>NC_069500.1:488638780-488954613 GCF_027579735.1 Bombina bombina | reverse complement strand
TTTGACCGCCTCAAGGGAGCTACGATCTTTACTAATCTTGATTTGAGAGGAGCGTAATATCTCGTTAGGATAAAGGAGGGCCACGAATGGAAAACAGCATTTAACACCAGGAGCGGGGCATTATGAGTATCTTGTAATGCCTTTGGCCTATGTAATCGCTCCTGCTGTTTTCAGGAATTTATTAATGATGTCCTATTGAGAATGTTGCAACAGTGTGTTGTGGTGTACTTAGACGACATCCTCATACACTAACCCACACTTGAGGCTCATCGTTCTGATGTTACACGGGTTCTTCAGAGATTACGTGATTACGTGATGGCGTGTTTTGTAAACTCAAGAAATGTGAGTTCCATCAGACTCAAGTAACCTTCCTAGATTATGTTATCTCCGTTGCAGGGTTCTCCATGGATCCTGACAAGTTGCTGTCTGCCGTCTGCAGTGCCTCTTCCAGTTGGTCTTTGGTCTATTCAACGTTTTTTTGGGTTCACCAATTACTATAGAAAGTTTATTAAAAAACTTTTCTTCCTTGGTCAAACCTATCAGACATGACCCCGTAAAGAAAATGATACACTCATTGGTCACCTACTGCCATAAGGCCTTTGTATAGTCTTAAGACTGACCTTAGCTGCCGCTCCAGTTCCTGGCTCATCCTAAACCCTGTCCTGCCTTTCATTCTTGAGGTCGATGCGTCTGAGACTGGAGTAGGTGCCCTCTTGTCTCCACGTCCTACGCCTGGCAGTTCCTTGCATCCGTTGTGGTTTCTTCTCTAAGAAATTGTCTCCAGCGGAGTGCAATTATGAAAATTGGCAACAGGGAATTACTGGCCACTAATTTTGGCACTTAAGGAATGGAGGCATCTTCTCGAGGGTATTAGTGTGCCAGTGCTCATTCTTACTGACCACAAGAATTTAACTTATCTATCTGAAGCAAAACGTTTGTCGCCCTGACAGGCCAGATGGGCGCTATTTTTGTCTCGGTTTAATTATGTGGTCTCCTACTGCCTGGTAGTAAGAATGTTAGGGCTGATGCCCTCTCTCGACAATTTTTTGCCTCTGTCCAAGAGGAGTCTGTACATACTCCTGTTATACCTCCTGACCATATTTTGGCATACCATACGTACTAATTTGACTTCTCCCTTGGGGGAGGAGATCCTGGCTGCACAAAACAAATGCACCTCCTGAGAAACCTTCCTGAGAATCTTCAAACTAAACTTTTTGAACACTTACCACTATCCTAAAGCCGCAGTCACCCAGACCAGAACCAAATGATTTGGTCTTGTCACTCGACATGTCTGGTGGCCAGGTCATCGTTCTGATGTTGCTGCGTATGTTGCCCTCCTGCTCAGTTTGTGCACAGAATAAGACTCCCTCGACATCTTCCTGTGGGTCCTCTTCAACCTATTGCTAATGGTGAGCACCCTTGGACACATCTTTCCATGGACTTCATTGTCGAGCTCCCTGTTTCCAATGGCAATACTGTTATCCTTATGGTATTTGACCGTTTTTCTAAAATGTCACATTGCATTCCCTTGATGAAGCTGCCTACCGCTCAGGAGCTTGCTTCAATTTTTGCCCGGGAGGTCTTCCGTTTACATGGGTTACCCAAGGAGATAGTGTCGGACCGGGGTATCCAGTTTGTCTCCAGATTTTGGCGTTCCTTTTGTGCTCAAATGGGGATCCAGCTTTCCTTCTCGGCATATCACCCTCAATCCAATTGGGCTGCGGAACGGTCTAATCAAGCTCTGGAACAGTTCCTCCGTTGCTATGTCTCAGATCACCACAATAATTGGTCTGAACTGTTACCTTGGGCAGAGTTTGCTCGTAATAGTGCTATTAATGCTTCCTCCAAGATATCCCCGTTCATGGCGAATTATGGGTTTCAACCATCCTTGTTGCCCGATTCATTCATGTCTCAGGGTATTCCGGCTTTGGAGGAGCATCTCCGGCAACTCCGTTCCACGTGGGTGCAGATTCAGGATTGCTTTCATCGTTCTATGCAGCGCCAAAAGTTCCAGGCTGATCGTAGGCGTCTGCCCGCACCTTCCTACCAGGTTGGTGAGTTTGGCTGTCCTCCCGCAACTTGAACCTTCGTGTGCCTTCTAATAAATTGGCTTCCCGTTATGTTGGTCCTTTTCGAATACTCAGACGGGTTAATCCTGTGGCCTACGCTCTTGACCTTCCTCCTGCTATGCGCAATCTCCAATGTTTTTCATGTCTCCCTCTTGAAACCACTTGGATTGTAATCGGTTTACCAACTGTGTTGCCTTGTCCCTGTCCTATCTTTGTCGACAACCATGAGGAGTATGAGGTCAGCAGCATTATTGACTCTCGTATGTCCAGGGGCCATGTACAGTATTTGGTTCACTGGAGAGGCTACGGTCCGGAGGAGCGTTCTTGGGTTCCCTCCTCTGATGCTCATGCTCCCGCCCCCTCCTCCATGCCTTCCATGCCCGTTTCCCCCAATAAGCCTTTTGTCCCCCCGCGGGGGAGGGGTCTTTGAGGGGAGGGTACTGTCAGGGTTTTTTCACTTTTGTGTTTGCCATGTGCTGCTGGCAGCCATTTTACTCACCTCTCTTCCTGACTTGGTGGCATTGTGGTGTATGCTGCTCAATTCCTGCACTTCCTTTTATGGCCAGGGACTGGTTGTGCATCATCCATGTGAGACAGGATGCAGTCTCAGAATTGTGATGTCATCACTTATTATTTAAAGGGCCTCTGTTCAGTATGCTTTGCCTTTGCGTTGTCTCAGACCTGTTTTGTGAGAGTTCCTGTGTATTACCTGGCTGCCTGACGTCCTTCCCTGGCTCCTGATCCCTGGCTTGTTCCTGACTCTGCTGTTTTCCTTGTTCCTGATTCCGGCTCGTCTGAATATTCACTTTGCTCCTGACTCGGCTCGTTTGACTACCAGCTCTGGTTTTGATTCCTGGCTTATTTGATTTGTAGACTTTTTATTATTTTTTTCTATTAATAAAGGTGTGATTATTTTTGCACTTCTCGTCTCAGTCTGATTCCTGGCACCCTGACAATATATCAATCATCAAGGGGGAACAAGGAGGTTCCTAAGCGATGATAGAAGTATCCAAGATAATCCGATGGGCAAGAGGCCCACTCTTGTTATCTGTCTGCAATTTATATCCTAGGGGTGGAAATCTGGGAAGCGGATTTTCTAAGTGGGAACTCCATCCGAAGGTTGTTTGCCTCATTGATTTGCCAATGGGCAGACCGAACTGGATCTGATGGCATCTCGTCAGAATGCCAAACTTGCATGTTACGGATCCAGGTCAAGGGATCCCCAGGCCGAACTGATAGATGCCCTGGCAGTGCCTTGATTGTTCAGGCTAGCTTATGTGTTTCCACCGTTTCCTCTCCTTCCACGCGTGATTGCTCGAATCAAACAGGAGAGAGCTTCAGTAATCCTGATAGCGCCTGCGTGGCCATGCAGGACTTGGTATGCCGGATCTAGTGGACATGTCCTCTCTGCCACCGTGGGAAACTTCCTCTGAGACAGGACCTTCTCATTCAAGGTCCTTTTCAACACCCAAATCTAATTTCTCTGCAGCTGATTGCTTGGAGATTGAACGCTTGATTCTAGCTAAGCGAGGATTCTCTGATTCGGTCATCGATACTTTTGATACAGGCTCGAAAGCCTGTCACTAGAAAAATCTATCATAAGATATGGCGTAAATATCTTTATTGTTATGAATCAAGGGTTACTCATGGAGTAAAATTAGGATTCACAGGATTCTGTCTTTTCTCCAAGAAGATTGAGAAAGGGTTATCAGCAAGTTCCTTAAAGGACAAATTTCTGCTTTGTCAATTTTGCTTCACAAACGTTTGGCAGATGTGCCAGATGTTCAGTCTTTTTGTCAGGCTCTAACTAGAATTAAGCCTGTATTTAGACCAATTACTCCTCCCTGGAGTTTTAATTTAGTTCTTCGAGTTCTTCAAGGGGTTCCGTTTGAACCCATGCATTCCATAGATATTAAGTTGTTATCTTGGAAAGTTCTGTTTTTTTTGTTTTGTTTTTTTCAAATAGTTTTTATTGAGGTTGCAATGACATACATAACATACTCATACAGTTATCATGGCAACATGCCTATCAACATACATCACTTCCCAAATATCCAATACAGCAGGCATGTCTTAGAGTCCTTAAACTGTAGTATATCCTTGACAATAGGAAATATATAAAGCCCTGTGCGGCACCTCTTTTTTTATATATATATATACATTTTCAAATGGACAACAAAAATAAAGTAACAAGTGGTAGGTCATTCGGTCTGACTTTCATGTAGAAATATCTAGGCAACAAGTAGTAGGCCTTTATGCGTCCATAGTATTCACATCAGAACTTATAACAATTAATACAAGTTATAAGATTGTGAAATTTGGGGGGGGGGAGGGGTAATATGGCCACTCTTGGCCCAATCTTATATAGAGTACAAAAAATGCACAATATAATTACAAGTAATTGCCATCAGAGTTGGGACTTAATCATTTCTAAAGAAGAATATACATTATATCATACCAACATGCCCTCCAAAATATTATGGGCTTCTAAGAGCCTGAAGTTACACAGACACCTAATGTAAGGGGTTACAAGATGTGCAGAATTTAGGGAAATGTTTAAGGTGCAAACTTAACCACCTCTTGTTTTTGCCCTATAAAATATTCTAGGTCGCTCTTGGGCCACACGTTAGCCAGGTTGCACGATTTGAGGGAATAAATAAATACCAAGTGCCATGGGAAATTTACCCCACCATATATTTTAACCTAGACAGCAGCATGGATAAACGTTTGGATGATATGGGGAAATTAAAGCCCCTCACCAGCAAGAGCCCCACATTAACTACACAGCACATCATATAATGGAAAGTAAAACAGTTTAAACACAGCATTGCATATAATTGTACACGTCTTACAGTCCAAATGAAGCATCCACTTATTGCAGATCATACCATAATTATATCCAACTAAGAAGCCTTCATCCAGAGTATGATCATAAAGTCCTATGCATTCAATACCGGTCCTGCAGGGGCTAACACTAATGTGGAACTATGAGTTATCTCACTATCTCATTAATCCCTTCTGGGTAAATAGCACCCATCTGTACAGTTAATTGTGCTACCATGAATGCATATGAGTATGTCTCTTGTGTTTGTGGAAAGAACCAAATGCGGGAACCTTGCAGCGGCATGATATTTACATACAAGCCCATACCGGAGCTTGCCAGTTAAGTAGGCCTCCTCCACTAACCAAACCCAACCCTGGAAATATTGCAAAAACTCGGTCCCTCTAAAAGGCAGGCTGCAGCATGATCCGGTCTCCCTATCAAAATGCTATGTTGCAGACGCCGAAAGTTCTGTTTTTAGTTGCTATTTCTTCTGCTCGAAGAGTTTCTAAACGCTTTCAGCGTTACAGTGTGATTCCGTCTGATCTTATCTTTCATTCTGATAAGGTGGTTTTACGTACCAACCTGGATTTCTTCCTAAGGTTGTTTCTAATAAGAATATTAATCAGGAAATTGTTATTCCTTCTTTGTGTCCTAATCCTTCTAAAAAGGAGCGTCTGTTACATAACCTGGACGTGGTCCGTGCCTTAAAGTTTTACTTACAGGCGACTAAGGATTTCCGTCAATCATCTTCATTATTCATTGTTTATTCTGGAAAAGCGTAGGGGTCAGAAAGCTACGGCTACCTCTCTTTCTTTTTGGCTGATGAGTATCATCCGCCTGCCACATGAGACTGCTGGACAGCAGCCTCCTGAAAGAATTACAGCTCATCTAAAAACGATGCTTCTGTTGAACAGATATTGTAAGGTTGCGCCTTGGTCGTCCCTTCATACTTTTCCAAATTTTACAAATTTGATACTTTTGCTTCTTCTGAGGCTGTTTTTGGGAGAAAAGTTCTTCAAGCAGTGGGTGCCTTCCATTTAGGTCTCTGTCTTGTCCCTCCCGTTTCATCCGTGTCCTGTAGCTTTGGTATTGTATTCCAAATGTAAGGATGAAATCCGTGGACTCGTCGTATCTTGTAGAAGAAAAGGAAATTTATGCTTACCTGATAAATTGATTTCTTCTATGATACGACGAGTCCACAGCCCTCCCAGTCATTTTAAGACAGATTATATTTTATTTTTTCAACTTCAGTCAGCCTTTGCACCTTTTAGCTTTTCCTTTCTCTTCCTAAAACTTTCGTCGAATGACTGACCTGGGGGTGGAGGGGAAGGGAGGAGCTATATACTACAGCTCTGCTGTGGTGCTCTTTGCCACTTCTGTTAGCAGGAGGTAATATCCCACAAGTAAGGATGAAATCCGTGGACTCGTCGTATCGTAGAAGAAATCAATTATCAGGTAAGCATAAATTTCCTTTTTATGGATGTGGATTTAATTTTTCAGCAGAAATGGCTGTTTTTATTTTTATTCCTCCCTCTCTAGTAACTCTTCTGTGGAGGTACCACATCTTGAGTATTAATATCCCATATGTCACTAGCTCATGGACTCTTCCAATTACATGAAAGAAAACATAATTTATGCAAGAACTTACCTGATAAATTCATTTCATCCATATTGGCAAGAGTCCATGAGACCCACCCTGTTTTTGGTGCTTATGATTTTTGTATAAAGCACAATTTATATTTCCAGTTCCTTTTTCTTCTGTTAAGTGTGATCAGTCCACGGGTCATCATTACTTCTTGGATATTACTCCTCCCCAACAGGAAGTGCAAGAGGAGTTCACCCCAGCAGAGCTGCATATAGCTCCTCCCCTCTACGTCACTCCCCAGTCATTCTCTTGCAACCCAAACGACTAGATAGGATGTGTGAGAGGACTATGGGTGATTATACTTAGTTTTATATCTTCAATCAAAAGTTTGTTATTTTAAAATAGCACCCTAGTGTGTTATTACCTCTCTGGCAGAGTTTGAAGAAGAATCTACCAGAGTTTTGCTATGATTTTAGCCGGAGTAGTTAAGATCATATTGCTGTTCTCGGCCATCTGAGGAGTGAGGTAAACTTCAGATCAGGGGACAGCGGGCAGATGAATCTGCATAGAGGTATGTAGCAGTTTTATTTTCTGAACAATGGAATTGATGAGAAAATCCTGCCATACCGTATAAATGTCATGTATGTATACTTTACACTTCAGTATTCTGGTGGAATGGTACTTCACTAGAATACACTGTAAGAAATACATAAAGCTGTTTAATAACTAGAGATTATGTTTAACGTTTTTGCTGGAATGTAAAAATCGTTTTCATTTGCTGAGGTACTGTGTGAATAAATGTTTGGGCACTATTTTTCCACTTGGCAGTTGCTTAATCTGTTTTTCTGACAGTTTCTGTTCTCCCTCACTCTGTGTGTGAGGGGGAGGGGCCGTTTTTTGGCGCTTTTACTATGCATCAAATAATTCAGTCAGCAACTCATTGTATTCCCTGCATGATCCGGTTCATCCTACAGAGCTCAGGGGTCTTCAAAACTTATTTTGAGGGAGGTAATTTCTCTCAGCAGAGCTGTTGAGAATTATAGTTTGACTGAGATAAAAAACGTTTATTCTGTAATTTGTTTCCTGCTTTCAGAATTTGTTATCTTTGCTAAGGGATTAATCCTTTGCTAAGTTGTGTTGTTTACAAGGATTGAGGCTATAACTGTTTCAATTTATTAATTTTTCAACTGTCATAGATCTTCTGTGCTTCTTAAAGGCGCAGTACGTTTTAATATTATTCTAATTGAATTGTATTTCCAAGTTGCAAGTTATTTGCTAGTGTGTTAAACATGTCTGATTCAGAGGATGATACCTGTGTCATTTGTTGCATATGCAAAGTGGAGCCCAATAGAAATTTATGTACTAACTGTATTGATGCTACTTTAAATAAAAGTCAATCTGTACAAATTGAACAAATTCACCAAACAACGAGGGAGAGTTTATGCCGACTAACTCGCCTCACGTGTCAGTACCTACATCTCCCGCTCAGAGGGAGTGCGTGATATTGTAGCGCCGAGTACATCTTGGCGGCCATTCAAATCACATTACAGGATATGGCTACTGTTATGAACTGAGGTTTTGGCTAAATTACCAGAACTAAGAGGTAAGCGTGATCACTCTGGGGTGGAGAACAGAGTGCGCTGATAATATTAGGGCCATGTCAGACACTGCGTCACAGGTGGCAGAACATGAGGACGGAGAACTTCATTCTGTGGGTGACGGTTCTGATCCAAACAGACTGGATTCAGATATTTCAAATTTTAAATTTAAACTGAAAACCTCCGTGTATTACTAGGGGAGGTGTTAGCGGCTCTGAATGATTGTAACACAGTTGCAATACCAGAGAAAATGTGTAGGTTGGATAAATATTTTGCGGTGACCGACGAGTACTGAGGTGTTTTCCCTATACCTAAGAGACTTACTGAATTGTTACTAAGGAGTGGGATAGACCCGGTGTGCCGTTCTCACCCCTCCGATATTAGAAAAATGTTTCCAATAGACGCCACCACAAGGGACATATGGGCAACGGTCCCTAAGGTGGAGGGGAGCAGTTTCTACCTTAGCTAAGCGTACCACTATCCCGGTGAGGATAGCTGTTCTTTTTCAGATCCAATGGATAAAAAGTTAGAGGGTTACCTTAAGAAAATGTTTGTTCAACAAGGTTTTTAATTTGCAACCCTTGCATGCATTGCGCCGATCACGGCTGCAGCGGCATCTGGATTGAGTCTCTGGAAGAGAACATTGGTTCAGCTACTCTGGACGACATTACGGACAGGCTTAGAGTCCTTAAACTAGCTAATTTATTCATTTCGGAGGCCGTAGTACATCTTACTAAACTTACGGCGAAGAATTCAGGATTCGCCATTCAGGCACGCAGGCGCTGTGCTAAAATCCTGGTCAGCTGATGTTACTTTCTAAGTCTAAATGCTTAATATACCTTTCAAAGGGCAGACCTTATTCGGGCCCGGGTTGAAAGAGATTATCGCTGACATTACAGGAGGTAAAGGCCATGCCCTGCCTCAGGACAAAGCCAAAGCCAAGACTAGACAGTCTAATTTTCGTTCCTTTCGTATTTTCAAAGCAGGAGCAGCATCAACTTCCTCTGCACCAAACAGGAAGGAGCTGTTGCTCGCTACAGACAAGGGGCTGGAAACCTAACCAGTCCTGGAACGAAGGGCAAGCAGACTAGGAAACCTGCTGCTGTCCCTAAAACAGCATGAATTGAGGGCCACGCAGGACTTGGTATGCAGACCTGGTGGACATGTCCATCCTGTCCACCTTGGTCTCTACCTCTGAAACAGGACCTTCTGATACAGGGTCCCTTCAAACATCAAAATCTAACTTCTCTGAAGCTGACTGCTTGGAAATTGAACGCTTGATTTTATCAAGACGTGATTTCTGAGTCAGTTATTGATACCTTAATACAGGTCTAGGAAACCTGTTACCAGAAAGATTTACCATAGGATATGGCGTAAATACCTATATTGGTGTGAATCCAAAGGTTCATCTTGGGAGTAAGGTTAGGATTCCTAGGATATTGTCTTTTCTACAAGAAGGTTTAGAAAGGGTTTATCTGCTAGTTCATTAAAGGGACAGATCCTCAGGCTCTGTCCATTCTGTTACACAAACGTCTGTCTTGAAGTTCCTGACGTCCAGGCTTTTTGTCAGGCTTTGGCCAGAATTAAGCCTGTGTTTAAAACTGTTGCTCCACCATGGAGTTTAAACCTTGTTCTTAATGTTTTACAGGGCGTTCCGTTTGAACCCCCTTCATTCCATTGATATAAAGTGGTTATCTTGGAAAGTTCTATTTTTAATGGCTATTTCCTCGCTCGAAGAGTCTCTGAATTATCAGCCTTACATTGTGATTCTCCTTATTTGAGTTTTTCATTCGGATAAGGTAGTCCTGCGTACTAAACCTGGGTTCTTACCTAAGGTAGTTACTAACAGGAATATCAATCAAGAGATTGTTGTTCCTTCTTTATGCCCAAATCCTTCTTCAAAGAAGGAACGTCTACTGCACAACCTGGATGTAGTCCGTGCTCTAAATTTTACTTACAGGCAACTAAGGAATTTCTACAAACGTCTTCTCTGTTTGTCATTTACTCTGGCAGAGGAGAGGTCAAAAAGCTTCCGCTACCTCTCTTCTTTTTGGCTTCGTAGCATAATTCGTTTAGCTTATGAGACTGCTGGACAGCAGCCTCCTGAAAGAATTACATCTCATTCTACTAGAGCTGTGGCTTCCGACTTGGGCCTTCAAGAATGAGGCCACTGTTGAACAGATTTGCAAGGCTGCAACTTGGTCTTCGCTTCATACTTTTCCAAATTTTACAAATTTGACACTTTTGCTTCATCGGAGGCTATTTTTGGGAGAAAGGTTCTTCAGGCAGTGGTTCCTTCTGTATAAAGAGCTGCCTATCCCTCCCGTCATCGTGTACTTTTGCTTTGGTTTTGGTATCCCAGAATTAATGATGACCCGTGGACTGATCACACTTAACAGAATAAAACATAATTTATGCTTACCTTAAAATTTCCTTTCTTCTTTAGTGTTATCAGTCCACGGCCCGCCCTGTTTTTTAAGGCAGGTAAATATTTTTTAATTTATACTCCAGTCACCACTTCACCCTTTGCTTTTCTTTCTCGGTTGGTCCTTGGTCGAATGACTGGGAGTGACGTAGATGGGAGGAGCTATATGCAGCTCTGCTGGGTGAATCCTCTTGCACTTCCTGTTGGGGAGGAGTAATATCCCAGAAGTAATGATGACCCGTGGACTGATCACACTACAGAAGAAAGGAATTTATCAGGTAAGCATAAATTATGTTTTTTGCTTTCCACTCCTTTTTCTATCACCCCCACTACTTGGCTATTCGTTAAACTGAATTGTGGGTGTGGTGAGGGGTGGTATTTATAGGCATTTTGAGGTTTGGGAACTTTGCCCCTCCTGTAGGATTGTATATCCCATATATCACTAGCTCATGGACTCTTGCCAATATGAAAGAAATTAATTTATCAGGTAAGTTCTTACATAAATTATGTTTTATTAGTGTGAATCTAAGGGTTTCTCTGGAGTCGATACCGTTTCCCGTATTTTATTTTTTCTTCAGGATGGCCTGGAGTGAAATTTATCAGTCAGTTCTCTGAAGGGTCAGATTTCTGCATTATCTATCCTTTTGCACTAACGTCTGGCAGACTTACCAGATGTTCAAGCTTTATACATGCCCTGGTCCAGAATCAGGCCTGTGTTTAAGCCTGTTGCTCCTCCTTGGAGCTTTAATCCTTATAGTTCTTTAAGTTTGCAGGCAGGCTCCGTTTGAGCAATGCTTGTGTTGATATCAAATTATTATCTTGGGAGGAGCCACAGGTGGTTAAGAATCAAAAGCTGCGAGACTTCCGGCTTGGGCGCAGAGCGAACAGGTAGCTGGCAGGTAGCTGCTGTCTGCTTCGTCTGTCCTGCCCTTGCTGACAAAGGATACAAGCAATCTCCAGCCTCCTAATTGTGCCTTGGCCAAAGGGGATCAGTAGACCCGGCACCTGATCTGTGGATCTCGGAGTAGAAGTCCCTACAAGGCTCAATTTGCTTCTTTTGCCAAGAGCACGTCTCCAAACCCCCACAGCTGGGAGAGTTGTCGGGGTGTTGGTAATCCAGACAGTGCTTGTTATACCAGCTGTAAGCACTGCTTTTGATCATCCTGCCGACCTGCTAAGTAATATCTGATATACCAAAGTACATATGGCTTGTGGGCGAAGGTGGGAGACAAGAAGAAGACGACTAACGGATATGGGAACTTTAATTGGGGGCGCGTAAGAGCTGTTTTTGGCTAAATGTCAGTAAAGTGTGAAGAGCTGTGTTAGCGCTGACATAACCTGAAGCCCGCTAGCAAACCGGTTCTGTGCTCCAAATAAGCGCTGAAGTCGAGTGATAACCCCCAGAACACACAGTGTCCACGGTGCCTCAAACGTGAGAAGTGTCAGGCTTGCTACAAAATTCGTATTGCCGGAGGGGAAGGTGTGTACCCGCTGCTGTAGTTTGAACCAATCCAGTAGTGGAGAGCCGACACTCCTACTTCTTGCTGGCGTCGTGCCCCAGCGGGCCGTGGAATCAGAGTGCTTCTAACCGAGTCCTCCTTTCGTCCACTACAGCATACATCCGTCAATACAAATTGCTAGCCGTACGCTCCAGGAGCACAAAGTTCAAGGCAAGCTGTATAAAACGTTTTGTGATGAGTAATCTTGCATGGGCAAACACGAAACACAGCACAGACGACAGTCCAGGCAAAAGTTTTGGAAACTACAGAAACAGTCACCGTTACTGTGCTGAAGATGCAGCACTGAAGAGGAAGGTGGTACCGAGAGAAGTAGTATTCTGTGCTCATCGAACAGCATTCGGTATGCGGTAATATCGAGATCTGAGTGCCTGTGTATGTTTCTCTTTGGGCAGCTGCCAGAAGATATGTAAGTGCAATATCTGGAGGGTATATAAGTTACGGTACATTATTTCCATAAGCAGTTGGATGTGTACTGTAAGTGTCCCAGACGAGACTTTCTAACCCAATTTATATATTTTGGGGTGTTTGTGTCCAAGTGGAATATCAACGTGCAGTGCCCACAACTGATATAAATAAATCTAAATAAACAAGGGTATTAAGGATTGTTAAGGATAGTCCTGGACTCTGGGACTGTTCAAGGGGTAAACCTAACTTGTACTATATATGTTACTGTTCAATGTACCATGGCTTTTTAATAATTTGTGCCAGAATTAACATATAACATGTTGTTACAAGATGAAATGGCTTCTTGTGTGTAGCTACCTAGCGAGTATTTTACGGCTTAACGTACACAAAAAATACTGTTAGTTTATTCAAAGGAGGAAAAGGATTAAGAGTGAAAGTAATATGGATGCAAACTTTAAGTTGCTATACTGAATGTGTGCAACATTTTTTTTAGATATAGCTCTATTAACTACTATATGTCTATTGTATTTTTAGACCCAGATGTCTTTCATATAGAAACAGTGTTTAAGGGCTCACTAAATTGTGTTAAGTGTACATAAGCATCCTACTAAATACTAGCTTTAAGTATTACAAATTTTATATATCCAAAGTACAAAATCAATATATTTAGGAGTCAGTGGAGCCTAAGTAAGACAGGGGTTATTTTGGTCTCTTGTTATAAATTCGGACAATTACTTGTTTGAAGTCCACTTTTAGGTAAATCATAAGACTTGAGCTAAATTTTCTCTCCATTTTTATAATAGTTTTGTTTGCATTTCTATTTTCTCAGAGTATACTGAGAAGCATTGAATTGGTTATTTTCTTTCTCCAACATAGGTGTGTCCGGTCCACTGGCGTCATCCTTACTTGTGGGATATTTCTCTTCCCCAACAGGAAATGGCAAAGAGCCCAGCAAAGCTGGTCACGATGATCCTCCTAGGCTCCGCCTACCCCAGTCATTCTCTTTGCCGTTGTACAGGCAACATCTCCACGGAGATGGCTTAGAGGTTTTTTTAGTGTTTAACAGTAGTTTTTATTATTCAATCAAGAGTTTGTTATTTTAAAATAGTGCTGGTATGTACTATTTACTCTGAAACAGAAAAGAGATGAAGATTTCTGTTTGTAAGAGGAAAATGATTTTAGCAACCGTAACTAAAATCGATGGCTGTTCCACACAGGGACTGTTGAGAGGAATTACTTCATGTTGGGGAACAGTGAGCAGACTTTTGCTGCTTGAGGTATGACAGCATTCTAACAAGACGATGTAATGCTGGAAGCTGTCATTTTCCCTATGGGATCCGGTAAGCCATTTTATACAGACAGTAAATAAGGGCTTCACAAGGGCTTGTTAAGAACTGTAGACATTTTCTGGGCTAAATCGATTCATATATAAACATATTTAGCCTTGAGAATCATTTAATCTGGGTATTTTGTTAAAATAATATCGGCAGGCACTGTTTTTGGTCACCTTATTCTCTAGGGGCTTTCCCTAATCATAGGCAGAGCTCATTTTCGCGCCGGTATTGCGCACTTGTTTTTGAGAAGCATGACATGCAGTCGCATGTGTGAGGAGCTCTGATACATAGAAAAGACTTTCTGAAGGCGTCATTTGGTATCGTATTCCCCTTTGGGGCTTGGTTGGGTCTCAGCAAAGCAGATACCAGGGACTGTACAGGGGTTAAAGATAAAAACGGCTCCGGTTCCGTTATTTTAAGGGTTAAAGCTTCCAAATTTGGTGCGCAATACTTTTAAGGCTTTAAGACACTGTGGTGAAATTTTGGTGAATTTTGAACAATTCCTTCATACTTTTTCGCAATTGCAGTAATAAAGTGTGTTCAGTTTAAAATTTAAAGTGACAGTAACGGTTTTATTTTAAAACGTTTTTTTGTACTTTGTTATCAAGTTTATGCCTGTTTAACATGTCTGAACTACCAGATAGACTGTGTTCTGAATGTGGGGAAGCCAAGGTTCCTTATCATTTAAATAGATGTGATTTATGTGACACAGAAAATGATGCCCAAGATGATTCCTCAAGTGAGGGGAGTAAGCATGGTACTGCATCATTCCCTCCTTCGTCTACACGAGTCTTGCCCACTCAGGAGGCCCCTAGTACATCTAGCGCGCCAATACTCCTTACTATGCAACAATTAACGGCTGTATGGATAATTCTATCAAAAACATTTTAGCCAAAATGCCCACTTATCAGCGTAATCGCGACTGCTCTGTTTTAGATACTGAAGAGATGAGGACGCTGATAATGGATCTGAAATGCCCCTACACCAGTCTGAGGGGGCCATGGGAGGTTTTGTCTGAGGGGAGAAATTTCAGATTCAGGGAAATTTCTCAACAAGCTGAACCCGATGTGATTACATTTAAATTTTAAGTTGGAACATCTCCGCGCTCTGCTTAAGAGGTATTATCCACTCTGGAGATTGTGAGAATTTGATCATCCCAGAGAAACTATGTAAAAATGGACAAGTTCCTAGAGGTCCCGGGGCTCCCAGAAGCTTTCTCCTATACCCAAGCGGGTGGCGACATTGTAAATAAAGAATGGGAAAGGCCCGGTATACCTTTCGTCCCTCCCCCCATATTTTAAAAAATTGTTTCCTATGGTCGACCCCAGAAAGGACATTATGGCAGACAGTCCCCAAGGTCGAGGGGAGCGGTTTCTACTTTAAACAAACGCACCACTATACCCATAGAAGATAGTTGTGCTTTCAAAGATCCTATGGATAAAAAATTAGAAGGTTTGCTTAAAAAGATGTTTGTTCAGCAAGGTTACCTTCTACAACCAATTTCATGCATTGTCCCTGTCACTACAGCCGCGTGTTTTCTGGTTCGATTGAGCTAGTAAAGGCGATCGATAGTGATTCTCCTCCTTAAGGAGAGATTATGGACAGAATCCGTGCTCTTAAATTGGCTAATTCTTTCACCCTAGACGCCTCTTTGCAATTGGGCTAGGTTAGCGGCGAAAAATTCTGGGTTTGCTATTGTGGCGCGCAGAGCGCTTTGGTTGAAATCTTGGTCAGCGGATGCGTCTTCCAAGAACAAATTGCTTAACATTCCTTTCAAGGGGAAAACGCTGTTTGGCCCTGACTTGAAAGAGATTATCTCTGATATCACTGGGGGTAAGGGCCACGCCCTTCCTCAGGATAGGTCTTTCAAGGCCAAAAATAAACCTAATTTTCGTCCCTTTCGTAGAAACGGACCAGCCCCAAGTGCTACGTCCTCTAAGCAAGAGGGTAATACTTCTCAAGCCAAGCCAGCCTGGAGACCAATGCAAGGCTGGAACAAGGGAAAGCAGGCCAAGAAACCTGCCACTGCTACCAAGACAGCATGAAATGTTGGCCCCCGATCCGGGACCGGATCTGGTGGGGGGCAGACTCTCTCTCTTCGCTCAGGCTTGGGCAAGAGATGTTCTGGATCCTTGGGCACTAGAAATAGTCTCCCAAGGTTATCTTCTGGAATTCAAGGGGCTTCCCCCAAGGGGGAGGCTCCACAGGTCTCAATTGTCTTCAGACCACATAAAGAGACAGGCATTCTTACATTGTGTAGAGGACCTGTTAAAAATGGGAGTGATTCATCCTGTTCCATTAGGAGAACAAGGGATGGGGTTCTACTCCAATCTGTTCGTAGTTCCCAAAAAAGAGGGAACGTTCAGACCAATCTTAGATCTCAAGATCCTAAACAAGTTTCTCAAGGTTCCATCGTTCAAAATGGAAACCATTCGAACAATTCTTCCTTCCATCCAGGAAGGTCAATTCATGACCACGGTGGATTTAAAGGATGCGTATCTACATATTCCTATCCACAAGGAACATCATCGGTTCCAAAGGTTCGCATTCCTGGACAAGCATTACCAGTTCGTGGCACTTCCTTTCGGATTAGCCACTGCTCCAAGGATTTTCACAAAGGTACTAGGGTCCCTTCTAGCGGTACTAAGACCAAGGTGCATTGCAGTAGTTCCTTACTTGGACGACATTCTGATTCAAGGCGTCGTCCCCTTCCTCAAGCAAAGGCTCACACCGGACATAGTCCTGCCTTTCTCAGATCTCACGGATGGAAAGTGAACGTAGTGAACGTAGAAAAGAGTTCTCTATCTCCGTCGACAAGGGTTCCCTTCTTGGGAACAATAATAGACTCCCTAGAAATGAGGATTTTTCTGTCAGAGGCCAGAAAAACAAAACTTCTAAACTCTTGTCAAACACTTCATTCCGTTCCTCTTCCTTCCATAGCGCAGTGCATGGAAGTAATAGGTTTGATGGTAGCGGCAATGGACATAGTTCCTTTTGCGCGCATTCATCTAAGACCATTACAACTGTGCATGCTCAGTCAGTGGAATGGGGACTATACAGACTTGTCTCCGACGATACAAGTAAATCAGAGGACCAGAGACTCACTCCGTTGGTGGCTGTCCCTGGACAACCTGTCACAAGGGATGACATTCCGCAGACCAGAGTGGGTCATTGTCACGACCGACGCCAGTCTGATGGGCTGGGGCGCGGTCTGGGGACCCCTGAAAGCTCAGGCTCTTTGGTCTCGGGAAGAATCTCTTCTACCGATAAATATTCTGGAACTGAGAGCGATATTCAATGCTCTCAAGGCTTGGCCTCAGCTAGCAAAGGCCAAGTTCATACGGTTTCAATCAGACAACATGACGACTGTTTCGTACATCAACCATCAGGGGGGAACAAGGAGTTCCCTTGGCGATGGAAGAAGTAACCAAAATCATTTCAATGGGCGGAGACTCACTCCTGCCACCTGTCTGCAATCCACATCCCAGGAGGTGGAAATTTGGAAGCGGATTTTCTGAGTCGTCAGACATTACATCCGGGGGAGTGGGAACTTCCATCCGGAAATCTTTGCCCAAATTACTCAACTGTGGGGCATTCCAGACATTGGATCTGATGGCCTCTCGTCAGAACTTCAAGGTTCCTTGCTACGGGGTCCAGATCCAGGGATCCCAAGGCGACTCTAGTAGATGCACTAGTAGCACCTTGGACCTTCAAACTAGCTTAGGTATGCCCGCCGTTTCCTCTCATCCCCAGGCTGGTAGCCAGGATCAATCAGGAGAGGGCGTCGGTGATCTTGATATGCTCCTGCGTGGCCACGCAGGACTTGGTATGCAGATCTGGTGAATATGTCATCGGCTCCACATGGAAGCTACCTTTGAGACGAGACCTTCTTGTTCAAGGTCCGTATCGAACATCCGAATCTGGTCTCACTCCAGCTGACTGCTTGGAGATTGAACGCTTGATCTTATCAAACGAGGGTTCTCAGATTCTGTTATTGATACACTTGTTCAGGGCCAGAAAGCCTGTAACTAGAAAAATTTACCACAAAATATGGAAAAAATATATCTGTTGGTGTGAATCTAAAGGATTCCCTTGGACAAGGTAAAAAATTCCTAAGATTCTATCCTTTCTTCAAGAAGGATTGGAGAAAGGATTATCTGCAAGTTCCTTGAAGGACAGATTTTCTGCCTTGTCTGTTTTACTTCACAAAAAGCTGGCAGCTATGCCAGATGTTTCAAGCCTTGTTCAGGCTCTGGTTAGAATCAAGCCTGTTTACAAACCTTTGACTCCTCCATGGAGTCTCAACTTAGTTCTTTCAGTTCTTCAGGGGGTTCCGTTTGAACCCTTACATTCCGTTGATATTAAGTTATTATCTTGGAAAGTTTTGTTTTTGGTTTTACGTACTAAACCTGGTTTTCTTCCGAAAGTTGTTTCTAACAAAAACATTAACCAGGAGATAGTCGTGCCTTCTTTGTGTCCGAAACCAGTTTCAAAGAAGGAACGTTTGTTGCACAATTTGGATGTTGTCAAAAAGCAACTTCTACCTCCCTCTCTTTTTGGATTAAAAGCATCATCAGATTGGCTTATGAGACTGCCGGACGGCAGCCTCCTGAAAGAATCACAGCTCATTCCACTAGGGCTGTGGCTTCCAAATGGGCCTTCAAGAACGAGGCTTCTGTTGATCAGATATGTAGGGCAGCGACTTGGTCTTCACTGCACACTTTTACCAAATTTTACAAGTTTGATACTTTTGCTTCTTCTGAGGCTATTTTTGGGAGAAAGGTTTTGCAAGCCGTGGTGCCTTCCATTTAGGTGACCTGATTTGCTCCCTCCCTTCATCCGTGTCCTAAAGCTTTGGTATTGGTTCCCACAAGTAAGGATGACGCCGTGGACCGGACACACCTATGTTGGAGAAAACAGAATTTATGTTTACCTGATAAATTACTTTCTCCAACGGTGTGTCCGGTCCACGGCCCGCCCTGGTTTTTTAATCAGGTCTGATAATTTATTTTCTTTAACTACAGTCACCACGGTATCATATGGTTTCTCCTATGCAAATATTCCTCCTTTACGTCGGTCGAATGACTGGGGTAGGCGGAGCCTAGGAGGGATCATGTGACCAGCTTTGCTGGGCTCTTTGCCATTTCCTGTTGGGGAAGAGAATATCCCACAAGTAAGGATGACGCCGTGGACCGGACACACCGTTGGAGAAAGTAATTTATCAGGTAAACATAAATTCTGTTTTTTTTTTTATAGATTCCACTTTTTTCACTATTGGCTTACTTTAGCCCCTGTGCACGTATTGTGACCAACTACTTTTTTATTTATTTTTTTCTCTCCCCCTGCACCCCCCCCCCCTCACAGAGTTCACTGAGAACCACTGATTCTATCACTTTTTTGGCACTATAATTGTGCTTGTCTGATTTTTGCTCATACTTGCTCACTATTTTTTTTTTTTTTTCTCACTCACACTTGGTCAGCCCTCTTCTGGGGATTGACATTGATTGTCACACATATACACATTTATTTACATATTGGTGTTTATATTTAGCACGAAACACACTTATATAGAGGTGAATGGAGAGGTTTATCTCTCAGCAAAAAAGCTCCTCCCCTATTATGCCACCTAAACAGAAAGACAAGAGAGGCAACTCCAAAAGTATAGAGGTGCCCCATGATACCTCACAAGAACGAAGTGCATTACATTTTTCTAATGATATGTCTGAATTTGCCGCGGAAGTGGCGAAAATGATGGCTCCACATTTGGACTTAGTCAAACAGGAAATAAAGTCAGAGATTTCCAATCTGAGATCAGGCAATTTACTGCCAGAATGGAGGAGGTCGAGACAAGAGTGTCTGACCTAGAGGACAGAGTGAACGCTGTGAGTTCGGTAACAACTGTCCAGGATAAGGCCATCGCTCAGTTACAAGCTCGAGTAGAGGACCTTGAAGACAGGTCAAGGCATAACAACTTGAGAGTGATTGGCCTACCTGAAACAGCTGAATTCCAAGATGTATTACGTTTTGTTTCCGTCACGCTTCGTCAGGCACTCCTGATTCCTCCTCCTCCTACACCATTTTTGATAGAAAGAGCTCATAGAATAGGGGTACTCAGAGAAAATAACACTACACTTAAAACGAGGCCTGTCATTTTTAAGTTTGTCAATTATCAAGATAAAGTATTTTCTCCAACATAGGTGTGTCCGGTCCACGGCGTCATCCTTACTTGTGGGATATTCTCTTCCCCAACAGGAAATGGCAAAGAGCCCAGCAAAGCTGGTCACATGATCCCTCCTAGGCTCCGCCTACCCCAGTCATTCTCTTTGCCGTTGTACAGGCAACATCTCCACGGAGATGGCTTAGAGTTTTTTAGTGTTTAACTGTAGTTTTTATTATTCAATCAAGAGTTTGTTATTTTGAAATAGTGCTGGTATGTACTATTTACTCAGAAACAGAAAAGAGATGAAGATTTCTGTTTGTATGAGGAAAATGATTTTAGCAACCGTCACTAAAATCCATGGCTGTTCCACACAGGACTGTTGAGAGCAATTAACTTCAGTTGGGGGAACAGTGAGCAGTCTCTTGCTGCTTGAGGTATGACACATTCTAACAAGACGATGTAATGCTGGAAGCTGTCATTTTCCCTCTGGGATCCGGTAAGCCATGTTTATTACGATTGTAAATAAGGGCTTCAAAAAAGGGCTTATTAAGACTATAGACTTTTTTTGGGCTAAATCGATTGATTATTAACACATATTTAGCCTTGAGGAATCATTTTATCTGGGTATTTTGATATAATAATATCGGCAGGCACTGTTTTAGACACCTTATTCTTTAGGGGCTTTCCCAAAGCATAGGCAGAGCCTCATTTTCGCGCCGGTGTTGCGCACTTGTTTTTGAGAGGCATGGCATGCAGTCGCATGTGAGAGGAGCTCTGATACTTAGAAAAGACTTTCTGAAGGCGTCATTTGGTATCGTATTCCCCTTGGGGCTTGGTTGGGTCTCAGCAAAGCAGATACCAGGGACTGTAAAGGGGTTAAAGTTCAAAACGGCTCCGGTTCCGTTATTTTAAGGGTTAAAGCTTCCAAAAAAGATGTTTGTTCAGCAGGGTTTCCTTCTACAACCAATTTCATGCATTGTCCCTGTCGCTACAGCCGCATGTTTCTGGTTCGATGAGCTGATAAAGGCGGTTGACAGTGATTCTCCTCCTTATGAGGAGATTATGGACAGAATCAATGCTCTCAAATTGGCTAATTCTTTCACCCTAGACGCCACTTTGCAATTGGCTAGGTTAGCGGCTAAGAATTCTGGGTTTGCTATTGTGGCGCGCAGAGCGCTTTGGTTGAAATCTTGGTCGGCTGATGCGTCTTCCAAGAACAAGCTACTTAACATTCCTTTCAAGGGGAAAACGCTGTTTGGCCCTGACTTGAAAGAGATTATCTCGGATATCACTGGGGGTAAGGGCCACGCCCTTCCTCAGGATCGGCCTTTCAAGGCAAAAAATAAACCTAATTTTCGTCCCTTTCGTAGAAACGGACCAGCCCAAAGTGCTACGTCCTCTAAGCAAGAGGGTAATACTTCTCAAGCCAAGCCAGCTTGGAGACCAATGCAAGGCTGGAACAAGGGAAAGCAGGCCAAGAAACCTGCCACTGCTACCAAGACAGCATGAAATGTTGGCCCCCGATCCGGGACCGGATCTGGTGGGGGGCAGACTCTCTCTCTTCGCTCAGGCTTGGGCAAGAGATGTTCTGGATCCTTGGGCGCTAGAAATAGTCTCCCAAGGTTATCTTCTGGAATTCAAGGGACTTCCCCCAAGGGGGAGGTTCCACAGGTCTCAGTTGTCTTCAGACCACATAAAAAGACAGGCATTCTTACATTGTGTAGAAGACCTGTTAAAAATGGGAGTGATTCATCCCGTTCCATTAAGAGAACAAGGGATGGGGTTCTACTCCAATCTGTTTATAGTTCCCAAAAAAGAGGGAACTTAGATCTCAAGATCTTAAACAAGTTTCTCAAGGTTCCATCGTTCAAGATGGAAACCATTCGAACTATTCTTCCTTCCATCCAGGAAGGTCAATTCATGACCACGGTGGATTTAAAGGATGCGTATCTACATATTCCTATCCACAAGGAACATCATCGGTTCCTGAGGTTCGCATTCCTGGACAAACATTACCAGTTCGTGTCGCTTCCTTTCGGATTAGCCACTGCTCCAAAGATCTTCACAAAGGTACTAGGGTCCCTTCTAGCTGTGCTAAGACCAAGGGGCATTGCTGTAGTACCTTACTTGGACGACATTCTGATTCAAGCGTCGTCCCTTCCTCAAGCAAAGGCTCACACGGACATTGTCCTGGCCTTTCTCAGATCTCACGGATGGAAAGTGAACGTGGAAAAGAGTTCTCTATCTCCGTCAACAAGGGTTCCCTTCTTGGGAACAATAATAGACTCCTTAGAAATGAGGATTTTTCTGACAGAGGCCAGAAAAACAAAACTTCTAGACTCTTGTCGGATACTTCATTCCGTTCCTCTTCCTTCCATAGCTCAGTGCATGGAAGTGATCGGGTTGATGGTAGCGGCAATGGACATAGTTCCTTTTGCACGCATTCATCTAAGACCATTACAACTGTGCATGCTCAGTCAGTGGAATGGGGACTATACAGACTTGTCTCCGAAGATACAAGTAAATCAGAGGACCAGAGACTCACTCCGTTGGTGGCTGTCCCTGGACAACCTGTCACGAGGGATGACATTCCGCAGACCAGAGTGGGTCATTGTCACGACCGACGCCAGTCTGATGGGCTGGGGCGCGGTCTGGGGATCCCTGAAAGCTCAGGGTCTTTGGTCTCGGGAAGAATCTCTTCTACCGATAAATATTCTGGAACTGAGAGCGATATTCAATGCTCTCAAGGCTTGGCCTCAGCTAGCGAGGGCCAAGTTCATACGGTTTCAATCAGACAACATGACAACTGTTGCGTACATCAACCATCAGGGGGGAACAAGGAGTTCCCTGGCGATGGAAGAAGTGACAAAAATCATTCTATGGGCGGAGTCTCACTCCTGCCACCTGTCTGCTATCCACATCCCAGGAGTGGAAAATTGGGAAGCGGATTTTCTGAGTCGTCAGACATTGCATCCGGGGGAGTGGGAACTCCATCCGGAAATCTTTGCCCAAGTCACTCAGCTGTGGGGCATTCCAGACATGGATCTGATGGCCTCTCGTCAGAACTTCAAAGTTCCTTGCTACGGGTCCAGATCCAGGGATCCCAAGGCGGCTCTAGTGGATGCACTAGTAGCACCTTGGACCTTCAAACTAGCTTATGTGTTCCCGCCGTTTCCTCTCATCCCCAGGCTGGTAGCCAGGATCAATCAGGAGAGGGCGTCGGTGATCTTGATAGCTCCTGCGTGGCCACGCAGGACTTGGTATGCAGATCTGGTGAATATGTCATCGGCTCCTCCTTGGAAGCTACCTTTGAGACGAGACCTTCTTGTTCAGGGTCCGTTCGAACATCCGAATCTGGTTTCACTCCAGCTGACTGCTTGGAGATTGAACGCTTGATCTTATCGAAGCGAGGATTCTCAGATTCTGTTATCAATACTCTTGTTCAGGCCAGAAAGCCTGTAACTAGAAAGATTTACCACAAAATTTGGAAAAAATATATCTGTTGGTGTGAATCTAAAGGATTCCCTTGGGACAAGGTTAAGATTCCTAGGATTCTATCCTTCCTTCAAGAAGGATTGGAAAAAGGATTATCTGCAAGTTCCCTGAAGGGACAGATTTCTGCCTTGTCTGTGTTACTTCACAAAAAGCTGGCCGCTGTGCCAGATGTTCAAGCCTTTGTTCAGGCTCTGGTTAGAATTAAGCCTGTTTACAAACCTTTGACTCCTCCTTGGAGTCTCAATTTAGTTCTTTCAGTTCTTCAGGGGGTTCCGTTTGAACCCTTGCATTCCGTTGATATTAAGTTATTATCTTGGAAAGTTTTGTTTTTAGTTGCAATTTCTTCTGCTAGAAGAGTTTCAGAATTATCTGCTCTGCAGTGTTCTCCTCCTTATCTGGTGTTCCATGCAGATAAGGTGGTTTTACGTACTAAACCTGGTTTTCTTCCAAAAGTTGTTTCTAACAAAAACATTAACCAGGAGATTATCGTACCTTCTCTGTGTCCGAAACCAGTTTCAAAGAAGGAACGTTTGTTGCACAATTTGGATGTTGTTCGCGCTCTAAAATTCTATTTAGATGCTACAAAGGATTTTAGACAAACATCTTCCTTGTTTGTTGTTTATTCCGGTAAAAGGAGAGGTCAAAAAGCAACTTCTACCTCTCTCTCTTTTTGGATTAAAAGCATCATCAGATTGGCTTGCGAGACTGCCGGACGGCAGCCTCCCGAAAGAATCACAGCTCATTCCACTAGGGCTGTGGCTTCCACATGGGCCTTCAAGAACGAGGCTTCTGTTGATCAGATATGTAGGGCAGCGACTTGGTCTTCACTGCACACTTTTACCAAATTTTACAAGTTTGATACTTTTGCTTCTTCTGAGGCTATTTTTGGGAGAAAGGTTTTGCAAGCCGTGGTGCCTTCCATTTAGGTGACCTGATTTGCTCCCTCCCTTCATCCGTGTCCTAAAGCTTTGGTATTGGTTCCCACAAGTAAGGATGACGCCGTGGACCGGACACACCTATGTTGGAGAAAACAGAATTTATGTTTACCTGATAAATTACTTTCTCCAACGGTGTGTCCGGTCCACGGCCCGCCCTGGTTTTTTTTTTTTAATCAGGTCTGATAATTTTTTTCTTTAACTACAGTCACCACGGTACCATATGGTTTCTCCTATGCAAATATTCCTCCTTAACGTCGGTCGAATGACTGGGGTAGGCGGAGCCTAGGAGGGATCATGTGACCAGCTTTGCTGGGCTCTTTGCCATTTCCTGTTGGGGAAGAGAATATCCCACAAGTAAGGATGACGCCGTGGACCGGACACACCGTTGGAGAAAGTAATTTATCAGGTAAACATAAATTCTGTTATTTCTGAGCCATTACAGGAAGCTTAATTCTTTGAATATTAATTCCCATAGAATTTCAATCTTTCAAGATTTTTCCGCGGAAACTAGGTCCAAACGAAGAGAAATGTCCCCTTTCTTTGATAAATTTGTGAAAGCGGAATGCAGTGTTAGACTGGTTTATCCAGCTAAACTTCTAATTAATAAGGCATAAGGGTTTCATATGTGGTAAATAATAGTGAGGAAGCGATGTCTTTATGTAAAAAAATGGGCATAGCTTGAGTAGGGACCAGGAATGATGAGAAAGATGACATAGAAATTCATTAATAGAATTAAGAATGGAATATGTTGTTCTTTTTAAGTGTTTGTGTTTTAAATTTTTACCCACAGTTGTGTTTTTTTTTTTTCTCTCTCCCCTTCTTCTTCTCCCCCCCTCACCCCGCTCCCCCTTGGCCGCTTAAGCGTGTTAGACACGCTTAACTTGGTGTCTTGGAACGTGGGGGGCATAAATTCTCCAATAAAGAGGAAGACCATAATTAAACATCTAGCAAAACTAAAACCAGATCTAGCCTTCTTACAAGAGACACATCTAAAAAGCCCGGAATTTTTGAAACTTCAGACTAACTGGGTAGGTGAGGTAATTGCGGCCCCATTTAATGCAAGTAAAAGCGGAGTGGCTATCCTTTTTAATAAAAACTTAGAATATAAAATAGATTCTTCCACTATAGATCAGGAAGGTCGTTTTTTAATTGTAGTAACTACAATTAATAAAATACGTTATGTATTGTGCAACATATATGGGCCAAATAAAGTTGACAAGCTATTTTGGGACAGGATGGTCTTATATCTTCATAAATTTATAGGTCAAAATCTTATAGTGGCGGGAGATTTTAACTTAATAGCAGATCCTATTCTTGATAGAGCAAGTAAAGGCCATAATTTTGTTCGTGACAGGAAGACCCGTATCCTTCAAAAATTTTGCACACAACTGGGGTTAACAGATATCTGGCGCATACAAAATCCAGATCTGAGAGCTTTCACATGTCTAGCAAAAGGACAGCAATCCCTGTCCAGGATAGATTTCTTTCTGATTGCAGAAGCCATGATTGGCTTAGAATGGAAAGCGGATATTAGAGATATAACAATCTCAGATCATGCGGTGATCACATTATCACTTAACGTATCCCAGAAACAAGTAACTACCAATCAAACTATTTTCTTCCCTAAATATTTAGTGAATAATAGTAATTTCCAGAACTGGTTGATCAATCAATGGAGAGAATATGAGAATATCAATAAAGATTATAAAAATAGACCAGAGGTGTATTGGGAAGCGGCTAAAGCCGTAATAAGAGGTAAAATTTAAGGCATACATGTGTAAACTCAAAAAAAGAACTAGACAACAGGAGACGCAACTGAGTAATCAAGTAAAGAATACGTACAGAGTATACCTGAGCGAGCACACGATAGATAAATGGTAAAAGTACATAGATGCCAAGACTGCGCGAGGCATATTTATCAAACAAAAGATTGCTTTAGATCTTCAGAGACAAAAAGTCCTGTATGGAGGTTTTGCGGGCAGATCTGCCAAATTTTTGGCTAGGCTAACTAAAAAAAAACATTGGAATCCTATAACGGCCATTAGATCCAATACAGGCAGGTTTACTAACAATGCGGATATTACAAAAAATTTCTATGATTATTTTAGCGCGCTTTACAGAGCTGAAGACTATTCGATAGATAAGCAGAAATTATTCTGGGACAAGATCAAGATTCCCAAAATTTCTTCAGAAACTCTGGCGGAGATCAATAAACCGATCGATGTGGAAGAAATTCTTGTAGCAATTAAAACCGCCAAAACAAACAAAGCAGCTGGACCAGACTGTCTTCCCATTGAATTTTATAGGATTCTCCAACCACATATTATTTTAGCACTGGAGAAACTGTTTAATTATTATTTTATCGGGAATAATAAATGCTCACCATATTTTGCAGCTGCGGTTATATCTCTAATTCCCAAAAAAAAACAAAGAACTAGATCTTCCAGAATCATATAGGCCAATCTCTGTGTTAAACACGGACTACAAATTGTTAACATCTATTTTAGCAAACAGATTAAAACCGCATTTAGGCTCAATCATCCATGAAAATCAGTCAGGTTTCATGGCATGGAGAAATCCCACTAGGAATACACGAAAGGTCATGACTCTGATAGACTTTTTCTGGAATAAACAACAAGACATAGCGAGATGGTGGATTTAGCCTTATTAACGTTGGACGCAGAGAAGGCGTTTGATCGTATCGCCTGGAAACACCTATTTTTCTCCTTAGAACAATTTGGCCTGACAGGACATATGTATAAATTTATTCAGTTAGTATATTCTACCCCCATCTCATCACTACTAATTAATGGTCAGATTTCTCAACGGATGGTCCTACAACAGGGCACTCGTCAGGACTGCCCACTATCTCTTATCGTTAGAGCCGCTAGCAATTTTACTTCGACAAAAATTGGAGGGGATTCGGGTCGGAGATCAGAAACTAGTATTACTAATGTACGCGGATGATATACTTCTATGTCTGAGTAATATTGAGCAAAGTCTTTCCCGGTTATTAGAATCGATTGAACTTTTTGGCGCAATTTCGGGTTGTAAAATCAACCTCGCCAAATCTGAACTATTATGGCTTAATAAGAAAGAGCAATATTTCAGACACCCATTTACCGAGACTTCGCAGATAACCTATCTTGGTATTAAACTAAGTGCAAACCCAGATGACTGGTATAAACTAAATTTCGGTAAATGTTTTCTAGAATGTAAAAAAAAGAAGGAAGGATGAAAAAAGCTACCTATTTCATTAACAGCTAGGGTCATACTTATAAAAACCATTCTCTTCCCCAAATTATTTTACCTCATACAAAATATCCCAATTCCCATTCATAACATAGATATAACCAACTATAATAAGGCTTGTTCCAATTTAATTTGGAAGGGCGCCAGAGCACGTATCTCTGTTCTGCGTCTTATGTGTAATAAAGAAGCGGCAGGTCTGTATCTTCCCAATTTACAATTTTACAGTTTGGCAGCACGGATGAAAGTTGCGGTTGATTGGCTAACTGAACTCGAACAGGTCTCGGCAGTATCTTGGGAAACTGCCCTGGTGGCTCCATTTCGTCTGGATGCTATTCTACACTGTCCAATGACTGCACTTCCATCTTCACTTTTTGCTCTCAGAACTTACAGATATATTATTCTAGCATGGCAAAAATGTTGTGTCCTTGCGGGGTGCTCGCCCTATGTCTCCAAATATCTACCTATTATAGGGAATCCTAATTTTGCACTAGGGTTTTCAGATAAAGTTTTCAGGGTATGGTCTTCCAAAGGGATGGTATTTGTCGCTCAAATGTTAGATTCAAATCTTGCGCCATTAACCTTTAGCGAACTAACACATCTATTTGGGCTCGAGAATAAAGATTTTTATGCGTACTTGCAGTTAAGGCATTTTATACTCGAGTTAAAGCAAAGCTATGGAATAGAGTGGGCTCTTTTGGAGCTTCAAAATAAAATAAATAATTTTCAAGGCGGCTTTTACTCTATAGCTCCTTTCTATAACCTCTTGAATCAGGGACCGTCGGCTGCACAAAGAGAGTTTATAGCCGCAAAATGGAGTACGTTTTTTTCTGAGGTAAATAGCCAGGTTATCGAGAATACTTTTAAAATAACTGAAAAAAGTTGGGTGCTGACTACCTGGAGAGAGACACAAATTAAGCTTGCTTTTATGACTTATCTGACTCCAGCTAGACTGACTAATTGGTATAGGGTGAAGATGGTATGCCCCAAATGTTCTTCCTCTAGGGCAGATCTATTACATTGTTTTTGTACTTGTCCAAAGATTGGTCAATTCTGGCTTAGGGTAGAGCACTGTATACAGGCTTCTCTCAAAATAGATTACCATTTTCAGCCGATGGAAATATTTTTCTTAGTGAATCCACAGACTGCTCCCAGAAACTTTAAATTAATTAACTTGATCATATTTCTTGGCCGTAACATATTACTGAGAGCATGGAAAGCGAAAACAGCCCCTAAATTAAAAGAGCTTAAAAATGCTTTGACTGCTCATTTTACACAAGAACAGTGGAATTTGCAAGACTCTACGGAGGGAAAGTTAGCTCGGTTCTTTAACCCCTTAACGACCGAGGACGTGCAGGGTACGTCCTCTAAAAAATGTCAGTTAACGACCAAGGACGTACCCTGCACGTCCTCAGTCTGGAAAGCAGCTGGAAGCGATCCTGCTCGCTTCCAGCTGCTTTCCGGTTATTGCAGTGATGCCTCGACATCGAGGCATCCTGCAATAACACTTTCTGGCCATCCGATGCAGAGAGAGCCACTCTGTGGCCCTCTCTGCACCGGACATCGATGGCCGGTATCGTTGGTGGGTGGGAGCCGACTTGGGAGGCGGGTGGGCGGCCATCGGTGAGATATGGAAGGTGGAGGGGGGCGGGATCGGGGGCGGAGCCTTCGGGGGCGCGCACGTGCACGGTGGGTGGCGGGCGGGCGCGTGCATGGGGCGGGAGCGGGTGGGAACCGCTACACTACAGAAAAAAAGTTAGGAGTAAAGTGAAATTAAAAAATGAAATAAACATTTTTTTTAAAAAGCATTTAAGCGATCTGGAAGGGGTGGGGGGTTGGTATTGGGGGGGGGGAAGCTACACTACAGAAAAGGGAATTTTTTTTAATAAATAAACATATTTTCACTAAAATGGGTACTGGCAGACAGCTGCCAGTACCCAAGATGGCGCACATTAAGTCAGAGGGGGAGGGTTAGAGAGCTGTTGGGTGGGGGATCAGTGAGGTTGGGGGCTAAGGGGGATCCTACACAGAAGCATATGTAAATATGCTAAAACAAAATGCACAAAAATGCCCAAATTTTCCTTTTATTTTAGTACTGGCAGAGTTTCTGCCAGTACTTAAGATGGCGGGGACATTTGTGGGGTAGGGGAGGGAAGAGAGATGTTTGGGAGGGATCAGGGGGTCTGATGTTTCAGGTGGGAGGCTGATCTCTACACTAAAGCTAAAATTAATCCTGCAAGCTCCCTACAAGCTACCTAATTAACCCCTTCACTGCTAGCCATAATACACGTGTGATGCGCAACGCCATTTAGCAGCATTCTAATTACCAAAAAGCAACGCCAAAGTCATATATGTCTGCTATTTCTGAACAAAGGGGATCCCAGAGAAGCATTTACAACCATTTGTGCCATAATTGCACAAGCTGTTTGTAAATGATTTCAGTGACAAACCTAAAATTGTGAAAAATTTAATGTTTTTTTTAATTTGATCGCATTTGGCGGTGAAATGGTGGCATGAAATATACCAAAATGGGCCTAGATCAATACTTGGGGTTGTCTACTACACTAAAGCTAAAAATACCCCAAAAAGCTCCTTACATGCTCCCTAATTAACCCCTTCACTGCTGGGCATAATACACGTGTGGTGCGCAGTGGCATTTAGCGGCCTTCTAATTACCAAAAAGCAATGCCAAAGCCATATATGAAAAAACAGAAGAGGTTTTCTCCTTTCCGTGTATGACCAGTACTCCCAACTCCTCACACATACACCACCTTAGCAGACTTTAAATCAATAAATTGATAAACAGTTGCAAATTCCTTGCAAAGAAGATTCTGTGCATTCTCTTTTGTAACTCACAGTTTGCTCTGTCCCATTCCGTCCATGGCACTCGGTCCTGGGGGAGCGCAGACTCTCCGCTGACTGCGGTTCACTCGGCAACGCTTGCCCGCTCCCCTCCTCAAGCCGCCTGTTGGTTCCGGGTACAGAGAAATGACGCGTGACTTGGCTCAGCGTCTGACGTCACGTCTTCGTCCTTTCTTCACTGCTAAGGTGGAACGGGGGAGTTTACTGATATCGGTCAGCCGTTAACCTTCGTTGGCTCAGAAATGTAGATACAAGGTGGATGAAGGATACTCGGCAATCTTGTGCAGTAGTAAAAAACTTTGTTGAATACCTCAATAATAACAAGATGAATTTGGGCTTTACCTTTGAGACTGACCCCAAGAAAATCACCTATTTGGATGTAACTTTGGAAGGGGAAAGTGGAGGTGACAAGGGCAACATCATCACAAGTATTTTTCGTAAACCAACGGCCAAAAATACTATCCTTCATGCAAAGAGTAGTCACCCACGAAAAGTCTTTAAAGCAATAGCCAAAGGACAATACGTTAGGACCCTTAGAAATTGTTCAAATAAGAAAACATTTGAAACACAGGCTAATGAACTCACAGAAAGACTAATATCTAGAGAGTATCCGAAAAAGATGGTACTTGGTATCAAAAAAGATGTAACAAAAAAAGACAGAGATACTCTGTTGATGACGAGAACAAAACACAAAAAACATAATGAGAGCTATGCACAAAAAAGCACTTTTTTGACAACCTATAGTGATCAGTACAAGGAAGTCTGCAACATTATATCTAAGCACTTCCCATTACTCTTGGCCGATGATGATCTAGTCAGTATAGTCAAAGGGGGCTGTCGCTTCTCCTATAGAAGAGGAGCCACAATTGGAAACAAAGTAGCACCCACTGTACTCAAATCAGGAGATAGAAACAACACAAGTTCATGGCTAAGTACAAAAGGTGTATTCAGATGCCACTACACAGACTGCATAGCCTGTAAGCATTTAGCAGTTGGAAATGGTTTCACCAGTACCATTACTGGGGAGGCATATTTACATGAAAGATGCTTTAACTGCAGGGCAACTTATGTTGTTTATATGCTCACGTGCACACAATGTGGTTTGCAATACATAGGTATGACCTCAAGAGAGGTCAGATCTAGAATTCGTGAGCATATAAACAACATAAAAATGGGTACACTCACTACACCCCTAATCACACATTTTTTCCAGGTCCATGACAAGGACCCCAGCCCACTCACCTGGACAATAGTCAAATATATCCCCCCCCCAGCAAGGGGAGGTAACAGAGATCTCATGTTAGCCAGAGAGGAGGTCTTCTGGATATTAAAAATGAAAACGAGAAGACCATCAGGTCTAAACAGTGAATATGACCTCATTAACTTCTGGCATTAAGTAACTATAGCCTTCAAAATATTGCATTACCTAAGTGAATTACACTTTATAACACCAAATCAATAAATGAATTATAGTGTATTATATGTGAAATATCATCCATTGAGATCAAATAATAGTCAATGGAGCCGTAAAAATGATAACTTTTAAAAAGAAAACTAAGAATTAAATCAAATCTAATTAAATATAACTAAGTGTAGTTTAAAATAGCGACAAGGATATTGTATAAAGTCACATAGGAAAGAACTGTCAGTTTAAGTTTAGACTAGGTTGATACCAGTATATACTCATCTACAAGAGACAATATGGTAGTTAAGCAGCATAGGAGGTGTGTTTGGAATTAACCAATAGGGTTTGATGTAATCCTTTTTAAATTGAGGTTGATGGTCACTAAGGTATGCTATGACTACGGCGTGGGGAGCCGAAACGCGTCAGCATTAGTGACCACCAACCTACTGCTTGTTCAAAGTGTGCTGTATATAGTATTTGGAAAAATGAAGCTGACATCTGTCTTTTAAAGTGGTCTTCATAAATAAAGAAAAAGTTTTTTACTACTGCACAAGATTGCCGAGTATCCTTCATCCACCTTGTATCTACAAAGCCATATATGTCTGCTATTTCTGAACAAAGGGGATCCCAGAGAAGAATTTACAACCATTTATGCCATAATTGCACAAGCAGTTTGTAAATAATTTCAGTGAGAAACTGAAAGTTTGTGAAAAAATTTGTGAAAAAGTGAACGATTTTTTGTATTTGATCGCATTTGGCGGTGAAATGGTGGCATGAAATATACCAAAATGGGCCTAGATCAATACTTTGGGATGTCTTCTAAAAAAAAATATATACATGTCAATGGATATTCAGGGATTCCTGAAAGATATCAGTGTCCCAATGTAACTAGCGCTAATTTTGAAAAAAAATGGTTTGAAAATGGCAAAGTGCTACTTGTATTTATGGCCCTATAAGTTACAAAAAAAGCAAAGAAGATGTAAACATTGGGTATTTCTAAACTCAGGACAAAATTTAGAAACTATTTAGCATGGGTGTTTTTTGGTGGTTGTAGATATGTAACAGATTTTGGGGTTCAAAGTTAGAAAAAGTGTGTTTTTTTCCATTTTTCCTCATATTTTATAATTTTTTTTATAGTAAATGATAAGATATGATGAAAATAATGGTATTTTTAGAAAGTCCATTTAATGGCGAGAAAAACGGTATATAATATGTGTGGGTACAGTAAATGAGTAAGAGGAAAATTTCAGCTAAACACAAACACTGCAGAAATGTAAAAATAGCCTTGGTCCCAAACGGACAGAAAATGGAAAAGTGCTCTGGTCACTAAGGGGTTAATCAATGGAAAACATTTATTTTATCTTTCCCAGTGGAAGCTCAAATTAGGTTGGTTAAACCTTTTAGGGATACTGCATATATGCAACTACAAGTACTGGCTGGTCAATTCCCCTGTATATGGTGTAATACTGGAGAGTCGGAAGGGGAATAGAATACGGAGGGGGGGAATGCGGGGCAGTGGGGATTTCTGTTTTTGTTTTCTTTCCCTCCCTTTTTTTTTTTTGTATTTTTTTTGTTTTGTGATTTCCTGTTGGGAAATTGCCCTGAGTTAGAGTCCGATCAATATAGTGTTAGGTCAGATCAAGCAGGAACTAGATTTAGTGTTAAAGTATATTTGCTACAGTTGAGCCATAAAGAGGCATAGTTAATAAACGTATGGAACACGTAGTAGGACATAAAAAATTTTTATTTTTGTGATAACTGAATAATAACAGAAGCGAGTGTAGATTTCGTGAGTAAATTACAATAGTTTTTTGTTTATTTTAGTTGGCATATGTCTAAAAGAATACAGAGGAAGGTGATTTAAAATTCCATTATTTTAGTTGGTTGCAGACGTATACATTGTTACAGAAGAATTGTAATCCATTTATTTTCTGTTATTTTGTTTTTTCTTGGGTTTGTTGTTAATGTCAGACTGTATATAGATCTATGTTGTTGAATAATAAAAAATCTTATTTTAAAAAAAAAATAATTATTATCTTGGAAGGTTTTATTTCTCCTTGCTTTTTCTGAGCTTTCAGTTCTGCAGTGTGATTCCCTGTACCTTATCTTTCCTGCAGATAAGGCGGTCCTTCATTCTAAATTGGTTTTTCTCTCTATGGTGGTGTTGGACCGAAACTTTAATCAGGAATTTGTAGTTCCTTCTTTTTGTCCTAATTCTTCTTCTCTTAAGGAATGTCTTTTGCATAAATTTGATGTTGTGTGTGCTCTAAAGCGTTACCCTCAAGCTACTAAAGATTTTAGGCAATCTTCTGCCCTGTTTGTTGTTTTCTCTGGAAAGCGTAAAGGTCAGAAGGCCTCTTCTTCTTCTACTCTTTCCCTCTGGTTAAGAAGTATGATTCGTTTGGCTTATGAGACTGCTGGACAGCAGCCTCCTGAGAGAATTATGGCTCATTCCACTAGGGCTGTCTCCTCTTCTTGGGCTTTCAAAAATGAAGCTTCAGTGGAACAGATTTGCAAGGCGGCAACATGATCCTCTTTGCATTCTTTTTCCAAATTCTACAAATTTGATACTTTTGCCTTGGCTGAGGCTTCTTTTGGGAGAAATGTTCTTCAAGCGGTGGTGCCTTCTGTTTAGGTCCTCCTGCCTTTTTCGTTCTCCCTGTTCATTCCGTGTCCTCTAGCTTGGGTATTGGTTCCCACTAGTAATTGGAATGACGTTGTGGACTCTCCATGTCATAGAAAAGAAAACAAAATGAATGCTTACCTGATAAATTTCTTTCTTTCCGGACATGGAGAGTCCACGACCCCGCACTCTTTTTTAATTATAATTCTAGGGTTTTTTTGAGTAAACCTCAGGCACCTTTTCACCCTTGTGTTTCTTCTTTTTCCATTTTCCTGCTGAATGACTGGGGATTATGGGTAAGAGAAATTACATTTAACAGCTTTGCTGGGGTGCTCTTTGCCTCCTCCATATTGGCCAGGAGTTGAATATCCCACTAGTAATTGGAATGAAGTAGTGGACTCCATGTCCAGAAATAAAGAAATTTATCAGGTAAGCATAAATTTTGTTTTGTGTAGTTTATTCCAAAAAGCAACTGAAGAAACAAAAGGAATTTTCAGGATCTACTCACATACTCCAGAGTAACCCTTTGCTCTGATTATATGATTTACAGGCTCATACACATGTATTGGTAATAAATATAATGTCAATGTTTAAACATTTAATTGTTCACTCTTGATTTCTTTTTAAATATTCCATTCTCCACCATTTTGTAAATCTCCATCATATAGTTAAACTATTAACATTTTATTTGTCACATCTGAAAGAGGGACACTTAGGTCAGATACCAGTCCACAACCAGGATTTACCTGGACTAATGGCTGTTACCTACACGGTGCGCACCTGCCTGCAGCCAGGCCCAACAGCCGTTACCTACATTAGGCGCACCTGCCTGCAGCCAGGCCCAACAGCCGTTGCCTACATTATGCGCACCGGCCTCCAGTCAAGACCAATTCTTTCTTTTGTTTGTGGTGGTGTTAGCGCAGACAAATCAGGAGTTGTGCACCACAATATGGTATGGTGCAGTAGGGTACATTAACCTTCTTTGTAGTTTGTCGTAAATAAAATATTTAACTCTTTTAGCTGCCAGGTGGACTTTAAATAAATATGCATTTAACCTGCTAGCAAAATGTTTAAAGGTTTGCTGAATCATGCTCCTGGTCTGAATTAAAAAGTAGTAAGTTATCTGTCCTGAGGCCTAACTTATACAGCTGCTATAAAGGGGGCTTCAGGGGCATGTATCTGATCCAGGCTCTCACTTTTGTAGCTGGCAATGCAATGTTACTATTTTCGATTAATACATTAAATATTTTGATCTTTTATATATCATTTTATCTTCTAATGAATAATTATTAGTGTATTACATGGGGGTCAGATTTGTTTTTAGCATTGTAAAGCTACTGTAACTATTTTTTTAAAATGGAGACAATTTAAAGATAATCCATTTTAATGTATACAGATACAATATATCACAAGGAGTATGAATGCATTTGTGCCATATAATCCGTAAAAAGAGTAGAAAAATAAAGTTCTGCATTCTGTCACCTGCTTTTTTTTCCTATCCCCCAGTCACTAGGCACCCCAGCCCCTCTGCAGCATGCCTTCAAAAACTTGACTAGTCGCAATCCCAGCACATTCTGGACCTCTGGCCAGTGGATGACAGAACGTAAAGGAGGCTCAGATGTGGGTATGTCACTTGTGTGTGTCAAGCTCTTCAGCAGTGGGAGAGGCAACTACTTCCAATCTATTGTGTTGTGTTTAAAAGCAGTGCTAAAAAAAAGCAAAAATTATTTATATTGATAATAATGCACTCTATTTTAGTCATAATAATTTTTCTCTAGAGTTCATGTATAAAATGAACAGTAAAGGTAATGTTTATTACATGGTTGTGTACATATAAGTATACAGATTAGTTGAAAATAAAAACATTTCTTGCCTCTTGTATTGTTAGCGAGCGGCACAGAGACTGTGGCAGTTAGCCAGGAGGATGGGACATACAAGCTGCACGGTTTCAAATGGTTTACATCAGCCACAGACTCTGATATGAGTTTGACCTTGGGTAGAGTGGCAGATTCCCAAGGTCGTACAGTGGAGGTAGGATTTACATGACTGCTCTACCCTAAAAATTGTGACCCCTAATATATAATGCCGTTTAACAGTAAACTAAAGCTGAACTCTGTTTAGGACATTTTACATTTAAAAAATAAAAGTAGATTTAGATGAATTGACCCATTCTCTTCAAGAAGCTGTGAACATTACTGAGTGACATCTAATCTACATGTTGTTGTTAGGGCACTAGGGGGTTGTCACTTTTCTATCTGGAGGTCCGAGATGCAAATCGGAAATTGAATGGAATTGAGGTTCAGAGACTGAAAGAGAAATTGGGAACTCGCCAGGTTCCAACTGCAGAGCTGCTGCTGGATGGTGCAAAGGCCCTAAGGGTATGTGTGAAGCTTTTTATCCCCAGCTATAAGTAACATTAAATAATAGAGATAACATGTGCTGTGTTTATTAGTACTTTTAAAAAAACATAATTCATTTTTGTGTGTACGTCAGTGCTGCAATAGTAGTGTACATTTTGCAAATACAGGGCTCGTTTACATTGAGCCGTAATTAGGTTTTGTGTGCACTCGCAAAACGATAAATATGCTTTCAGAAGCAATTTAATTCACCGACTACTTCAAACGGCCCGTTATACCTCAATTTTGGCAACCGGACTCACGCTGCCGAAAACATTTTCGTGTCCCATAGAAAGTATCAGAAGCCGCTAATCTATAAATAATACCAGGGTTCCAATGACAGCGCAAACCATTAATACACTGACGGTGGCTGTCTATACATTAACAAAAATACACCCAGCTCAACTAGGTGTAAAAGAGGAAAAAGGAGCTTTTTCATGCCTGGTTCCCATTAAAATCTAACCCGCCTCCCAAAAATAAACCTGACACGTCAAAACTCCGCCATCCCCCCACATCGCAACTAATAATAAAATGTATTAGCCACTAAACCGCCATCCCCCCGCATCGCAAAGTACCTTTCTTTTGCAAGATGTAGCGAGTCCACGGATTCATCCTAACTTGTGGGATATTGTCCTTCCTGACAGAAAGTAGCAAAGAGAGCACCACAGCAGAGCTGTCTATATAGCTCCCCCCTTAATTCCACCCTCCAGTCATTCTCTTTGCTGGCTCTAAGCAGGAAGGGTAAAGAGAAGAGGTGTTAAACTGTTAGTTTTATTTTATCTTCAATCAAGTGTTTGTTATTTTTAAATGGTACCGGTGTTGTACTATTTACTCTCAGGCAGGACATAGATGAAGATTTCTGCCTGGAGGATGATGATCTTAGCATTTGTAACTAAGGTCCTCTGCTGTTCCCACAGAAGCTGAGGAGTACAGGAAAACTTCAGTGTGAGGAACGGTTTCTTGCTATACAGCAATGAGGTATGTTCAGTCATATTTTCTGCAGAGACTGTGTTAACTCAGAAAGGCTGACAGTGTCCCCATTAGGGGAAGGGGAAGCAGTAATCCTAGTGTTATCAGAGGTTTTTACTAGCTTGCATAAAGGGTTAATTTTTTGTGGGCACTCAGTTTGTTATGTGAATTTGGGACAAACGTTTGTGTGTTCTGGGAGTAACGTTTTCTGTTTTATGGGACATTTGCTTGAGGGTTCTTTGGGGTTGTTTATAACCCACATGGCTTTCAGGCAGGGTTTGTTAGTTTTGTGTAGGCCCCAGCAACATCGAGTGAGGTGGGCGGGGCCTACATTTACAAGCAGCAAGCAACTTCTCCTGAGGTCCTGAGAGACTAACTGAAGCTTTAAACCCCATATTATCGCTTCCTAAGGGCAGGTAGGGCCACAGCAGAGCTGTGGCAAGGTGCTTTAGGGGGTTTTAACCATTTTTAGATACTTATCAATCCGTTTTTTTCATTTGGGGGTCTATTGCTTTTTTACTTGTGGTGCAATCCTTCTAAAGCTTAGTGGTACACTGTTAAAATTTCTGAATTTTTGAAGCAATTTTAACCTGTTTTGCAGTTTGTGTATGCCTTTTTTTCTCTTAAAGGTACAGTACCGTTTTTGCAAATTGTGTTTTTTTTCATTAAATAAAGTGTTTTCCAAGCTTGCTTGCTTCATTACTAGCCTGTTAAACATGTCTGACACTGAGGAAACTCATTGTTTAATTTGTTTAGAAGCCATTGTGGAACCCCCTCTAAGAATGTGTCCCAATTGTACTGATATGTCTATAAATTGCAAACAGCATATTTTGACTTATAAGAATTTGGCATTAAATGATTCTCAGACAGAAGTAAATCAGGTTTCGCCATCTAGTTCTCCCCAAGTGTCACAACCATTAACGCCCGCACAAGCGACGACAAGTACTTCTAGTGCGTCTAATTCTTTCACCTTGCAAGATATGGCTTCAGTTATGAATACTACCCTCACAGAGGTTTTATCTAAACTGCCAGGGTTGCAAGGGAAGCGCAGTAGCTCTGGGTTAAGAAGAAATGCTGAGCCTTCTGACGCTTAAGTAGCCGTATCCGATATTCCCTCACAATGTTCTGAGGTAGGGATGAGGGATTTGCTGTCTGAGGGAGAGATTTCTGATTCAGGAAAGATGTTCCCTCAGACAGATTCAGATATGACGGCATTTAAATTTAAGCTAGAGCACCTCCGTTTATTGCTCAGGGAGGTTTTAGCTACTGTGGATGATTGTGACCCTATTGTCGTTCCAGAGAAATTGTGTAAAATGGACAAATATTTAGAGGATTTCAAACATTGTTACTAAGGAGTGGGATAGACCAGGTATTCCGTTCGCTCCCCCTCCTGTTTTTAAGAAAATGTTCCCCATTTCTGACACCATAAAGGACTCATGGCAGACGGTCCCTAAGGTGGAGGGAGCTATTTCTACTCTGGCTAGGCGTACAACTATACCTATTGAAGACAGTTGTGCTTTCATTGATCCCATGGATAAAAAATTAGAGGGTCTCCTAAAGAAAATTTTTGTTCATCAGGGTTTTCTTCTTCAACCTATAGCGTGCATTGTTCCGGTAACCACTGCAGCTGCTTTTTGGTTTGAGGCTCTAGAAGAGGCTCTTCAGATGGAGACCCCACTAGATGATATTTTGGACAGAATTAAGGCCCTTAAGTTGGCTAATTCTTTTATTACAGACGCCGCTTTTCATCTTGCTAAGTTAGTGGCAAAGAATTCAGGTTTTGCCCTTTTTAGCGCGAAGAGCGTTATGGCTTAAGTCCTGGTCAGCTGATGTGTAATCTAAATCTAAGCTTTTGACCATCCCTTTCAAAGGTAAGACCCTATTCGGCCTGCACTGAAAGAGATCATTTCAGACATCACTGGAGGGAAGGTTCATGCCCTCCCTCAAGATAAGTCAAATAAGACAAGGACCAAACAAAATAATTTTTGTTCCTTTCGAAACTTCAAGGGTGGTCCCGCTTCCTCTTCCCCTGCTGCAAAGCAAGAGGGGAACTTTGCTCAATCCAAGCCAACCTGGATACCTAACCAGGCTTGGAACAAGGGTAAACAGGCCAAAAAGCCTGCTGTTGCCACTAAGAAAGCATGAAGGGGTAGCCCCCGATCCGGGACCGGATCAAGTAGGGGGCAGACTTTCTCTCTTTGCTCAGGCCTGGTCAAGAGACGTTAAGGACTCCTGGGCCGTAGAAATTGTAACCCAGGGGTATCTCCTAGATTTCAAAGATTCTACTCCAAGGGGGAGGTTCCATCTTTCTCAATTGTCTGTAAACCAGACAAAAAGAGAGGCGTTCTTACGCTGTGTAGAAGACCTTTTTACCATGGGAGTGATCTGCCCAGTTCCGAAAACAGAACAGGGGCAAGGTTTCTACTCCAATCTGTTTGTGGTTCCCAAAAAAGAGGGAACCTTCAGACCAATTCTAGATCTCAAGATCCTAAACCAATTCCTAAGAGTTCCATCCTTCAAGATGGAGACCATTCGGACTATTTTACCAATGATCCAGGAGGGTCAATATATGACTACCATGGATCTAAAGGATGCGTATCTACACATTCCTATTCCCAAATATCATCACCAGTTCCTCAGGTTTGCCTTTCTGGACAGGCATTACCAGTTTGTGGCTCTTCCCTTCGGTTGGCCATGGCACCAAGAATCTTCACAAAGGTGCTAGGGTCCCTTCTGGCGGTCCTAAGGCCGAGGGGCATAGCAGTGGCGCCTTATCTAGACGACATCTTAATTCAAGCGTTGACTTTCCAACTTGCCAAGTCTCACACGGACTTAGTGTTGGCCTTTCTAAGATCTCATGGGTGGAAGGTGAACGTGAAAAAGAGTTCTCTTATTCCTCTCACAAGAGTTCCATTCCTGGGAACTCTGATAGATTTGGTGGATATGAAAATTTTTCTGACGGAGGTCAGGAAATCAAAGATTTTAACCACCTGCCGAGCTCTTCATTCCATTCCTCAGCTGTCAGTGGCTCAGTGTATGGAGGCAATCGGACTTATGGTATTGGCAGTGGACATAGTTCCGTTTGCTCGCTTGCATCTCAGACCACTGCAACTATGCATGCTCAAACAGTGGAATGGGGATTATGCAGATTTCTTTCCTCAGATAAATCTGGATCAAGAGACCAGAGACTCTTCTTTGGTGGTTGTCACAGGATCACCTGTCCAGGGGAATGTGTTTCCGCAGGCCAGCATGGGTTATTGTGACGACAGACGCCAGCCTACTGGGCTGGGGTGCAGTCTGGAATTCCCTGAAAGTACAGGGTTTGTGGACTCAGGAGGAGGCCCTCCTACCGATAAATATTCTGGAATTAAGGCGATATTCAATGCTCTTCAGGCGTGGCCTCAGCTTGCTTCGGCCGGATTTATCAGGTTTCAGTCAGACAACATCACGACTGTAGCTTATATCAATCATCAGGGGGGAACAAGGAGTTCCTTGGCGATGATAGAAGTTTCCAGGATAATCCGATAGGAGGCAGATTTTCTAAGTCGTCAGACTTTTCATCTGGGGGATTGGGAGCTCCATCCGGAGGTGTTTGCTCAACTGGTTCAGCTATGGGGCACACCAGAATTGGATCTGATGGCGTCTCGTCAGAACGCCAAACTTCCTTGTTACGGATCCAGGTCAAAGGATCCTCAGGCAGTACTGATAGATGCTCTAGCAGTACCCTGGTCGTTGAACCTGGCTTATGTGTTTCCACCATTCCCTCTCCTTCCACGTCTGACTGCCAGAATCAAACAGGAGAGAGCTTTGGTGATTGTGATAGCGCCTGCGTGGCCACGCAGGACTTGGTATGCAGACCTGGTGGATATGTCATCTCTGCAACCATGGACTCTGCCACTGAGACGGGACCTTTTGATTCAAGGTCCATTCAAGCATCCAAATCTAATTTCTCTGCGGCTGACTGCTTGGAGATTGAACGCTTGATTTTATCAAAGCTGGGTTTCTCTGAGTCGGTCATAGATACCTTGATTCAGGCTCGAAAAGCCTGTCACCAGGAAGATCTATCATAAGATATGGCGTAAATATCTTTTTTGTGTGAATCCAAAGGCTACTCATGGAGTAAGATCAGGATTCCTAGGATTTTGTCTTTTCTCCAAGAAGGATTGGAGAAAGGATTGTCTGCTAGTTCCTTAAAGGGACAGATATCTGCTTTGTCTATTCTGTTGCACAAGCGTCTGGCAGATGTCCCAGACATTCGGGCTTTTTGTCAGGCTTTAGTTAGAATTAAGCCTGTGTTTAAACCTGTTGCTCCGCCATGGAGTCTCAATTTAGTTCTTAAAGTTCTTCAGTGGGTTCCGTTTGAACCCATGCATTCCATATATATTAAGCTTCTATCTTGGAAAGTTCTGTTTTTAGTTGCTATCTCTTCAGCTCGAAGAGTTTCTGAACTATCTGCATTACAATGTGACTCGCCTTATCTTGTTTTCCATGCTGATAGGGTGGTTTTGCGTACCAAACCAGGGTTCCTCCCTAAGGTCGTTTCTAACAGGAATATCAATCAGGAAATTGTTGTTATTCTCTGTGTCCTAATCCTTCTCCTAAGAAGGACCGTCTGTTGCACAACTTGGACGTGGTTCGTGCCTTGAAGTTTTATTTGCAGGCAACCAAAGATTTTCGCCAATCATCTTCTTTTTTTGTTGTCTATGCTGGAAAGCGTAGAGGTCAAAAGGCTACGGCTACCTCTCTTTCCTTTTGGCTGAAAAGCATTATCCATTTGGCTTATGAGGCTGCTGGACAGCAGCCTCCTGAAAGAATTACAGCTCACTCCACTAGAGCGGTGGCTTCCACATGGGCTTTTAAAAATGATGCTTCTGTTGAACAGATTTGTAAGGTTGCGACTTGGTCTTCGCTTCATACCTTTTCCAAATTTTACAAATTTTATACTTTTGCTTCTTCGGAGGCTATTTTTGGGAGTAAGGTTTTGCAAGCAGTGGTGCCTTCCGTTTAGGTTCCTGTCTTGTCCCTCCCTTCATCTGTGTCCTAAAGCTTTGGTATTGGTATCCCACAAGTTAGGATAAATCCGTGGACTCGGTACATCTTGCAAAGACAGATAGTATTTTTTATGTAAACTTCAGTCACCTCTGCACCTTATAGTTTCTCCTTTTCTTCCTTGGCCTTCGGTCGAATGACTGGGGGGTGGAGTTAAGGGGGGAGCTATATAGACAGCTCTGCTGTGCTGCTCTCTTTGCTACTTCCTGTCAGGAAGGACAATATCCCACAAGTTAGGATGAATCCATGGACTCGGTACATTGCAAAAGAAAAATTTTTATCAGGTAAGCATAAATTCTGTTTTCCTCAGGGGGATATGGAAGAAGATTTCTGCCCTGAGGTTTGATGATCTTAGCAGTTGTAATATCCACGCTGGTTCCCACAAGACTTCTGAAGGTAACCATGAGACATCTTCAGTGTGGAGACCGGTTTCATGCTACAAGCAGCATTAAGGTATGTGCAGCCTTTTTTTCTGAGAAGACTTGGTGTATCAGAACTGGCTGGCATTATTTCCCTGTATGGGAATGGGGTAAGCAGTAAAACCTATTTTAATAAGAGGGGTGTTACTGGAGTCGCTATTTTATATTTATCATTAGTTGATATTTGGGCATTATGTGACATGGGAGACAATGTAAAAAACGATGTTTTATGTTTTTTATTTTTGGCACTTTAAACTTATTGGTTTTATGCTTGAGGGTTATATTGTGTGTGTATTTTTACTTTAGTGCAAAACTGCATTTCCATGCGGTGTTGTTTGGGCCTACTCCAACTTTTGACCTTAAGGGGCGGAGCCTATTTTGGCACAATTTCTTCAGGCTTAGCAGCAGCAAACAGTAACTCGGTGGCTCCTGGACTGTGTAGCTTGTCTGAAGGGTTGGAAACTTGATTTGAGTACCCTGGGGGCAGGTAGGCGCCACAGCGGAGCTGTGGCGAGGTGCAGAGTGTATTTTTATCTATCTTTTGACTACATGTTGATTTAAGTACTTCTAAAGCCTTATTTCTGCCCTTGCTTCTGGGGGCAGTAATTTTTGGATTAACCAACGATATTAAATTAAATTTGGGAATAATTTGACGTTTTTTGTGCGTTTTGGAAAAATTGTTCACTTTTTCTTTTCTTAAAGGCACACTACACGTTTTTTCTAATGTTTATTTTATGTTATAAATAAGTGTTTAAACGACTTTTGTGGTATTACTAGTCTGTTCAACATGTCTGACATTGAGGTTTCTCATTGTTCTATGTGTTTAGAAGCTATTGTGCAACCCCCTCTAACATTGTGTAACTTTTGTACTGAAAGGGCTTTACAATGTAAAAAGCATATTTTAAATAAAGTAAGTGTGCCTAGGGATGATTCTCAGTCTGAAGAGAATCAGGATATGCCATCCAATTCTCCCCAAGTGTCACAACCTTTTATGCCCACACAAGCGACGCATAGTACTTCTAGTGCGTCTAATTCCTTTACTCTGCAGGAGATGGCTGCAGTTATGTCAACTACCCTTACAGAGGAGTTGTCTAAATTACCAGTGTTGCAGGGTAAACGCAGTAGGTCAAGTATTAATGTAAATACTGAATCCTCTGATGCTTTATTAACTATTTCCGTGAAATTTCTGATTCAGGGAATGTTTTGCCTCAGACAGATTCGGATGCTATGCCATTTAAATTTAAGCTTGATCACCTCTGCCTGTTGCTAAGGGAGGTTTTAGCGACTCTGGATGATTGTGATCCTATTGTGATTCCTCCAGACAAATTGTGTAAAATGGATAAATATTTGGAAGTTCCTACTTACACTGATGTTTTTCCGGTTCCTAAGAGAATTTTTGAAATTATTAGTAAAAAATGGGATAGACCAGGTATACCGTTTTCTCCCTCTCCTAATTTTAAGAAAATGTTTCCTTATCAGATACTATTCGGGACTCATGGCAAGCGGTCCCTAAGGTAGAGGGAGTTATATCTTCCCTAGCTAAGTGTACTACTATACCTATTGAGGATAGTTGTGCTTTCAAGGATCCTATGGATAAGAAATTAGAGGGTCTACTAAAGGAAATTATTTGTTAATCAGGGATTTCTTTTACAACCTACGGCTTGCATTGTTCCAGTAACTACTGCAGCAGTTTTTTGGTTTGAGGCTCTAGAAGAGTTTCTTAAGGTTGAGACTCCATTAGATGACATTCTAGACAGAATTAAGGCTCTTAAGCTAGCTAATTCTTTTATTACTGATGCTGCTTTTCAAATTGCTAAATTAGCGGCAAAAAATGTAGGATTTGCTATTTTAACACGTAGAGCATTGTGGCTCAAATCTTGGTCTGCTGATGTGTCATCAAAACATAAGCTTTTAGCTATTCCCTTTAAAGGTAAGACCCTTTTTGGGCCAGAATTGAAGGAGATCATTTCTGATATTACAGGAGGTAAGGGCCATGCCCTACCTCAGGATAGGTCGGTTAAAATAATAATTTTCGTTCCTTTCGGAACTTTAAAGGAGGACCCCCCGCTTCTTCTTCTTCCACAAAGCAGCATGAAGGGGTGGCCCCCGATCCGGGACCGGATCTAGTAGGGGGCAGACTTTCTTTCTTTGCTCAGACTTGGGCAAGTGATGTTCAGGATTCCTGGGCACTAGAAATAGTGACCCACGATTATCAATTGGAATTCAAGGATTTTCTCTGAAGAGGGAGATTTCATCTTTCAAAATTATCTGCAAACCAGATAAAGAGAGAGGCGTTCTTACGCTGTGTAAAAGACCCTTTTACTATGGGCGTAATCTGTCCTGTTCCAAAATTGGAACAGGGACAGGAGTTTTACTCAAACCTATTTGTGGTCCCCAAAAAAGAGGGAACGTTCGGACCCATTTTTGACCTCAAGCGTCTAAACAAATTTCTAAGAGTTCCATCATTCAAGATGGAGACAATTCGAACGATTTTGCCAATGATCCAGAAAGGTCAATATATGACTACCGTGGATTTGAAGGATGCTTACCTTCATATTCCAATCCACAAAGATCATCATCGGTTTCTAAGGTTTGCCTTCTTGGACAAACATTATCAGTTCATGGCTCTTCCTTTCGGGTTGGCCACAGAACCCAGAATCTTCACAAAGGTTCTAGGGTCTCTTTTGGCCGTTCTCAAACCGCAAGCAATAGCGGTGGCACCTTATCTGGACGATATTCTGATTCAGGCGTCAACATATCATCTGACAAAATCTCACACGGACATAGTGTTGTCATTTCTGAGATCCCACGGCTGGAAGGTGAACATAGAGAAGAGTTCACTTGTTCCACAGACAAGGGTTCCTTTTCTGGGAACTCTGATAGACTCGGTAGCCATGAAAGTATTTCTGACCGAGGTCAGAAAATCAAAGATTTTGAATACTTGCCGAGCACTTCTGTCCATTCCTCGGCCATCAGTGGCTCAGTATATGGAGGTAATCGGATTAATGGTAGCGGCAATGGACATTGTTCCATTTGCTCGCTTTCATCTCAGACCACTGCAACTGTGCATTCTCGGTCAGTGGAATGGGGATTATGCGGATTCATCTCCAAAGATAATTCTGGATCAAGAGACCAGAAACTCTCTTCTTTGGTGGTTGTCACCAGATCATCTGTCCCAGGGGACTTGTTTCAGCAGACCCTCGTGGGTTATAGTGACAACAGATGCCAGCCTTCTGGGCTGGGGTGCAGTTTGGAACTCCCTGAAGGCTCAGGGTGTTTGGACTCAGGTGGAGTCTCTACTTCCAATTAATATTCTGGAACTGAGAGCAATATTCAATGCGCTTCAGGCGTGGCCTCAGTTGGCTTCGGACAAATTCATCAGATTCCAGTCGAACAACATAACGACTGTGGCATATGTCAATCATCAGGAGGGAACAAGGAGTTCCTTAGTGATGATAGAAGTATCCAAGGTAATCAGTTGGGCAGAGGCCCACTCTTGTCATCTGTCAGCGATCTACATCCCAGGGGTAGAGAACTGGGAAGCAGATTTTCTAAGTCGACAGACTTTTCATTCGGGGGAGTGGGAACTTCACCCGGAGGTATTTGCCTTGGCAGTACCTTGGTTGTTCTGCGTAGCTTATGTGTTTCCGTCGTTTCCTCTCCTCCCACACGTGATTGCTCGAATCATACAGGAGAGAGCTTCAGTGATCCTGATAGCGCCTGCGTTGCCACGCAGGACTTGGTATGCGGATCTAGTGGACATGTCCTCTCTGCCACCGTGGAAACTTCCGTTGAGACAGGACCTTTTCATTCAAGGTCCTTTCCAACATCCAAATCTAATTTCTCTGCAACTGACTGCGTGGAGATTGAACTCTTGATTTTATCAAAGCGAGAATTCTCTGGTTCAGTTATCAATACTTTGATACAGGCTAGAAAGCCTGTCACTAGAAAAATCTATCATAAGATATGGCGTAAATATCTTTATTGGTGTGAATCCAAGGGTTACTCATGGAGTAAAGTTAGGATTCCTAGGATTTTGTCTTTTCTCCAAGAAGGATTGGAGAAAGGGTTATCAGCAAGTTCCTTAAAGGGACAAATTTCAGCTTTGTCAATTCTGTTTCTCAAATGTTTGGCAAATGTATCAGATGTTCAGTCTTTTTGTCAGGCTCTATCTAGAATTAAGCCTGTATTTAGACCTATTACTCCTCCCTGGAGTTTGAGTTTAGCTCTTCGAGTTCTGCAAGGGGTTCCGTTTGAACCTATGCATTCCATAGATATTAAACTATTGTCTTGGAAAGTTCTGTTTTTGGTTGCTATTTCTTCTGCTCGAAGAGTTTCTGAGCTTTCAGCATTACAGTGTGATTCGCCTTATCTCATATTTCATTCTGATAAGGTGGTTTTTACGTACCAAACCTGGGTTCCTTCCTAAGGTTGTTTCGAATAAGAATATTAATCATGAAATTGTTGTTCCTTCGTTTTGTGTCCTAATCCTTCTTCTAAGAAGGAGCGTCTGTTACATAACTTGGACGTGGTCCGTGCCTTAAAGTTTTACTTACAGGCAACTAAGGATTTCCATCAATCATCTTCATTATTCATTGTTTATTCTGGAAAGCGTAGGGGTCAGAAAGCTACGGCTACCTCTCTTTCTTTTTGGCTGAGAAGTATCATCCGCCTGGCATATGAGACTGCTGGACAGTAGCCTCCTGAAAGAATTACGGCTCATTCTTCTAGGGCTGTGGCTTCTACATGGGCTTTTAAAAACGATACATCTGTGGAACAGATTTGTAAGGCTGCGACTTGGTCGTCCCTTCACACTTTTTCCAAATTTGATACTTTTGCTTCTTCTGAGGCTATCTTTGGGAGAAAGGTTCTTCAAGCAGTGGTGCCTTCCGTTTAGGTTCCTGTCTTGTCCCTCCCTTTCATCCGTGTCCTATTGCTTTGGTATTAGTTTCCCACAAGTAAGGATGAAATCCGTGGACTCGTCATATCTTTGTAAAAGAAAACTAAATTTATGCTTACCTGATAAATTACTTTCTTTTACGATATGACGAGTCCACGGCCCACCCTGTTCTTTTTAAGACAGTTTTTATTTATATTTTTTGTAAACTTCAGTCACCTCTGCACCTTTTTAGCCTTTCCTTTTTCTCTTCCTATACCTTCGGCCGAATGACTGAGGGTGGAGGGGAAGGGGATGGGCTATATATACAGCATAATAGAAAAAACAGCAGCACTCAAGCAAAGAGTCTTCAGGGCAGCAAAAATAGGTAAAAGCAAAAAACTTTTATTTAACACATGATTAAAAAGTACAGCTCCAGACTCCCTGACTAGTTTCAGTTGAGCACTTAATCATAGGGTAAGTTTGGAAGGTGTTAACACCCCCTATTTAAAGGGAAAGACAATGGGACATGAGCTACTTTGTTGAGTAGCTTCTTGTTCTATCTCTGTTCCACCTTTGTTCTACTTTTGCTCCATTCTCTTAATCCCATTTGTGTGGATTGAGAGTTGAGCACCAATATCCTTACCCCTTTGAATTTAATAACTTGAAAATTTAGAAATTTAAAAAGATTTTGAAGTTTGAAAATTTAAAATGTAAAAGTCAGGATTTAAAATTCAGGATTAAAAATTCAAAGATTTAAAAATGTGGATAGTCTGAATAATTTAAAGATTTGAAAATCTAGAAATTTGGAAATTTAAATGTCTTGAAAATGTTGAAGTTTGTATATTTGAAAATTTTAAAATTTAAAAATCTATAATTGAAAAATTAGAAACTCAAAAAATCTAGACTAAATACATCCAATAATTGACTAATTATTTCTTCAAAATATTGCTATTTTGTATTTATCATCTGATATATTCAAATCAAACGAATTATTCTCTTCTTTTTTCTTCACTATTATGGTGCTTATATATTGAAAGAAAGTCTTTGTGATTGAGATAGGTATGCATTTGTCATTTTTATAAGTGTATTGTGTTTTTTGTCTTCACTTTAAGGTGTGTCTTTCCCTTTAAATAGGGGGTGTTAACACCTTCCAAACTCACCCTATGATTACCGTATTTTTCGCTCCATAAGACGCACCTGACCATAAGACGCACCTAGTTTTTAGAGGAGGAAAACTAATTTCTAAACCTCCTGGCAAATCCAGTACCTGGAAGTGACTCTAAGGAATCTCTTACTATCCTGGAATAACGAAAATCCTCTCTGCATAAACTCGCAGTCTCTACTACAACTTATGGTGTTTCCAAGGATTTTACAGACTTGCCGCTCATCTTCCTAACTACTCTGAACCAGCTGCACAGACTAAATCAAGTAAGGTCACCAGACCTCCTCCCTCATAGGGAGTTATAACAGTAGTCTCTCTGTATACTTTCCCCACACAAAGGAAACTAATTTCTAAACCTCCTGGCAAATCCAGTACCTGGAAGTGACTCTAAGGAATCTCTTACTATCCTGGAATAACGAAAATCCTCTCTGCATAACTCGCAGTCTCTACTACAGCTTATGGTGTTTCCAAGGATTTTACAGACTTGCCGCTCGTCTTCCTAACTACTCTGAACCAGCCGCACAGCACAGACTAAATCAAGTAAGGTCACCGGACCTCCTCCCTCATAGGGAGTTATAACAGTAGTCTCTCTGTATACTTTCCCCACACAAAAGAACCAACCAAGACCGTCGCGGGATTACTCCGCTCTGTGAACACCGGGTCTGTGTAAGCTCTGCACTGTTCCTCTGCCTGTCAGCAGATCCGCGCACCTGATTGGGCATCCGTTACACACCCCCTCAGACGCATTGATCGCTGCAAGCGAAGCACTTCTCCTCTCCTCTGAATCACAGCAACTGGCTGTCAGCAGTTCCTCAGAACCGATTGGTGAGTTATCCGCTCCCTCTCTTCCTCAACTCAGCAATTATTACACACGCTTTAAGGCAGTGACATTGCTTACTCAATTGTGCTACAATTATCTACCTCTGAGAACGTATCATATACTCACAGTATCTTAATCAGCTGTACAAGTAAGCCTAAAAATGCAAGCACAGGGCCTGCATTCGCTCCATAAGACGCACATACATTTCTCCTCACTTTTGAGAGGGAAAAAAGTGCGTCTTATGGAGCGAAAAATACGGTAAGTGCTCAACTGAGCACGAAACTAGTCAGGGAGTCTGGAGCTGTACTTTTTAATCATGTGTTAAATAAAAGTTTCTTTCATGTAATTAGCAAGAGTCCATGAGCTAGTGACGTATGGGATATACATTCCTACCAGGAGGGGCAAAGTTTCCCAAACCTCAAAATGCCTATAAATACACCCCTCACCACACCCACAATTCAGTTTTACAAACTTTGCCTCCTATGGAGGTGGTGAAGTAAGTTTGTGCTAGATTCTACGTTGATATGCACTCCGCAGCAAGTTGGAGCCCGGTTTTCCTCTCAGCGTGCAGTGAATGTCAGAGGGATGTGAGGAGAGTATTGCCTATTTGAATGCAGTGATCTCCTTCTACGGGGTCTATTTCATAGGTTCTCTGTTATCGGTCGTAGAGATTCATCTCTTACCTCCCTTTTCAGATCGACGATATACTCTTATTTATATACCATTGCCTCTGCTGATTTTCGTTTCAGTACTGGTTTGGCTTTCTACAAACATGTAGATGAGTGTCCTGGGGTAAGTAAATCTTATTTTCTGTGACACTCTAAGCTATGGTTGGGCACTTTATTTATAAAGTTCTAAATATATGTATTCAAACATTTATTTGCCTTGACTCAGGATGTTCAACATTCCTTGTTTTCAGACAGTCAGTTTCATATTTGGGATAATGCATTTGAATCAATCATTTTTTCTTACCTTAAAAAATTTGACTCTTTTTCCCTGTGGGCTGTTAGGCTCGCGGGGGCTGAAAATGCTTCATTTTATTGCGTCATTCTTGGCGCTGACTTTTTTGGCGCAAAAAATCTTTTCTGTTTCCGGCGTCATACGTGTCGCCGGAAGTTGCATCATTTTTTTGACGTCCTTTTGCGCCAAAAATGTCGGCGTTACGGATGTGGCGTCATTTTTGGCGCCAAAAAGCATTTAGGCGCCAAATAATGTGGGCGTCTTATTTGGCGCTAAAAAATATGGGCGTCGCTTTTGTCTCCACATTATTTCAGTCTCATTTTTTCTTTGCTTCTGGTTACTAGAAGCTTGTTTATTGGCATTTTTTCCCATTCCTGAAACTGTCATTTAAGGAATTTGATCAATTTTGCTTTATATGTTGTTTTTTCTCTTACATATTGCAAGATGTCTCACGTTGCATCTGAGTCAGAAGATACTTCAGGAAAATCGCTGTCTAGTGCTGGAACTACCAAAGCTAAGTGTATCTGCTGTAAACTTTTGGTAGCTATTCCTCCGGCTGTTGTTTGTACTAATTGTCATGACAAACTTGTTAATGCAGATAATATTTCCTTTAGTAATGTACCATTGCCTGTTGCAGTTCCTTCAACATCTAAGGTGCAGAATGTTCCTGATAACATAAGAGATTTTGTTTCTGAATCCATCAAGAAGGCTATGTCTGTTATTTCTCCTTCTAGTAAACATAAAAAATCTTTTAAAACTTATCTCTCTACAGATGAATTTTTAAATGAACATCATCATTCTGATTCTGATGACTCTTCTGGTTCAGAGGATTCTGTCTCAGAGATTGATGCTGATAAATCTTCATATTTATTTAAAATGGAATTTATTCGTTCTTTACTTAAAGAAGTACTAATTGCTTTAGAAATAGAGGATTCTGGTCCTTTTGATACTAATTCTAAACGTTTAGATAAGGTATTTAAATCTCCTGTGGTTATTCAGAAGTTTTTCCTGTCCTAATGCTATTTCTCCAACATAGGTGTGTCCCGGTCCACGGCGTCATCCTCAACTTGTCGGGATATTCTCTTCCCTCAACAGGAAATGGCAAAGCAGTCCCAGCCAAAGCTGGTCACATGATCCCTCCTAGGCTCCGCCCTACCACCAGGTCATTCTCTTTTGCCGTTTGTACAGGCAACATCTCCACGAGAGGCGGTCTTAGAGTTTTTTTAGTGTTTAACTGTAGTTTTTATTATTCAATCAAGAGTTTGTTATTTTAAAAATGTGCTGGTATGTACTATTTACTCAGAAACAGAAAAGAGATGAAGATTTCTGTTTGTATGAGGAAAATGATTTTAGCACCGTAACTAAAATCCATGGCTGTTCCACACAGGACTGTTGAGAGCAATTAACTTCAGTTGGGGGAACAGTGTGCAGTCTCTTACTGCTTGAGGTATGACACATTCTAACATTCGATGTAATGTGGAAGCTGTCATTTTCCCTATGGGATCCGGTAAGCCTCATGTTTATTAAGATAGTAAATAAGGGCTTCACAAGGGCTTATTAAGACTGTAGACTTTTTCTGGGCTCTAAATCGATTCCTTTATTAACACATATTTAGCCTTGAGGAATCATTTACTTCTGGGTATTTTGATATGATTATATCGGCAGGCACTGTTTTAGACACCTTATTCTTTAGGGGCTTTCCCTAATCATAGTCAGAGCCTCATTTTCGCGCCGGTATGGCGCACTTGTTTTTTGAGGACAGCATGGATGCAGCTGCATGGGTGTGGAGCTCTGATACATAGAAAAGTCTTTCTGAAGGCATCATTTGGTATCGTATTCCCCCTTTGGGCCTTGGTTGTGGTCTCAGCAAAGCAGAATTCCAGGGACTGTAAAGGGGTTAAATATAAAAACGGCTCCGGTTCCGTTATTTTAAGGGTTTAAAGCTTCCAAATTTGGTGTGAATACTTTTAAGGCTTTAAGACCACTGTGGTGAAATTTTGGTGAATTTGAACAATTCCTTCATTCTTTTTCGCAATTGCTGTAATAAAGTGTGTTTAGTTTAAAATTTAAAGTGACAGTAACGGTTTTATTTTAAAACGTTTTTTGTGCTTTGTTATCAGTTTATGCCTGTTTAACATGTCTGAACTACCAGATAGATTGTTGTTTCTGAGCTGTGGGGAAACCTAAGGTTCCTTCTCATTTAACTATATGTATTTATGTCATAAAAAATTTAGTAAAAATGATAGCCCAAGATGATCATCAAGTGAGGGGAGTAAGCATGGTACTGCATCATCCCCTCCTTCGTCTACACCAGTCTTGCCCATACAGGAGGCCCCTAGTAACTTTAGTGCGCCAATACTCCTTACTATGCAACATTTAACGGCTGTAATGGATAATTCTATCAAAAACATTTTAGCCAATATGCCACTTCATCAGCGAAAGCGCGACTGCTCTGTTTTAGAAAATTCTGTAGAGCATGGAGAACGCTGATGATATGGTTTCTGAAGGGCCCTACACCAGTCTGAGGGGGCCAGGGAGGTTTTGTCTGAGGGAGAAATTTCAGATTCAGGAAACATTTCTCAACAAGCTCTGAACCTGATGTGATTACTTTTAAATTTAAGTTGGAACATCTCCGCGCTCTGCTTAAGGAGGTGTTATCCAATTTGGATGTTTTGTGATTATCTGGTCATTCCAGAACCACTATGTAAAATGGAAAAGTTCTTAGAGGCCCCGGGGCCCCCCCGAAGCTTTTCCTATATCCAAGCGGGTGCGTACATTGTTAGTAAAGAATGGGACAGGCCGGTATACCTTTAGTACCTCCCCCCATATTTATAAATTGTTTTCCTATAGTCGACCCCAGAAAGGACCTGATGGCAGACAGTCCCCCAAGGTCGAGGGGGGCGGTTTCTACTCTACACAAGCGCGCCACTATACCCATAGAAGATAGTTGTGCTTTCCCAGATCCTATGGATAAAAAATTAGAAGGTCTGCTAAAGGTGTTTGTTCGGCAAGGTTCCCTTCTAGAACCAATTGCATGCATTGTCCTGTCACTGCAGCCGGCGTGTTTCTAGTTTGATGAGCTAGGAAGGCGATTGTTAGTAATTCTTCTTCTTATGAGGAGATTATGGACAGAATTCGTGCTCTTAAATGGCTAATTCTTTCACCTAGACGCACCTTGCAATTGGCTAGGTTAGCGGCGAAAAAATTCTGGGTTTGCTATTGTGGCGCAGAGCGCTTTGGTTAAAATCTTGGGCAGCGGATGCGTCTTCCAAGAACAAATTGCTTGACATTCCTTTCAAGGGGGGAAAACACTCTTTGGCCCTGACTTGAAGAGATTATCTCTGATATCACTGGGGGTAAGGGCCACGCCCTTCTCAGGATAGGTCTTTTCAAGACAAAAATAAACCTAAGTTTCGTCCCTTTCGCAGAAACGGATCAGCCCCAAGGGCTACGTCCTCTAAGCAGGAAGGTAATACTTCTCAAGCCCAATCCAGCCTGGAGACTATGCAAGGCTGGAACAAAGGAAAGCAGGCCAGGAAACCCTGCCACTGCTACCAAGACAGCATGAAATGCGGGCCCCCGATCCGGGAACCGGATCTGGTGGGGGGCAGGACTCTCTCTCTTCGCTCAGGCTTGGGCAAGTAGATGTTCTGGATCCTTGGGCGCTAGAAATAGTCTCCCAAGGTTATTCTCTGGAGTTCAAGGGGCTTCCTCCAAGGGGAGGTTCCACAGGTCTCAGTTGTCGTCAGACCACATAAGAAGACAGGCATTCTTACATTGGGTAGAAGACCTGCTACAAAATGGGAGTGATTCATCCTGTTCCATTAGGAGAACAAGGGATGGGGTTCTACTCCAATCTGTTCATAGTTCCCAAAAAAGAGGGAACGTTCAGACCAATCTTAGATCTCAAGATCTTGAACAAGTTTCTCAAGGTTCCATCGTTCAAGATGGAAACCATTCGAACACTTCTTCCTTCCATCCAGGAAGGTCAATTCATGACCAAGGTGGATTTCAAGGATGCGTATCTACATATTCCTATCACAAAGGAACATCACTCGGTTCCTAAGGTTTGCCATTCTGGACAAGCATTTCCAGTTCGTGGCGTTTTCTTTCGGATTAGCCACTGCTCTAGGAATTTTCTCATAGGTACTAGGGTCCATTCTGGCGGTGCTAAGACCAAGGGGCATTGCTGTAGTACCCTTACTTGGACGACCATTTCTGATTCGGAGCGTCGTCCCTTCCTCAAGTAAAGGCTCACACGGACATTGTCCTGCCCTTTCTCAGATCTCACGGATGGAAAGTGAACGTGGAAAAAGAGTTCCTCTATCTCCCGTCAACGAGGAGGAAACTATAATAGACTCCTTAGAAATGAGGATTTTTCTGACAGAAGCCAGAAAAACAAAACCTTCTAGGACTCTTGTCGGATACTTCATTCCGTTCCTCTTCCTTCCATAGCGCAGTGCATGGAAGTGATAGGTTTGATGTAGCGGCAATGGACATAGTTCCTTTTGTGCGCATTCATCTAAGACCATTACAACTGTTCATGCTCAGTCAGTGGAATGGGGACCTATTCAGACTTGTCTCCGAAGATACAAGTAAATCAGAGGACCAGAGACTCATTCCGTTGGGTGGCTGTCCCTGGACAACCTGTCACAAGGGATGACCTTCCGCAGACCAGAGTGGGCTCATTGTCACGACCGACGCCAGTCTGATGGGCTGGGGCGCGGTCTGGGGATCCCTGAAAGCTCAGGGTCTTTGGTCTCGGGTAGAATCTCTTCTACCGATAAATATTCTGGAACTGAGAGCGTATTCAATGCTCTCAAAGCTTGGCCTCAGCTAGCGAGGGCCAAGTTCATACATCAACCATCAGGGGGGAACAAGGAAGTTCCCTAGCGATGGAAGAAGTGACCAAAATCATTCTATGGGCGGAGTCTCACTCCTGCCACCTGTCTGCTATCCACATCCCAGGAGTGGAAAATTGGGAAGCGGATTTTTCTGAGCTCGTCAGACATTGCATCCGGGGGAGTGGGAACTCCATCCGGAAATCTTTGCCCAAGTCACTCAACCGTGGGGCATTCCAGACATGGATCTGATGGCCCTCTCGTCAGAACTTCAGAGTTCCTTACTACGGGTACAGATCCAGGGATCCCAAGGCGGCTCTAGTGGATGCACTAGTAGCACCTTGGACCTTCAAACTAGCTTATGTGTTCCCTGCCGTTTCCTCTCATCCCCAGGCTGGTAGCCAGGATCAATCAGGAAGAGGGCGTCGGTGATTTTGATAGCTCCTGCGTGGCCACGCAGGACTTGGTATGCAGATCTGGTGAATATGTCATCGGCTCCACCATGGAAGCTACCTTTGAGACGAGACCTTCTTGTTCTAGGTCGCTTCGACCCACTCCAGCTGACTGCTTGGAGATTGAACGCTTGATCTTATCAAAGCGAGGGTTCTCAGATTCTGTTATTAATACTCTTGTTCAGGCCTGAAAGCCTGTAACCAGAAAAATTGCCACATAATTTGGTATATCTGTTGGTGTGAATCTGCAGGATTCCCTTGGGACAAGGTTAAGATTCCTAAGAGTCTATCCTTCCTTCGAGAAGGATTGGAAAAAGGATTATCTGCAAGTTCCTTGATGGGACAGATTTCTGCCTTGTCTGTGTTACTTCACAAAAAGCTGGCAGCTGTGCCAGATGTTTTAGCCTTTGTTCAGGCTCTGGTTAGAATCAAGCCTGTTTACAAAATTTTGACTCCTCCTTGGAGTCTCAACCTAGTTCTTTCAGTTCTTCAGGGGGTTCCGTTTGAACCTTACATTCCGTTGATATTAAGTTATTATCTTGGAAAGTTTTGTTTATGTTGCAATTTCTTCTGCTAGAAGAGTTTCAGAATTATCTGCTCTGCAGTGTTCTTCTCCTTATCTGGTGTTCCATGCAGATAAGGTGGTTTTGCGTACTAAACCTGGTTTTCTTCCAAAAGTTGTTTCTAACAAAAACATAACCAGGAGATAGTTGTTGCCTTCTTTGTGTCCTAATCCAGTTTCAAGAAGGAACGTTTGTTGCACAACTTGGATGTAGTTCGTGCTCTCAAATTTTACTTAGCAGCTACTAAGGATTTCAGACAAACTTTGTCTTTGTTTGTTGTTTATTCTGGTAACGGAGAGGTCAAAAAGCAACTTCTACCTCTCTCTCCTTCTGGATTAAAAGCATTATCCGATTGGCTTATGAGACTGCCGGACGGCAGCCTCCTGAAAGAATCACAGCTCACTCCACTAGGCTGTGGCTTCCACATGGGCCTTCAAGAACGAGGCTTCTGTTGATCAGATATGTAAGGCAGCGACTTGGTCTTCACTGCACACTTTTTCTAAATTTTACAAATTTGATACTTTTGCTTCTTCTGAGGCTATTTTTGGGAGAAAGGTTTTGCAAGCCGTGGTGCCTTCCATTTAGGTGACCTGATTTGCTCCCTCCCATCATCCGTTGTCCTAAAGCTTTGGTATTGGGTTCCCACAAGTAAGATGACGCCGTGGACCGGACACACCTATGTTGGAGAAAACAGAATTTATGTTTAACTGATAAATTACTTTATCCAACGGTGTGTCCGGTCCACGGCCCGCCCTGGTTTTTTTAATCAGGTCTGATAATTTATTTTCTTTAACTACAGTCACCACGGTAACATATGGTTTCTCCTATGCAAATATTCCTCCTTAACGTCGGTCGAATGACTGGGGTAGGCGGAGCCTAGGAGGGATCATGTGACCAGCTTTGCTGGGCTCTTTGCCATTTCCTGTTGGGGAAGAGAATATCCCACAAGTAAGGATGACGCCGTGGACCGGACACACCGTTGGAGAAAGTAATTTATCAGGTAAACATAAATTCTGTTTTCTGAAGTAATTTCCAGAGAATGGGATAAATTGGGTAATTCATTTACTCCTTCTTCTAAACGTTTTAAGCAATTATATCCTGTGCCGTCTGACAGATTAGAATTTTGGGACAAAATCCCTAAAGTTGATGGGGCTATTTCTACCCTTGCTAAACGTACTACTATTCCTACGTCAGATGGTACTTCGTTTAAGGATCCTTTAGATAGGAAAATTGAATCCTTTCTAAGAAAAGCTTATCTGTGTTCAGGTAATCTTCTTAGACCTGCTATATCATTGGCTGATGTTGCTGCAGCTTCAACTTTTTGGTTGGAGACTTTAGCGCAACAAGTAACAGACATGATTCTCATAATATTATTATTCTTCTTCAGCATGCTAATAATTTTATCTGTGATGCCATTTTTGATATTATCAGAGTTGATGTCAGGTTTATGTCTCTAGCTATTTTAGCTAGAAGAGCTTTATGGCTTAAAACTTGGAATGCTGATATGGCTTCTAAATCAACTCTACTTTCCATTTCTTTCCAGGGTAACAAATTATTTGGTTCTCAGTTGGATTCTATTATCTCAACTGTTACTGGTGGGAAAGGAACTTTTTTACCACAGGATAAAAAATCTAAGGGTAAAAACAGGGCTAATAATCGTTTTCGTTCCTTTCGTTTCAACAAAGAACAAAAGCCTGATCCTTCATCCTCAGGGAGCAGTTCAGTTTGGAAACCATCTCCAGTCTGGATAAATCCAAGCATTCTAGAAAGGCAAAGCCTGCTTCTAAGTCCACATGAAGGTGCGGCCCTCATCCAGCTCAGCTGGTAGGGGCAGGTTACGTTTTTTCAAAGGAAATTTGGATCAATTCTGTTCACAATCTTGGATTCAGAACATTGTTTTCAGAATGGGTACAGAAGTTGGTTTCAAGATGAGACCTCCTGCAAAGAGATTTTTTTCTTTCCCGTGTCCCAGTAAATCCAGTAGAGAAGGCTCAAGCATTTCTGAATTGTGTTTCAGATCTAGAGTTGGCTGGAGTAATTATGCCAGTTCCAGTTCTGGAACAGGGGATGGGGTTTTATTCAAAATCTCTTCATTGTACCAAAGAAAGGAGAATTCCTTCAGACCAGTTTCTGGATCTAAAAAAATTGAATCGTTATGTAAGGATACCAACGTTCAAAATGGTAACGTAAGAGACTATCTTGCCTTTTGTTACAGCAAGGGCATTATATGTACCACAATAGAGTTGTACAGGATGCATCTCTGCATATTTCCTGATTTCATCCAGATCAATACGAATCGACTTGGTGTTGTTTCTTCAAGATCAAGGTTGAGGGATCAATCACCAAAAAGTTCATTGATTCCTCAGACAAGGGTAACCTTTCTGGGTTTCCAGATAGATTCAGTGTCCATGACTCTGTCTTTAACAGACAAGAGACGTCTAAAATTGATTTCAGCTTGTCGATACCTTCAGTCACAATCATTCCCTTCGGTAGCACTTATGCATGAAATTCTAGGTCTTATGACTGCTGCATCGGACGCGATCCCCTTTGCTCCGTTTTCACATGCGACCTCTTCAGCTCTGTATGCTGAATAATGGTGCAAGGATTACACAAAGATATCTCAATTAATATCTTTAAAACCGATTGTACGGACACTCTCTAACGTGGTGGGACAGATCACCATCGTTTAATTCAGGGGGCTTCTTTTGTGCTTCCGACCTGGACTGTAATTTCAACAGATGCAAAGTCTCACAGGTTGGGGAGGCTGTGTGGGGATCTCTGACGGCACAAGGAGTTTGGGAATCTCAGGAGGTGAGATTACCGATCAATATTTTGGAAGCTCCGTTGCAATTTTCAGAGCTCTTCAGTTTTGGCCTCTTCTGAAGAGAGAATCGTTCATTTGCTTTCAGACAGACAATGTCACAACTGTGGCATACATCAATCATCAAGGAGGGACTCACAGTCCTCTGGCTATGAAAGAAGTATCTCGAATTCTGGTTTGGGCGGAATCCAGCTCCTGTCTAATCTCTGCGGTTCATATCCCAGGTATAGACAATTGGAAGCGGATTATCTCAGTCGCCAAACGTTGCATCCGGGCGAATGGTCTCTTCACCCAGAGGTATTTCTTCAGATTGTTCAAATGTGGGAGCTTCCAGAAATAGATCTGATGGCGTCTCATCTAAACAAGAAACTTCCCAGGTATCTGTCCAGATCCCGGGATCCTCAGGGCGGAAGCAGTGGATGCATTATCACTTCCTTGGAAGTATCATCCTGCTTATATCTTTCTGCCTCTAGTTCTTCTTCCAAGAGTACTCTCCAAGATTCTGAGGAATGCTCGTTTGTTCTGCTGGTAGCTCCGGCATGGCCTCACAGGTTTTTGGTATGCGGATCTTGTCCGGATGGCCTCTTGCCATCCGTGGGACTCTTCCGCTACGACCAGAGCCTTCTGTCGCAAGGTCCTTTTTTCCATCAGGATCTCAAATCCTAAATTTAAAGGTATTGGAGATTGAACGCTTGATTCTTGGTCAAAGAGGTTCTCTGACTCTGTGATTAATACTATGTTACAGGCTCGTAAATCTGTATCCAGAGAGATATATTATAGAGTCTGGAAGACTTATATTTCTTGGTGTCTTTCTCATCATTTTCTTGGCATTCTTTTAGAATCCCTGAGATTTTACAGTTTCTTCAGGATGGTTTAGATAAAGGTTTATCCGCAAGTTCTTTGAAAGGACAAATCTCTGCTCTTTCTGTTCTTTTTCCACAAGAAAGATTGCTAATCTTCCTGATATTCATTGTTTTGTACAAGCTTTGGTTTGTATAAAACCTGTCATTAAGTCAATTTCTCCACCTTGAGTTTGAATTTGGTTCTGGGGGGCTCTTCAAGCTCCTCCGTTTGAACCTATGCATTCATTGGACATTAAATTACTTTCTTGGAAAGTTTTGTTCCTTTTGGCAATCTCTTCTGCCAGAAGAGTTTCTGAATTATCTGCTCTTTCTTGTGAGTCTCCTTTTCTGATTTTTCATCAGGATAAGGCGGTGTTGCGAAACTTCTTTTGAATTTTTACCTAAAGTTGTGAATTCCAACAACATTAGTAGAGAAATTGTGGTTCCTTCATTATGTCCTAATCCTAAGAATTCTAAGGAGAAAATCGTTGCATTCTTTGGATGTTGTTAGAGGCTTTGGAAATATTATGTTGAAGCTACTAAGTCTTTCCGAAAGACTTCTAGTTTATTGTTATCTTTTCCGGTTCTAGAAAAGGCCAGAAAGCTTCTGCCATTTCTTTGGCATCTTGGTTGAAATCTTTAATTCACTTGCCTATGTTGAGTCGGGTATTAACTCGCCTCAAAGGATTACAGCTTATTCTACTAGGTCAGTTTCTACCTTCCTGGGCGTTTTAGGAATGAAGCTTCGATTGATCAGATTTGCAAAGCAGCAACTTGGGTCCTCTTTGCATACTTTTACTAAATTCTACCATTTTGATGTATTTTCTTCTTCTGAAGCAGTTTTTGGTAGAAAAGTACTTCAGGCCAGCGGTTTCAGTTTTGAATCTTCTGCTTATGTTTTTCTTTAAACTTTATTTTGGGTGTGGATTATTTTCAGCAGGAATTGGCTGTCTTTATTTTATCCCTCCCTCTCTAGTGTACTCTTGCGTGGAAAGATCCACATCTTGGGTAATCATTATCCCATACGTCACTAGCCTCATGGACTCGTGACTAATTACATGAAAGAAAACATAATTTATGTAAGAACTTACCTGATAATATTCATTTCTTTCATATTAGCAAGATCCATGAGGCCCGCCCTTTTTTTGTGGGTGTTATGATTTTTGTATAAAGCACAATTATTCCAATTCCTTATTTTATATGCTTTCGCACTTTTTTATCACCCCACTTCTTGGCTATCTCGTTAAAACTGAATTGTGGGGTGTGGTGAGGGGTGTATTTATAGGCATTTTGAGGGATTAGGAAACTTTGCCCCTCCTGGTAGGAAATGTATATCCCATACGTCACTAGCTCATGGACTCTTGCTAATATGAAAGAAATGAATTTATCAGGTAAGTCTTACATAAATTATGTTTTTTGCGTTTACCTATTTTGCTGCCCTGAAGACTCTTTGCTTGAGTGCTGCTGTTTTTCTATTTTGGACTACTTCTCAGCTAACCGGCTGTGTATTACAGCAAGGCACCCCTGTTCCTGTCTGCTTACCTGCCTGGATCACTTCGCCCCAAGCACGCTCTCCACGCTGGGTTTGGCCGTATCTGCAGCGGCTTGCTTGTGTGTGTTGCTATATATACAGCACTACTCGTGGTGCTCTTTGCCACTTCCTGTTAGCAGGAGGTTAATATCCCACAAGAAAGTATGAAATCCGTGGACTCGTCATATAGTTAAAAGAAAGTAATTTATCAGGTATACAAAAAAAGGGGGTGGGGCGTGAGGGGGCGCTAGTGAAAGCTTAAGAAATCTAAAGTGTGAATGTTTAACACAGTATGTGTCCTATGTATTCAGTGTCTGCTCAAATAATTGCTTTAAATTATAAAAACTAAATTTTCAGTGTTTGTTATATAAATGCTGTGTAATAGTTTGTGTATTTTATAACGTTTTAGGATATATTATGACCATATATCATAATTTATAATAGTTTAAATAAAGTGCACTGTGTGACAAATTTTCTGCAACCAAAAATTCTTTGATTTTTAATAGACACTGCTATATAGAATCAATATTACTCTTGAAAATTTCATACGTTTTAAACTTGGTATTTCCAAATGTTTTAACTTACAAATTCTAAGTATATACCGATGTTCAAATATCTATCTTCATTCAAATACTATATAGGTATTTCTCTTTTGTACAAATATATGCCAAAAGAACAACAAAAGAGGAGATTAATGTTGATAAAAGTTATTTATTATAACAAAATAAAAATCGAATTAAATAATAATAATTATTTAATTCGATTTTTATATTGTTATAATAAATAACTTTATTCAACATTTAATCTCCTCTTTTGTTGTTCTTTTTGGCATATATTTGTACAAAAGAGAAATACCTATATAGTATTTGAATGAAGATATATATTTGAACATCGGTATACTTAGAATTTGTAAGTAAAACATTTGGAAATACCAAGTTTAAAACGGTATGAAATTTTCAAGAGTAATATTGATTCTATATAGCAGTGTAAATTAAAAATCAAAGAATTTTTGGTTGCAGAAAATTTGTCACACAGTGCACTTTATTTAAACTATTATAAATTATGATATATGGTCAGTAATATATCCTAAAACGTTATAAAATACACAAACTTTCTCCAACATAGGTGTGGTCCGGTCCACGGCGTGCATCCTTTACTTGTGGGATAGTCTCTTCCCCAACAGGAATGGCAAAGAGCCCAGCAAAGCTGGTCACATGATCCCTCCTAGGCTCCGCCTACCCCAGTCATTCTCTTTGCCGTTGTACAGGCAACATCTCCACGGAGATGGCTTAGAGTTTTTTAGTGTTTAACTGTAGTTTTTATTATTCAATCAGGAGTTTGTTATTTTGAAATAGTGCTGGTATGTTCTATTTACTCAGAAACAGAAAAGAGATGAAGGATTCTGTTTGTATGAGGAAAATGATTTTAGCAACCGTCACTAAAATCCATGGCTGTTCCACACAGGACTGTTGAGAGCAATTAACTTCAGTTGGGGGAACAGTGAGCAGTCTCTTGCTGCTTGAGGTATGACACATTCTAACAAGACGATGTAATGCTGGAAGCTGTCATTTTCCCTATGGGATCCGGTAAGCCATGTTTATTACGATCGTAAATAAGGGCTTCACAAGGGCTTATTAAGACTGTAGACTTTTTCTGGGCTAAATCGATTCATTATTAACACATATTTAGCCTTGAGGAATCATTTTATTTGGGTATTTTGATATAATAATATCGGCAGGCACTGTTTTAGACACCTTATTCTTTAGGGGCTTTCCCAAAGCATAGGCAGAGCCTCATTTTCGCGCCGGTGTTGCGCACTTGTTTTTGAGAGGCATGGCATGCAGTCGCATGTGAGAGGAGCTCTGATACTTAGAAAAGACTTTCTGAAGGCGTCATTTGGTATCGTATTCCCCTTTGGGCTTGGTTGGGTCTCAGCAAAGCAGATACCAGGGACTGTAAAGGGGTTAAAGTTCAGAACGGCTCCGGTTCCGTTATTTTAAGGGTTAAAGCTTCCAAATTTGGGTGTGCAATGCTTTTAAGGCTTTAAGGACACTGTGGTGGAAAATTTGGTGAATTTTGAAGCAATTCCTTCATGTTTTTTCGCAATTTGCAGTAATAAAGTGTGGTGTCAGTTAAAATTTAAAGTGACAGTAACGGTTTTATTTTAAAACGTTTTTGTACTTTGTTATCAAGTTTATGCCTGTTTTAACATGTCTGAACTACCAGATAGACTGTGTTCTGATGTGGGGAAAGCCAGAATTCCTATGCATTTAAATAAATGTGATTTATGTGACAATGACAATGATGCCCCAAGATGATTCCTCAAGTGGAGGGGAGTAACAGGTGGTACTGCATCATTCCCTCCTTCGGTCTACACAAGTCTTGCCCACTCAGGAGGCCCTAGACATCTAGCGCGCCAATACTCCTTACTATGCAACAATTAACGGCTGTAATGGATAATTCTGTCAAAAACATTTTAGCCAAAATGAACACTACACGGTAAGCGCGATGCTCTGTTTTAGATACTGAAGAGCATGACGACGCTGATAATAATGTTTTCTGAAGGGTCCCCTAAACCAGTCTGATGGGGGCCCAGGGAGGTTTTGTTCTTGAGGAGAAATTACTGATTCAGGGGAACATTTCTCAACAAGCTGAACCTGATGTGATTTACATTTAAATTTAAGTTGGGAACATCTCCGCATTCTGCTTAAGGAGGTATTATCCACTCTGGATGATTGTGACAAGTTGGTCATCCCAGAGAAACTATGTAAAATGGGACAAGTTCCTAGAGGTGCCGGGGCTCCCAGAAGCTTTTCCTATACCCAAGCGGGTGGGCGGACATTGTTAATAAAGAATGGGAAAGGCCCGGTATTCCTTTCGTCCCGTCCCCCCCATATTTAAAAAATTGTTTCCTATGGTCGACCCCCAGAAAGGACTTATGGCAGACAGTCCCCAAGGTCGAGGGAGCGGTTTCCACTTTAAACAAACGCACCACTATGACCATAAGGAGGTGAGGTAGTGTGCTTTCAAAGATCCTGATGGATAAAAAATTAGAAGGGGTTTGCTTAAAAAGATTTTTGTTCAGCCGGGTTACCTTCTACAACCAATTTCATGCGTTGTCCCTGTCGCTACATCGCCGGCATGTTTCTGGTTCGATGAGCTGATAAAGGCGGTCGATAGTGATTCTCCTCCTTATGAGGAGATTATGGACAGAATCAATGCTCTCAAATTGGCTGAATTCTTTTACCCTAGACGCCACTTTGCAATTGGCTAGGTTAGCGGCTAAGAATTCTGGGTTTGCTATTGTGGCGCGCAGAGCGCTTTGGTTGAAATCTTGGTCGGCTGATGCGTCCTTCCAAGAACAAGCTACTTAACATTCCTTTCAAGGGGAAAACGCTGTTTGGCCCTGACTTGAAAGAGATATCTCTGATATCACTGGGGGTAAGGGCCACGCCCTTCCTCAGGGATCGGCCTTTCAAGGCAAAAAATAAACTAATTTTCGCCCCCTTTCGTAGAAACGACCAGCCCAAAGTGCTACGTCCTCTAAGCAAGAGGGTAATACTTCTCAAGCCAAGCCAGCTCTTGGAGACCATATGGCAAGGCTGGAACAAGGGAAAGCAGGCCAAGAAACCTGCCACTGCTACCAAGACAGCATGAAATGTTGGCCCCCGATCCGGGACCGATCTGGTGGGGGCAGGACTCTCTCTCTTCGCTCAGGCTTGGGAACAAGAGATGTTCTGGATCCTTGGCGCTAGAAATAGTCTCCCAAGGTTATCATTCTGGATTCAAAGGGGCTTCCCCCAAGGGGGAGGTTCCACAGGTCTCAGTTGTCTTCAGACCACATAAAAAGACAGGCATTCTTACATTGTGTAGAAGACCTGTAAAAAATGGGAGTGATTCATCCTGTTCCATTAAGAGAACAAGGGATGGGGTTCTACTCCAATCTGGTTCATCGTTCCAAAAAAAGAGGGAACGTTCAGACCAATCTTAGATCTCAAGATCTTAAACAAGTTTCTCAAGGTTCCATCGTTCAAGATGGAAACCATTCGAACTATTCTTCCTTCCATCCAGGAAGGTCAATTCATGACCACGGTGGATTTAAAGGATGCGTATCTACATATTCCTATCCACAAGGAACATCATCGGTTCCTAAGGTTCGCATTCCTGGACAAGCATTACCAGTTCGTGGCGCTTCCTTTCGGATTAGCCACTGCTCCAAGGATTTTCACAAAGGTACTAGGGTCCCTTCTAGCTGTGCTAAGACCAAGGGGCATTGCTGTAGTACCTTACTTGGACGACATTCTGATTCAAGCGTCGTCCCTTCCTCAAGCAAAGGCTCACACGGACATAGTCCTGGCCTTTCTTAGATCTCACGGATGGAAAGTGAACGTGGAAAAGAGTTCTCTATCTCCGTCAACAAGGGTTCCCTTCTTGGGAACAATAATAGACTCCTTAGAAATGAGGATATTTCTGACAGAGGCCAGAAAAACAAAGCTTCTAGACTCTTGTCGGATACTTCATTCCGTTCCTCTTCCTTCCATAGCTCAGTGCATGGAAGTGATCGGGTTGATGGTAGCGGCCTATGGACATAGTTCCTTTTGCGCGCATTCGACTAGACCATTATCAACTGTGCATGCTCAGTCAGTGGAATGGGATTATACAGACTTGTCTCCGAAGATACAAGTAAATCAGAGGACCAGAGACTCACTCCGTTGGTGGCTGTCCCTGGACAACCTGTCACAAGGGATGGGACATTCCGCAGACCAGAGTGGGTCATTGTCACGACCGACGCCAGTCTGATGGGCTGGGGCGCGGTTTCTGGGGATCCCTGAAAGCTCAGGGTCTTTGGTCTCAGGGAAGAATCTCTTTCTACCGATAAATATTCTGGAACTGAGAGCGATATTCAATGCTCTCAAGGCTTGGCCTCAGCTAGCGAGGGCCAAGTTCATACGGTTTTCAATCAGACAACATGACAACTGTTGCGTACATCAACCATCAGGGGGGGAACAAGGAGTTCCCTAGCGATGGAAGAAGTGACCCAAAATCATTCTAATGGCGGAGGTCTCACTCCTGCCACCTGTCCGCTATCCACATCCCAGGAGTGGGAAAATTGGGAAGCGGATTTTCTGAGTCGTCAGACATTGCATCCGGGGGAGTGGGAACTCCATCCGGAAATCTGTTGCCCAAGTCACTCAGCTGTGGGGGCAATCCAGACATGGATCTGATGGCCTCTTCGTCAGAACTTCAAAGTTCCTTGCTACGGGTCCAGATCCAGGGATCCAAGGCGGCTCTAGTGGATGCACTAGTAGCACCTTGGGACCTTCAAACTAGCTTATGTGTTCCCCGCCGTTCCTCTCATCCCCAGGCTGGTAGCCAGGATCAATCAGGAGAGGGCGTCGGTGATCTTGATAGCTCCTGCGTGGCCACCAGGACTTGTATGCAGATCTGGTGAATATGTCATCGGCTCCCACTTGGAAGCTACCTTTGAGACGAGACCTTCTTGTTCAGGGGTCCGTTCGAACATCCGAACCTGGTTTCACTCCAGCTGACTGCTTGAGAGATTGAACGCTTGATCTTATCGAAGCGAGGGTTCTCAGATTCGTGTTATCGATACCTTGTTCAGGCCAGAGAAGCCTGTAACTAGAAGATTTTACCACAAAATTTGGAAAAAATATATCTGTTGGTGTGAATCTAAAGGGATTCCCCTTGGGACAAGGTTAAGATCCTAAGATTCTATCCTTCCTTCAAGAAGGATTGGAAAAAGGATTATCTGCAAGTTCCCTGAAGGGACAGATTTCTGCCTTGTCTGTGTTACTTCACAAAAAGCTGGCAGCTGTGCCAGATGTTCAAGCCTTTGTTCAGGCTCTGGTTAGAATTAAGCCTGTTTAACAAACCTTTGACTCCTCCTTGGAGTCTCAATTTAGTTCTTTCAGTTCTTCAGGGGGTTCCGTTTGAACCCTTACATTCCGTTGATATTAAGTTATTATCTTGGAAAGTTTTGTTTTTAGTTGCAATTTCTTCTGCTAGAAGAGTTTCATAATTATCTGCTCTGCAGTGTTCTCCTCCTTATCTGGTGTTCCATGCAGATAAGGTGGTTTTACGTACTAAACCTGGTTTTCTTCCAAAGTTTGTTTCTCAACAAAAACATAACCAGGAGATTACGTGACCTTCTCTGTGTCCGAAACCAGTTTCAAAGAAGGAACGTTTGTTGCACAATTTGGATGTTGTTCGCGCTGCTAAAATTCTATTTAGATGCTACAAAGGATTTTAGACAAACATCTTCCTTGTTTGTTGTTTATTCCGGTAAAAGGAGAGGTCAAAAAAGCAACTTCTACCTCTCTCTCTTTTTGGATTAAAAGCATCATCAGATTGGCTTACGAGACTGCCGGACGGCAGCCTCCCGAAAGAATCACAGCTCATTCCACGTAGGGCTGTGGCTTCCACATGGGCCTTCAAGAACGAGGCGTCTGTTGATCAGATATGTAGGGGCAGCGACTTGGTCTTCACTGCACACTTTTACCAAATTTTACAAGTTTGATTACTATTGCTTCTTCTGAGGCTATTTTTGGGAGGAAGAGGTTTTGCAAACCGTTGGTGCCTTCCATTTAGGTTGACCTGAAATTTGCTCCCTCCCTTCATCCGGGTCCTAAAGCTTTGGTATTGGTTCCCACAAGTAAGGATGACGCCGTGGACCGGACACACCTATGTTGGAGAAACAGAATTTATGTTTACCTGATATAATTACTTTCTCCAAACGGTGTTGTCCGGGTCCACGGGCCCCGCCCTGGTTTTTTTTAATCAGGTCTGATAATTTATTTTCTTTAACTACAGTCCACCACGGTACCATATGGTTTCTCCTATGCAAATATTCCTCCTTAAACGGTCGGTCGAATGACTGGGGTAGGCGGAGCCTAGGAGGGATCATGTGACCAGCTTTGCTGGGCTCTTTGCCATTTCCTGTTGGGGAAGAGAATATCCACAAGTAAGGATGACGCCGTGGACCGGACACACCGTGGAGAAAGGTAATTTATCAGGTAAACATAAATTCTGTTATTACACAGCATTTATATAAACATAACACAGAAAATTTAGTTTTATATATTTAAAGCAATTATTTGAGCAGACACTGAATACATAGACACATACTGTGTTAAAACATTCACCATTTTGATTTCTTAAGCTTTCACTAGCGCCTCACGCCCCACCCCTCTTTTTTGTATAACACAAATTAGTCTGAAGGACTTATTTACTGTGAGGTGTTTGGAATCACTGTTTCCAGCGCTCTACTTATCTCACTTACACCTTTAATTTATCAGGTAAGCATAAATTTAGTTTTTTAAGCTATTAACCCCTAAACCGCCATCCCCCCCACAATGCAAAGTACCTATTAATCCCTAAACCGCCATCCCCCCCACAACAAAAAGTACCTCTTTAAACTATTAATCACTAATCTGCCAGCCCCTCCACAACGCAAGAATTTAATATAATCACTAAGCCCCCTAACCTAACAAGCGGCAACATCTTCTATCTTCTTCCCGGAGGTGCAGAGCTGTCTTCCGATGAGCGGAGTGGGTCTTCGGCGCAGCGCGGCTATCCGACGTGGAGGCTCCTCTTCATGCGATCATCCGCCTCACACACTGAAACTTGAATGCAAGGTACACGTTTTATATTGGGGTACCTTGCATTCCTATTGGCTGAAAATTTAAAATCAGCCAATAGGATGAGAGCTGCTTAAATCTTATTGGCTGATTTGAACAGCCAATAGGATTTAAGCAGCGTTAGGTGTTTTGCTTTTATCATAAAAGCGAGCGACAGGTAAAATATACGCGCCGCACTTGTATGTGGCGTCGTATATGTTATTGAGTCCCATAGTGTGTGGTCGGGTTACCATAGTAACTAATTTTCAAGCAATCCGGCATCGGATGGAAACGTTAACACGAAAAGGGCGACTGCACGCAATGCGCTAAATAATTCAATGGAAACCGGATACTAAATTGGAGCCGTAAATTACTTTTAACTGCCGGCAACTTCGGTAGCTTACGGCTCCATTTTTAACGGCTCAATGGAAACAAGACTACAGTGTGCTTACTTTGCTACTTACAGCACGTCGCCAGACTTCAAATAGTCTTTTACTTGCACAGTTCAAATTTTGATATATACAAAACGCACTTTATTTGTCTCTAGTATATACAGTTAAATTTAATTTATTTATAACTAAATCTTTTTGTAAATGTGAGTGTATCACATGGCCACAGGACAATACCACTAAATTCTCCATACAAAATGGCACCCAGCTATACAATTTAGCAAATTAGGATTAATGAATGCACATTAAAGAGTTGGTTTGCAATTTTACTATCAACCATTCCAACAAGTTTTGTTTTGGTTTTTTGCTTAATACTTATTACAGGACTTGACACATTATTTTAAATATAGAAACAATTGAAAGTGAGGAGCAGGCTGCATATTTGTACATTTGACTTTTTGTATGTAGATTTGTAGAATAATCTAGTCTTTAGTAAAACACTCTTTTGCTATTACTATAGTATTGTACATTTTATTTCACAGAATCATATTAGGTTATAATAACGTGCAATGCGTCCGTAATTATTCAGATCCTCTTGATGTAGATTTCACCTGAAGGGACGTGGTGTAGCTTCTATTTCAAACATGTTGACCATCACCCCGCATCCATAATACTATCTCAGCAACAGCTTACATGAGGAGGGTAAATGTTGGGACATCAGGCAGAGAGAGTATTGTGATCAAACCTGTTTGTAATCTCTGCCCTTTACTCTCCAGGGTGGCTCAATCTGGGGCGGGAGTATGCAGCAAAACGTTTTGTATTTGGAAAATTCATAAAGGATCAGTCCCTTACATATCCAGACTATGGCCCGCATGGAGGTGAGTTTTATCTACAAAATACACAGGTAACACTGGTAGTGAGGTTCGTTCACATGTATTCAGCAGAGCTGCAATGCAAGTGATTTACAATTTTTTTTATGAAGCATTAGCTAAACCTCTTATAAACTAGTAGATAAACTGATATTACCTAAATGGTTTATTATATTGTGCCCCCTGTAGGGGAATTATGACAACAGTGTATATGTTCTTCTATTTGGCACTATAAGAAAAGTTCATTTAATAAATGTACAACCACAAATGGCTAAACAGTTCTGCCTGAAATTTAGCACAGAGACTGATCAGGATGGCATCTGTTGAGTTTTCTTGACCCTCTTATCACGTTTTAAACATATTTAATATTTACTTTATTTGTACATGTACAATAATCCAGTATTCCATTGGGTTTTTCAATGTGTGAGGTCTGGGTTTACATATTATTCCAGGAAGGCACTTATAATATGTGTAATCAGATCCAAATAAGGACACTAACAGGTATAAAATGTCTTTATTCTATCAATCCATTTAAAACATGTGGCCTCCCAGTAAATTACATTATTATTTGTTGTGCGAGTTGAAGACCCTTGACAAAGGCTTCACTGGGGAAACCCAAACATTGACCTCCCCCCCCCCCCCACTTTTTTTTTTTTTTTTTTTAATGGATTAAAGAATATATTTTATATATATATATATATATATATATATATATATAATATAAAACCTATGAATGCCTTTCTTGGATCGATATACTAAGTAGATAATGTGATTTTTAGCACCTGTTCAACCGGTTGGACCAAGAAGTGAGTACATGGGCTCTGTATACTATTTACACACGCACAATATAATGTTATACTTTCAGTACTTAAAACATTTTGGACTAGATAAAATCAATTAAGATATTGGTTAACCCCTTAAACGACACATGTCGTACAGGTTTACGTCACACACAAACTGGTCTTTAAAGACCAGCGACGTACCCTGTACGTCGTTAATAGTTTCAAGCGGCTGTAAGCGATCCTGATCGCTTCAGTCTCTTTCAAGGTATTGCAGTGATGCCTCAATATTGAGGCATCACGGCAATACCTTTTTTGGCCACTCTGGTGGCCCTCTCTGCATCGGCCAGCGATGGGTGCCGATCGTTGGTGGTGGGGAGCCATTTCAGGGAGGCGGGGGTGGGTGTCCCATCGCTAGGGAACTTCCTTCTGGCCAGCAGAGATGTCAGGTGCGCGCGGGAGGTGAGGGATGGGCGCTAGCACACCCGCGATCAAAGCAGAGCACCCTTAAAAATTAAAAGTGCTAGGCGAGTGGTAGAGAGGGTGGCAGGGGGTGGCAGAGGAGGGGGGGGTTACTTTTAAAAAGGCTGAGAGGGAGAGGGTATGGAGGGGGGGCAGCTACAACTACAGAAAAAGTGAGGGGTTTTTTTATAAAAAATATAAAATTTTATTGCAAAGTGGGTACTGGCAGACAGCTGCCAGTACCCAAAATGGTGGGGAATAGTTAGTGGGCGGAGGGTTAGGGAGCTCTTTGGTGGGGATAAGGGAGGTTGGGGGCCTAAAGGGGGATCCTACACAGCAGAATATGATTTTTTTTTTATTTATTTTTTTAAATAATAAAAAAAAATATCTTATTTAGTACTGGCAGACTTTCTGCCAGTACTTAAGATGGCGGGGACAATTGTGGGGAGGGGGAGGGGAAGATAGCTGTTTTGGGAGGATCAGGGGGTGGGATGTGTCAGGGTGGGAGGCTGATCTCTACACTAAAACTAAAATTAACCCTTCAAGCTACCTAATTAACCCTGTCACTGCTGGGCATACTACGAAGTGTTGGGTGCGCAGCAGCATTTAAGCGGCCTTTCCTAATTGCCAAAAAGTAATGCCAAAGCCATATATGTCTGCCTGTTTCTGAACAAAGGGGATCCCAGAGAAGCATTTACAACCATTTGTGCCATAATGCACAAGCCTGTTTGTAAATAATTTCAATGAGAATCCCAAAGTTAGTGAAAAAGTTAACAATTTTTCTCTTGCAAGGTGATCCAGTTCCACGGATTCATCCTTTACTTGTGGGATATTCTCCTTCCCTATCAGGAAGTGCAAAGAGAGCACACAGCAGAGCTATCCATATAGCTCCCCCTCTAGCTCCACCCCCCAATCATTCTCTTTGCCGGCTCTAAGCACTAGGGTCTCTCTACGGGAGGGTAAAGTGAATGTGGGACCTCAGCTATGGGGCACTCCAAGTTGGATCTGATGGCGTCCCCGTCAGAACACCAAACTTGCTCTTTTCGGGTCCAGGTCCCGGGAACCCAAGGCGGGTATTGATAGGGTGCTCTAGCAGCGCCTTGGTCCTTCAATCCAGCTTATGTTTTTCCACCGTTTCCCCTTCTCCCCCTCGTCTGGTCGCCAGAATCAAGCAGGAGAAGGCTTCGGTGATTCTGATAGCACCTGCATGGCCACGCAGGACTTGGTATGCCAGACCTAGTGGACATGTCATCTGTCCCACCATGGACACTGCCAATGAGGCAGGATCTTCTAATACAAGGTCCATTCAAGCATCCAAATCTAGTTTTTCTACGTCTGACTGCTTGGAGATTGAACGCTTAATTCTATCAAAGCGTGGTTTCTCTGAGTCAGTTATAGATACTCTGATTCAGGCTAGAAAGCCTGTCACCAGGGAAAATCTACCATAAGATATGGCGGAAATATCTGGGTTGGTGTGATCCAAGGGTTACTCATGGAGTAAGATTAGGATTCCCAGGTATTGTCTTTCCTTCAAGAAGGATTGGAGAAAGGACTGTCAGCTAGTTCCTTAAAGGGACAGATATCTGCTCTGTCTATCCTTTTACACAAGCGTCTGGCAGAGGGTACCAGACGTTCAAGCGTTTGCTCAGGCTTTAGTCAGAATCAAGCCTGTCTATAAACCTGTGGCTCCCGCCATGGAGTCTAAATCTAGTTCTTTCAGTTCGTCAAGGGTTCCGTTTGAACCTTTACATTCCATAGATATTAAGTTATTATCTTAGAAAGTTTCGTTTTTGGTAGCTATATCTTCTTCTCGAAGAGTTTCAGAATTATCTGCCTTACAGTGTGATTCACCTTACCTGGTGTTCCACGCAGATAAGGTAGTTTTGCGTACCAAACCTGGTTTTCTTCCTAAAGTTGTTTCTAACAAGAATATTAACCAGGAAATAGTTGTTCCTTCTCTGTGTCCTAATCCTTCTTCGAAGAAGGAAACGTCTGTTACACAATCTTGATGTGGTTCGTGCTTTAAATTTCTATTTACAAGCAACTAAGGATTTCAGACAAACATCCTCCTTGTTTGTTATCTATTCTGGTAAGAGGAGAGGTCAGAAAGCGACTGCTACCTCTCTTTCCTTTGGCTGAAAAGCATCATCCGTTTGGCCTATGAGACTGCTGGCCAGCAGCCTCCTGAAACAATTACTGCTCATTCTACTAGAGTAGTGGCTTCCACATGGGCTTTTAAAAACGAGGCTTCTGTTGAACAGATTTGTAAAGGCAGCGACTTGGTCTTCACTGCAATACTTTTTCCAAATTTTCCAAATTCGATACTTTTGCTTCTTCGGAGGCTATTTTTGGGAGAAAGGTTTTGCAAGCAGTGGTGCCTTCCGTTTAAGGGTACCTGTCTTGTTCCCTCCCTTCATCCGTGTCCTAAAGCTTTGGTATTGGTATCCCACAAGTAAAGGATGAATCCGTGGACTGGATACACCTTGCAAGAGAAAACAGAATTTATGCTTACCTGATAAATTACTTTCTCTTGCGGTGTATCCAGTCCACGGCCCGCCCTGACATTTAAGTCCGGAAAAATGTTTTTGTTTTAAACTACAGTCACCACTGCACCCTATGGTTTTCTCCTTTTCTTCCTAACCTTTGGTCGAATGACTGGGGGGTGGAGCTAGAGGGGGAGCTATATGGACAGCTCTGCTGTGTGCTCTCTTTGCCACTTCCTGTAGGGAAGGAGAATATCCCACAAGTAAAGGATGAATCCGTGGACTGGATACACCGCAAGAGAAAATAATTTATCTGGTAAGCATAAATTCTGTTTTTTTATTTGATCGCATTTGGCTGTGAAATGGTGGCATGAAATATATCAAAATGGGCCTAGATCAATACTTTGGGTTGTCTTCTACACTACCCTAAAGCTAAAATTAACCCTAGAAGCTCCCTACATGCTCCCTAATTAACCCCTTCACTGCTGGCATATTACACGTGTGGTGCGCAGTGGCATTTAGCGGCCTTCTAATTACCAAAAAGTAACGCCAAAGCCATATATGTCTGCTATTTCGGAACAAATGGGATCCCAGAGAAGCATTTACAACCATTTGTGCCATAGTTGCACAAGTTGTTTGTAAATAATTTCAGTGAAAACCTAAAGTTTGGGGAAAAAAAATGTGAAAAAGTGAACAATATTTTTTATTTGATCGCATTTGGCGGTGAAATGGTGGCATGAAATATACCAAAATGGGCCTAGATCAATACTTTGGGATGTCTTCTAAAAAAAATATATATATACATGTCAAGGGATATTCAGGGATTCCTGAGATATCGGTGTCCCAATATAACTAGCGCTACTTTTGAAAAAAAGTGGTTTGGAAATAGCAAAGTGCTACTTGTATTTATTGCCCTATAACTTGCAAAAAAGCAAAGAACATGTAAACATTGGGTATTTCTAAACTCAGTACAAAATTTAGAAACTATTTAGCATGGGTGTTTTTTGGTGGTTGTAGATGTAGAATTATATAACATTATATTAGTGCTAGCTTTATGTAACATATATTGCAGGTGAAATTTTTATTTTATTTGCATTTTTTTCCCATTCCTAAACTTCCATATAAAGAAATTGATAATTTTGCTTTATATGTTTTTTTCTCTTACATTTGCAAGATGTCTCAATCTGATCCTGTCTCAGAAATCACTCTTGGAACCCTGCTGCATGATAACAGTTCTACCAAAGCTAAGTGCATTTGTTGTAAACTTGTGGAGGGTATATCTCCAGCTGTGGTTTGTAATAGTTGTCATGATAAACTTTTACATGCAGATAATGTGTCCATCAGTAATAGTACATCGCCTGTTGATGTTCCTTCAACATCTAATGTACAACATATACCTGTGAATTTAAAAGAATTTATTGCTGATTCTATTCAGAAGGCTTTGTCTGCCATCCCGCCTTCTAATAAACGTAAAAGGTCTTTTAAAAACTTCTCATAAAGTTGCTGAAATTTCAAATGTACGACAACATACTGAATTATCCTTCTCTGATGAGGATCTATCTGGTTCAGAAGATCCTTCCTCAGATATTGACACTGACAAATCTACTTATTTATTTAAAATGGAGTATATTCGTTCTTTATTAAAGGAAGTGTTGATTACATTAGATATGGAGGAAACTAGTCCTCTTGATATTAAAACTAGCAAACGTTTAAATTCTGTTTATAGACCTCCTGTAGTTATTCCAGAGGTTTTTCCAGTTCCTGATGCTATTTCTGATATGATTTCTAAGGAATGGAATAGGGCCTGGGTACCCTCTTTTATTCCTTCTTCAAGGTTTAAAAAATGGTATTCTTTGCCAGCAGTTACTTTAGAGTTTTGGGAAAAGATCCACAAAGTTGATGGGGCTATCTCTACTCTTGCTAAACGTACTACTATTCCTATGGATGATAGAACTTCTTTTAAAGATCCTTTAGATAGGAAACTTGAATCTTATCTAAGGAAGGCTTATTTATATTCAGGTCATCTTCTCAGGCCTGCAATTTCATTGGCTAATGTTGCAGCTGCATCAACTTTTTGGTTGGAAAATTTAGCGCAACAAGAATTGTATTCTGATTTGTCTAGCATTGTTCGCTTGCTTCAACATGCTTATCATTTTATTTGTGATGCCATTTTTGATATCCTCAAAATTGATGTTAAATCTATGTCTTTAGCTATTATAGCTAGAAGAGCTTTGTGGCTTTAATCTTGGAATGCTGACATGACTTCTAAGTCTAGATTGCTATCTCTTTCTTTCCAAGGTAATAAATTATGTGGTTCTCAGTTGGATTCAATTATTTTAACTGTCACTGGGGGAAGGGAGTTTTTTTGCCTCAGGATAAAAGACCTAAGGGTAAATCTAAAGCTTCTAACCGTTTTCGTTCCTTTCGACAGAATAAGGAACATAAACCTAATCCTTCCCCCAAATAATCTGTTTCCAATTGGAAGCCTTCCTCAACTTGGAATAAATCCAAGCATTTAAGAGACCAAAGCCAGCCCCCAAGTCCGCATGAAGGTGCGGCCCTCATTCCAGCTCAGCTGGTGGGGGGCCAATTAAGATTTTTTCAAGGATGTTTAGACAAATTCTGTCCCAAAATCAATGGATTCTGAGTATTGTCTCTCTGGGTACCGAATAGGATTCAGAGTAAGACCTCCTGTGAGAAAGTATTTTCTCTCACCGCATCTCAGACTTTCCTGATGTGTGTTTCAGACCTGGAGTTTTCAGGGGTAATTATGCCAGTTCCATTTCAGGAACAGGGTCTGGGGTTTTATTCAAATCTATTCATTGTCCCAAATAAAGAATATTCATTCAGACCTGTTCTGGATCTAAAAATTTTGAATCGTTATGTAAGAGGTGCCAACTGGTAACTATAAGGACTAGTCTGCCTTTATGTTCAGTAAGGGCATTATATATCCACATTAGACTTACAGAATGCTTATCTTCATATTCCGATTCATCCAGATCATTGTCAGTTTCTGAGATCTCTTTTCTAGACAAGCATTACCAATTTTTCGCTCTACCTTTTGGGCCTAGCGACAGCTCCAAGAATCTTTTCAAAGGTTCTCGGTGCCCTACTTTCTGTAAACAGAGAGCAGGGTATTGCAGTGTTTCCTTAGTTGGATGATATCTTGGTACTAGCTCAGTCTTTACATTCTGCTGAATTTCACACAAATCAACTAGTGTTGTTTCTTCGAAAACATGGTTGGAGGATCAATTTACCAAAAAGTTTTTTGATTCCTCAGACAAGGGTCACCTTTTTAGGTTTCCAGATAGATTCAGTGTCCATGACCTCTGTCCAACCTGGACTGTGATCACAACAGATGTGAGTCTTTCAGGTCTGGGAGCTGTGTGGGGATCTCTGACAGCACAAGGGGTTTGGAAATCTTAAGAGGCGAGACTTACCAATCAATATTTTGGAACTCAGGGATTTTCAGGGGCTCTTCAGATTTGGCCCTCTGTTGAAGAGAGAACCATTCATTTGTTTTCAGACAGACAATATCACAACTGTGGCATATGTCAATCATCAGGGTGGCACTCACAGTCCCCAAGCTATGAAAGAAGTATCCCGGATTCTTGCTTGGGCGTGAAACCAGCTCCTGTCTAATTTCTGCGGTTCATAGTCCCAGGTATAGACGATTGGGAAGCGGTTTATCTCAGCCATCAGACTTTACATCTGGGAGAGTGGTCCCTCCATCCAGATGTGTTTTCTCAGGTTGTTCAGATGTGGGGTCTTCCAGAAATAGATCTGATGGCTTCTCATCTAAACAAGAAACTTCCCAGGTACCTGTCCAGGTCCAGGGATCCTGAGGCGGAAGCAGGTGGATGCGTTGACACTTCCTTGGTGTTATCAACCTGCTTATAATTTCCCGCCTTTAGTTCTTCTGCCAAGAGTGATCTCAAAGATCATCATGAAGCAATCATTTGTGTTGCTGGTTAGCTCCAGCATGGCCTCACAGGTTTTGTATGCGGATCTTGTTCGGATGTCCAGTTGTCAACCTTGGCCACTTCCATTAAGGCCGGACCTTCTGTCTCAAGGTTCGTTTTTCCATCAGGATCTCAAATCATTAAATTTGAAGGTATGGAAATTGAACGCTTAGTGTTTAGTCATAGAGGTTTCTCTGATTCTGTGATTAATACTATGTTGCAGGCTCGTAAATCTCTTTCAAGAAAGATTTATTATCGAGTTTGGAAGACTTAAATTTTATGTTGTTCCTCTCATAAATTCTCTTGGCATTCTTTTAGAATTCCTAGAATTTTACAGTTTCTTCAGGATGGTTTGGATAAGGGATTGTCTGCAAATTCCTTGAAGGGACAAATCTCTGCTCTTTCTGTTTTATTTCACAGAAAGATTGCTAAGCTTCCTGATATTCACTATTTTGTTCAGGCTTTGGTTCGTTTCAAGCCTTTCATTAAATCAATCTCTTAATCTCTCTTAATTTTGGTTTTGAAGGCTTTACAGGCTCCTCCATTTGAGCCTATACATTCTTTGGACACTAAACTACTTTCTTGGAAAGTGTTGTTTCTTTTGGCTTCTGCTGGAAGAGTTTCTGAATTATCTGCTCTCTTGTGAATCTACTTTTCTAATTTTTCATCAGGATAAGGCAGTTTTGAGGACTTCATTTAAATTCTTACCTAAGTTTGTGAATTCTAACAACATTAATAGAGAAATTGTTGTCCCTTCCTTGTCTCCTAATCCTAAGAATTCTTTAGAGAGATCATTACATTCTTTGGATGTGGTGAGAGCTCTGAAATATTATGTTGAAACTACTTAAGATTTCAGGAAGACTTTTAGTTTATTTGTTATCTTTTCTGGTCCTAGGAAAGGTCAGAAGGCTTCTGCCGTTTCCTTGGCATCGTGGTTAAAGCTTTTGATTCATCAAGCTTATTTGGAGTTGGGTCAAGCCCCGCCTCAGAGAATTACAGCTCATTCTACTAGATCAGTTTCCACTTTGTGGGCTTTTATGAATGAAGCTTCAGTTGATCAGATTTGCAAAGCAGCAACTTGGTCTTCTTTTGCATACATTTGCTAAATTCTACCGTTTTGATGTATTTGCTTCTTCGGAGGTAGTTTTTGGTAGAAAAGTTCTTCAGGCAGCTGTTTCAGTTTGATTCTTCTGCCTATGTTTTAAGTTTTTTTCCTTTCATTTATGAGAATAAACTTATATTTTGGGTTGTGGATTAATTTTCTTCAGCGAAAAAATGGCTTGTTTTTAATTTTATACCTCCCTCTCTAGTGACTCTTGCGTGGAGTTCTACATCTTGGGTATTGCTATCCCATACGTCACTAGCTCATGGACTCTTGCCAATTACATGAAAGAAAACATAATTTATGTAAGAACTTACCTGATAAATTTATTTCTTTCATATTGGCAAGAGTTCATGAGGCCCACCCTTTTTATGGTGGTTATGATTTTTTTGTATAAAGCACAATTATTTCCAAATTTCTTTGTTGATGCTTTTTACTCCTTTATTTTTCACCCCACTACTTGGCTATTCGTTAAACTGAATTTTGGGTGTGGTGAGGAGTGTATTTATAGGCATTTGAGGTTTGGGAAACTTTGCCCCTCCTTGTAGGATTGTATATCCCATACGTCACTAGCTCATGGACTCTTGCCAATATGAAAGAAATTAATTTATCAGGTATGTTCTTACATAATTTATGTTTTTTAGCTTAGGGTTTTGGGCAACGTAAAAGAGCTAAATGCCCTTTTAAGAGCAATGCCCATCCAAATGCCCTTTTCTTCTATAAGGTACGACGAGTCCACGGATTCATCCTTTACTTGTGGGATATTATCCTCCTGCTAACAGGAAGTGGCAAAGAGCACCACAGCAGAGCTGTCTATATAGCTCCTCCCTTAGCTCCACCACACAGTCATTCTCTTTGCCTACTCTAAGTACTAGAAAGGGTAAAGTTAAAGAGGTGATAAAATATTAGTTTTTAATTTCTTCAAGCAAGAGTTTTTTGTTTTAAATGGTACCGATGTGTACTATTTACTCTCAGGCAGCAGATGGATGAAGATTTCTGCCTGGAGGAGGATGATCTTAGCATTTGTAACTAAGATCCAGTGCTGTTCCCACAGAGGTTGAGGAGTACAGGAAACTTCAGTGTGAGGAACGTTTTCATGCTATATAGCAGTGAGGTATGTTCAGTCATTTTTTCTGGAGAGACTTGTGTAATTCAGAAAGGCTGACAGTATCCCCATGAGGGTAAGGGTAAGCAGTAATCCTAAGAGCTATAGAAAGGCATTACTAAGCTTGCATAAGGGGCTAATTAAAAAATGGTTGACACTGAGTTTTGAATGTTTGTGGGCAAACGTTTTCTGAACTGGGAGTGCTGCAATAACATTTTTTGGGCAACTTTATTGAGGGTACACTTGTCTTATTTTTTGGGTCTCAGAACCCACATGGCTAGTTTAAAACCGCACTGGTTCTTTGAGGCTGTAGAGACATTGAGTGAGATGGGTGGGGCCTATTTTCGCGCCTCAGATGCGCAGTTGTTTTCACGCAGCAAGCTCCAACTCCTAAGGGCCCTTGTGAATGTTTTCATATTTACAATCCTGAGGGCAGGTAGGCGCCACAGCAGGGGCTGTGGCAAGGTGCTGGGGTGTTTTTTCTGGATTTAGGCATTAATTCAATCCGGTTTGCACAATAACGGGTTAAATGTTAAATTTTCTTGTGGGGCAAACTTAACTACACATATTGAGTCTGCTATCAAAAATTTGATAAAGGCGTAGTACCGTTTTTTAAGATTGTTGTTTTATTCACTAAATAAAGTGTTTTCATGCTTGTTTTTAGTCATTACTAGCCTGTTCAACATATCTGACATTGTTCAATATGTTTAGAAGCCATTGTGGAACCCCCACTTAGAATGTGTCCCTCATGCACTGAAAGGTCAATAAATTGCAAAGAACATATTTTAGCTACTAAAAGTATGTTGCATGATGATTCTCAGTCAGAAGGGATTCAGATTATGCCATCTAATTCTCCCCAAGTGTCACAACCATTAACGCCCGCACAAGCGACGCCAAGTAGTTCTAGTGCGTCTAATTCTTTCACCCTGCAAGATATGGCCGCAGTTATGAATACTACCCTCACAGAGGTTTTATCTAAGCTGCCTGGGTTGCAGGGGAAGCGCAGTAGGTCTGGTGTGAGAACAAATGCTGAGTCCTCTGACGCTTTATTAGCCATATCCGATGTACCCTCACAATGTTCTGAGTTGGGGGTGAGGGATTTGCTGTCTGAGGGAGAGATTTCTGATTCAGGAACGATGTTCCCTCAGACAGACTCAGATATGACGGCTTTTAAATTTAAGCTAGAACACCTCCGCTTGTTGCTCAGGGAGGTTTTAGCGACTCTGGATGATTGTGACCCTATTGTAGTTCCAGAGAAATTGTGTAAAATGGACAGATTTCTAGAGGTTCCTGCTTACACTGATGTTTTTCCGGTCCCTAAGAGGATTTCGGACATTGTTACTAAGGAGTGGTATAGACCAGGTATTCCGTTCGCTCCCCCTCCTACTTTTAAGAAAATGTTTCCCATATCAGACACCATGCGGAACTCGTGGCAGACGGTCCCTAAGGTGGAGGGAGCTATTTCTACCCTGGCTAAGTGTACAACTATACCTATTGAGGACAGTTGTGCTTTCAAAGATCCTATGGATCAAAAATTAGAGGGTCTCCTAAAGAAAATATTTGTTCATCAGGGTTTTCTTCTCAAACCTATAGCGTGCATTGTTCCCGTAACTACTGCAGCTGCTTTTTCGTTCGAGGCTCTGGAGGAGGCTCTTCAGGTTGAGACCCCATTAGATGATATTCTGAATAGAATTAGGGCTCTCAAGCTAGCTAATTCTTTCATTACAGATGCCGCTTTTCATCTGGCTAAATTAGCGGCGAAGAATTCAGGTTTTGCCATTTTAGCGCGTAGAGCGTTATGGCTTAAGTCCTTGTCTGCGGATGCGTCATCAAAATCTAAGCTTTTAGCCATCCCTTTCAAGGGTAAGACCCTATTCGGGCCTGAACTGAAAGAGATCATTTCAGACATCACTGGAGGGAAAGGCCATGCCCTTCCTCAGGATAAGACAAATAAGATGAGGACCAAACAAAATAATTTTTGTTCCTTTCGAAACTTCAAAGGTGGTCCCTCTACCTCTTCCCCTGCTGCAAAGCAAGAGGGGAATTTTGATCAATCCAAGTCAGTCTGGAGACCTAACCAGACTTGGAACAAAGGTAAACAGGCCAAGAAGCCGCTGCTGCCACCAAGACAGCATGAAGGGGTTGGGCAAGAGACGTTCAGGACTCCTGGGCTTTAGAAATCGTAACCCAGGGGTATCTTCTAGATTTCAAAGATTCTCCTCCAAGGGGGAGATTCCATCTTTCTCAATTGTCTGTAAACCAGACAAAAAGAGAGGCATTCTTACGCTGTGTAGAAGACCTATATATCATGGGAGTGATCTGCCCAGTTCCGGAAACAGAACAGGGGCAGGGGTTCTATTCCAATCTGTTTGTGGTTCCCAAAAAAGAAGGAACCTTCAGACCAATTTTAGATCTCAAGATCCTAAACAATTTCCTCCCATCCTTCAAGATGGAGACCATTCAGACTATTTTACCAATGATCCAGGAGGGTCAATATATGACCACCTTGGACTTAAAGGATGCATATCTACACATCCCTATCCACAAAGATCATCACCAGTTCCTCAGGTTCGCCTTTCTGGACAAGCATTACCAGTTTGTGGCTCTTCCCTTTGGGTTGGCCACAGCTCCCAGAATTTTCACAAATGTGCTAGGGTCCCTTCTGGCGGTTCTAAGGCCGCGGGGCATAGCAGTGGCGCCTTATCTGGACGATATCTTAATTCAGGCGTCTACTTACCAACTAGCCAAATCTCACACGGACATCGTGTTGGCTTTTCTAAGATCTCACGGGTGGAAGGTGAACGTAAAAAAGGGTTCACTTATCCCTCTCACAAGAGTTCCATTCCTGGGAACTCTGATAGATTCGGTGGACATGAAAATTTTTCTGATTTTAACCACCTGCCGAGCTCTTCATTCCATTCCTCGGCCGTCAGTGGCTCAGTGTATGGAGGTAATCGGACTAATGGTAGCGGCAATGGACATGGTTCCGTTTGCTCGCTTGCATCTCAGACCACTGCAACTATGCATGCTCAAACAGTGGAATGGGGATTATGCAGATTTCTTTCCTCAGATAAATCTGGATCAAGAGACCAGAGACTCTCTTCTTTGGTGGTTGTCACAGGATCATCTGTCCCAGGGAATGTGTTTCCGCAGGCCAGCATGGTTCATAGTGACGACGGATGCCAGCCTATTGGGCTGGGGTGCAGTCTGGAATTCCCTGAAAGCACAGGGTTTGTGGACTCAGGAGGAGGCTCTCCTCCCGATAAATATTCTAGAACTGAGAGCGATATTCAACGCGCTTCAGGCGTGGCCTCAGCTGGCTTTGGCCAGATTCATAAGATTCCAGTCAGACAATATCACGTCTGTAGCATATATCAATCATCAGGGGGGAACAAAGAGTTCTTTAGCGATGATAGAGGTTACCAAAATAATTTGATGGGCAGAGACTCACTCTTGCCATCTATCAGCAATTTATATCCCAGGAGTGGAGAACTGGGAAGCGGATTTTCTAAGTCGTCAGACTTTTCATCCGGGGGAGTGAGAACTCCATCCAGAGGTGTTTGCACAATTGATTCAGCAATGGGGCACACCAGAATTGGATCTGATGGCGTCTCGTCAGAATGCCAAACTTCCTTGTTACGGGTGCAGGTCAAAGGATCCTCAGGCAGTACTGATAGATGCTCTAGCAGTACCCTGGTCGTTCAACCTGGCTTATGTGTTTCCAGCATTTCCTCTCCTTCCTCGTTTGATTTCCAGAATCAAACAGGAGAGAGCTTCGGTGATTTTGATAGCACCTGCGTGGCCACGCAGGACTTGGTATGCAGACCTGGTGGACATGTCATTTCTTCCACCATGGACTCTGCCACTGAGACAGGACCTTCTGATTCAAGGTCCGTTCCAGCATCCAAATCTAGTTTCTCTGCGGCTGACTGCTTGGAGATTGAACGCTTGATTTTATCCAAGCGGGGTTTCTCTGAGTCTGTCATAGATACCTTGATTCAGGCTCGAAAGCCTTTCACTAGGAAAATTTATCATAAGATATGGCGTAAATATCTTTATTGGTGCGAATCCAAAGGCTACTCATCGAGTAAGAATAGGATTCCTAGGATTTTGTCCTTTCTCCAAGAAGGATTGGAGAAGGGGCTATCAGCTAGTTCCTTAAAGGGACAGATATCTGCTTTATCAATTCTACTGCACAAGCGTCTGGCAGATGTTCCAGACGTTCAGTCGTTCTGTCAGGCTTTAGTTAAAATCAAGCCTGTGTTTAAACCTGTTGCTCTGCTATGGAGTCTGAATTTAGTTCTTAAATTTCTTCAAGGGGTTCTGTTTGAACCTATGCATTCCATAGATATTAAGCTTCTATCTTGGAAAGTTCTGTTTTTAGTTGCTATCGCTTCGAACTATTTTCTGAACTATCTGAATTGCAATGCGACTCGCCTTATCTTGTTTTCCATGCTGATAAGGTGGTTTTGCGTACCAAACCTGGATTCCTTCCTAAGGTTGTTACTAATAGGAATATCAATCAGGAAATTGTTGTTCCTTCTCTGTGTCCTAATACTTCCTCTAAGAAGGAGCGTCTGTTGCACAACTTGGACGTGCTTTGAAGTTTTACTTGCAAGCGACCAAAGATTTCCGTCAAACATCTTCTTTATTTGTTGTCTATTCTGGAAGACGTAGAGGTCAAAAGGCTACGGCTACCTCTCTTTCTTTTTGGCTGAAAAGCATCATCCATTTGGCATACGAGACTGCTGGACAGCAGCCTCCTGAACGAATTACAGCTCACTCTACTAGAGCGGTGGCTTCCACATGGGCTTTTAAAAATGATGCTTCTGTTGAACAGATTTGTAAGGCTGTGACTTGGTCTTCGCTTCATATTTTCCAAATTTTACAAATGTGATACTTTTGCTTCTTCGGAGGCTATTTTTGGGAGAAAAGTTCTTCAAGCAGTGGTGCCTTCTGTTTAGGTATCTTGTCCCTCCCGTTCATCCGTGTCCTGTAGCTTTGGTATTGTAACCCACAAGTAAAGGATGAATCCGTGGACTCGTTGTACCTTATAGAAGAAAAGTAAATTTATGCTTACCTGATAAATTAATTTCTTCTATGGTACGACAAGTCCACGGCCCGCCCTGTTATTTTAAGACATTATATTTTTTTATTTTAAACTTCAGTCACCTCTGCACCTTTTAGTTTCTCCTTTTTCTTCCTGTACCTTCGGTTCGAATGACTGGGGGGCAGTGACGTGCAGTAATAGGAGGCAGGGGAGGCAGAGCCGCCCCTGTCCAATCAGAGAAAAAAAGATTTACAATAATATTTATTAAATAAAAAAAAAGAAGTATTTTTTGGCTTTTATTTTTTTAGCCACGCCCACCCCTGCCCCAAGGTTACCCCCCACGGCGATTACCCACATCATTATTGCTTTATTTGTTCTGCGCTTGCGCTGCCAAATTCAGCATCCATTGTTGCGCAATTAGGAGGCAGTGTGCCGGTCCGCTGCCCTCCATTTATTGCGCAACATGGATCTGAAGAACTTCCACTGCTTACTTAGCGCTAGCGCCATCCAGTGGTGTCTCTAAGGGCCCTCATACAAGCTCCAATGGAGGCGGTTCTCAAAACCGCCTCCATGATGGAGCTAGATCACTCAGCCAATCAGCATCAGCACTGCCAGGGAGGCGTGCCTGCTGGGCTGCTGAGTGACATTGTGGGTCACGTGACATCAGCCGGGAAGAGACTCTCAGTAATACAGGAGCGGGAGCTGCTGCTGAGAGACAGTGTGCAAGTGCGTGCCCTGCCCTGCCCTCAGTTGTGACTGTGTGGAGTGGACTTACTGCACTAGGAGGTCATGAAGGACTGGAGGAGTCAGGACTCAGGAGGACTCAGGACGGGGGTGAGGTGGACAGAGGAGCGGAGCCACGTGGGTGGACCGGTGGAGTAACAGACAGTCTCTCAGTGACAGTGTCTGACAGTGAGTGATGACGACCTCATCAGCTCAGGTAAGGTTAGCTAATGAACACACAGTCACAGGGTCTATGTGTGGGTACAGTACATAACTGCATTTACAGGCTTATCATTAATTGTCAATCACCATTTAACCTACCTCATAAATGCAAGTGGGCTGCAGTAAATTGGCACCGGAAGGTTAAAAACATCTTTCATATCTGTATTATTTTCTATTTAACAATTCTTTTAGGAGTCTTCTATATAGCTAACTATACTTAATTCATAGCTTTATAATTCATGGGCTTTGTTATGGACGATTTTAATGAATAACAGGGAATAATGTGAATGTGAATCATTTGCTAAAATGCTTGTAGCTATAAAGAGTTTTAATGATTTTGTCTTTGAACATTAATATTTTATTTCTGATTCCGTTTTTGTTTGTTTTTTTGTCCAACAAATAAGCTTATTCTTTCTGTATCTTATAATCTAATCCTGAAACTCTGAGTAACTGTCAGTTTATATAAAACCATCACTTACTGGCCTTATCAGGAGAGCTCAGATAAAAATGATTTTTAACCTATAATAACTTAGTTCCAATATGGCGGAAGAACCCACTGCTAAAATGAAACTAAAAGTTAGCACTCATTTCGTAAAGGGACATTGTAGTGCACAAAAGTAGATAGAGAATTTGGACATATACGTTCATTGTGCAGTTTTAGAGCATGGCATCTACCATCTACCCCTGATGGAATGGAACACTGTTCTCGCCTTAGTTTGTGGTAGTTAAACATGTGATTATAGACTAAAATGGGTTCATATTTGTGAACATAGTTTATTGCATTGAGAAAACCTGTTTGGAGAGCTAATCTCACTGATTGAAATAGAGGCCACAGAATATTTGTATAAAAATATTAACAGAATTTAATAGAGTTTAGTAAATTATATTCTTACACAATTTTCTGCTAATATAGAATAACCTTAATTAACTGTAATCATTGCACTAAATTATGTCAAGATTTTGTCCCAAGCCTCTAAGGTGAATTGCCCCCTGCATCTACAATTCCCATAATGCTGCTGGATTTAAGGCTAAGGCAGAGAACCAAACCACTTATGCAGCAAAAAAATATAAAAATACACGGCAGTGATAACAGTAAAGTATAAAATAATATAATTCTATCCTAGAGGTGTCAGTGTATGTGTGTATCCTCAGTCCTAGAGGTGTCAGTGTATGTGTGTATCCTCAGTCCTAGAGGTGTCAGTGTATGTGTGTATCCTCAGTCCTAAAGGTATCAGTGTATGTGTGTATCCTCAGTCCTAGAGGTGTCAGTTGTGTATCCTTAGTCCTAGAGGTGTCAGTGTATGTGTGTATCCTCAGTCCTAGAGGTGTCAGTGTATGTGTATATCCTTAATTCTAGAGGTGTTAGTGTATGTGTGTATTTTGTTTTCATGATTCAGATCAGGCATACAATTAATTAGAAAATGTACAATTATATTATTTAATTTGCTTCATTCTCTTGCTATCCTTCGCTGAAAGGTTTATCTAGGAAAGCTCAGGAGCAGCAAATAACCTAAGTTCTATCTTCTGATTGGTGGCTGACTGCATCTATCTACCGTTTGTCATTGGCTCACCCATGTGTTCAGTTAGAAACCTGTAGTGCATTGCTGCTCCTCAACAAATGATACAATGAGAATGAAGGAGATTACATAAGGGAAGTTAACTGGAAAGTAGTTTCAAATAATTGTATGTTCTACCTAAATCATGAAAGAAAAATTTAGGGTTTCATGTCCCTTTAAGAAATACAATTGCAGTTGCTTTGTAAGGAAGGATAAAAACTAATAGAGAATACAAATTGGAATGTGTTACTTAAAGGGATAGGAAAGTAAAAATTAAACTTGAATGTTTGAGATAGAGCAGGTCATTTTAAGACACTTTTAAGTTCACTTCAATTTTCAAATGTGCTTTGTTCTCTTAGTATCCCTGGTTGAAAACAAATACACATATTTTACACTAGTGGGAGCTAGCTGCTGATTGGTGCCTGCACATACTTGTCCCTTGTGATTGACTAACTAGATGTGTTCAGCTAGCTACCATTAGTGCAATACTGTTCTTTCAGCAAATGATAACTAGAGAATGAAGCAAATTGTATAATAGAAGTAAACTGGAAAGTTGTTTGAAATTGTATGTTCTATCCAAACCATGAAATAACATTTTGGGGTTTCCTGTCCCTTTAAGTTGTTTTTTTAGTAGATGGATGTTAATTTGCTTTACAATGTTAAAGGAGCATTAAACACATTTTTTTTACTTTCATGTTACAGATAAAAAAAAATATATTCAAAAACTTTACATTTTACTTCTGTTATCTATTTTGCTTTTTTCTTACGGTATCATTTGAAAAGCACACCAGGTAGGCTAAGGAGCAGTAATGCACTACTGGGGGCATCTGGTGATTGGTGGTTGCACATATATGCCTTTTGTCATTGGCTCATTTAATGTGTTCAGTTAGCACCCAGTAGTGCATTGCTGCATATCCTTCAACAAAGGATACCAAGAGAATGAAGCAAATTTAATAACAGTAAATTGGGCCTGCAACCTGCCAATTTAATTGTAAATTTAAGCTGCCTCTGTCAGGTTCATATATGTGTTTCTTGGGCGTATCTCAGCCAGTGCCTCACCAGCCTCTGACCTCACCGCACGTCACTGCTGGGGGGTGGAGCTAAGGGAGGAGCTATATAGACAGCTCTGCTGTGGTGTTCTTTGCCACTTCCTGTTAGCAGGAGGATAATATCCAACAAGTAAAGGATGAATCCGTGGACTCGTCGTACCATAGAAGAAATTAATTTATCAGGTAAGCATAAATTTACTTTTCAGGGCAATGGTTAGCTTAGGTTTATTTAGATAGGATTTTATTTGGGGGGTTGGTTGTGTGGTTGGTGTGTTTTACTGTTGGGGGGTTGTTTGTTTTTTACAGGTAAAAGAGCTCATTTCTTTGGGGCAATGCCTCACAAAAGGCCCTTTTAAGGCAGTTTAGTGTAGGCTAGGGTTTTTTTATTTTGGGGGGGCTTTTTTATTTTGATAGGGCTATTAGATTAGGAGTAATTCATTTTTATTTTTGATAATTTCTTTTTTATTTTGTGTAATTTAGATTATTATTTATTTTTATTGAATGTATTTAATTTTATTGTAATGTTAGTTGTTACTATAACTTAGGTTAGGTTTTATTTTTAAGGTAAATTTTGTCTTTATTTTAACTAGGTAGCTAGTGAATAGTTAATAACTATTTACTAACTAATCTACCTAGTTAAAATAAATACAAACTTAGCTGTGAAATAAAAATAAAACCTTAGATAGCTACAATGTAACTATTAGTTATATTGTAGCTAGCTTAGGGTTTTTTTTTTACAGGTATTTAGTTTTAAATAGGAATTATTTAGTTATTAATAGTAGGTTTTATTTAGAATTATTTTTATTATGTTAAAGTTAGGGGTAGAGTTAGACTTAGGGTTAGGTTTAGGGGTTAATATATTTATTTAATGTTAGTGATGTGGGAGGCCAGAGGTTTAGGGGTTAATAACTTTATTATAGTGGAGGCGGTGACATTGGGGGCAGCAGATTAGGGGTTAATAAATTTATGTAGGTGGCGGCGACGTTGGGGGCGGCAGATTAGGGGTTAATAAGTGTAATGTAGGTGTCGGCGATGTCGGGAACAGCAGATTAGGGGTGTTTAGACGTGGGGTTTATGTTAGGGTGTTAGGTTGAAACCTACATTTTCTTTCCCCATAGACATCAATAGGGCTGCGTTACGGAGCTTTACGCTCCGCGATTGCAGGTGTTAGGCTTTTTTTTAGCTGGCTCTCCCCATTGATGTCTATGAGGAAATCGTGCACGAGCATGTTAAAGCAGCTCAAAGCAGCGCTTGTATTTGTGTGCGGTATGGAGCTCAACGCAGCCATATCGCCCGCAAACGCCGGGTTTTTGCAAACCTGTAAAAGCAGCTCTATTAAAGGTGAGCGGTGGAAATAGTTTGCAAGTTATTAGCGAGCCACTCATAACGCAAAACCCGTAATCTGGCTGTTAAGCTTTTGTGTAAAATTGTGCTTATCCTACACTCACTAGAAAGATCAAAAAGCAAATTGTCACTTGCAAATGCTGCAAATTATTAACTGGTTGTTTAGGCATTTTTTTAAAGTTTGAAAACATATGTTACAGATCTCGCTTCTTTGGTCTCTTGGAAGTGTTGGACAAAGCACTATTTCAACAAAAATAAGTGGTGTCAAATTCCCTTTGTATATATGCATCCTGCCATTACGTAGTGCAATTGGGGTTTAACTTTAAATTGGAGATAATTTTAAATATATTCGCCTAGATTACGAGTCTTGCGTTAGGGTTAAAAAGCAGCGTTAAGGGGTCCTAACGCTGCTTTTTAACGCCCGCTGGTATTACGAGTCAGGCAGGTACATGTGTACCGCTCACTTTTTTTTCTGCGATTTTAGCATACCGCAAATCCCCTTACGTCAATTGCGTATCCTATCTTTTTAATGGGATTTGCCTAACACCGGTATTACAATCGCTTTAAAAAGTGAGCGGTACACCCTCTACCTCCAAGACTCCTACCGCATTTTAAAGTCAGTAGTTAAGAGTTTTATGGGCTAACGCCGTAACATAAAACTCCTAACTAAAGTGCTATAAAGTACACTAACACCCATAAACTACCTATTAACCTCTAAACCGAGCCCCCCCCCCACATTGCAAACACTATAATACAATTATTTAACCCCTAATCTGCCGACCGGACATCGCCGCCACTTTAATAAATGTATTAACCCCTAAATCGCTGCACTCCCGCCTCGCAAACACTAGTTAAATTTTATTAACCCCTAATCTGCCGCCGCCAACGTCGCTGCCACTATAATAAATTTATTAATTCCTAAACCTAAGTCTAACCCTAACCCCCCCCCTAACTTAAATATAATTTAAATACATCTAAATAAATTATTCCTATTTAAAACTAAATACTTACCTGTAAAATAAACCCTAAGATAGCTACAATATAACTAATAATTACATTGTAGCCATCTCAGAATTTATTTTTATTTTACAGGCAACTTTGTATTTATTTTAACTAGGTACAATAGTTATTAAATAGTTATTAACTATTTAATGACTACCTAGCTAAAATAAGTACAAATTTACCTGTAAAATAAACCCTAACCTAAGTTACAATTACACCTAACACTACACTATCATTAAATTAATTACATAAAATACCTACAATTAATTACAATTAAATTAAATAAACTAAATTACGAAAAACAACAAACACTAAATTACAGAAAATAATAAAAAAAATACAAGATTTTTAAACTAATTACACCTTATCTAATCCCCCTAACAAAATAAAAAAGCCCCCCAAAATAAAAAAAATACCTACCCTATACTAAATTACAAATAGCCCTTAAAAGGGCCTTTTGCAGGGCATTGCCCCAAAGTAATCAGCTCTTTTACCTGTAAAAAAAAAAATACAATCCCCCCCCCAACATTAAAACCCACCACCCACACACACAACCCTACTCTAAAACCCACCCAATCCCCCCTTAATAAAACCTAACACTAACCCCCTAAGATCACCCTACCTTGAGCCATCTTCACCCAGCCGGACACAAGTGGACCTCCAGACCGGCAGAAGTCTTCATCCGATCCGGCCAGAAGAGGACATCCAGACGTGCAGAAGTCTTCATCCAGACGGCATCTTCTATCTTCTTCCATCCGGACCGGAGCGGGTCCATCTTGAAGACATCCGACGCGGAGCATCCTCTTCCATCCGACGGCGACTGAAGAATGAAGGTTCCTTTAAGTGACGTCATCCAAGATGGCGTCCCTTCAATTCCAATTGGCTGATAGAATCCTATTAGCCAATCGGAATTAAGGTAGGAAAAATCCTATTGGCTGAAGCAATCAGCCAATAGAATTGAGCTTGCATTCTATTGGCTGATTGGAACAGCCAATAGAATTCAAGCTCAATCCTATTGGCTGATTGGATCAGCCAATAGGATTGAACTTCAATTCTATTGGCTGATTGCATCAGCCAATAGGATTTTTCCTACCTTAATTTCGATTGGCTGATAGGATTCTATCAGCCAATTGGAATTGAAGGGACGCCATCTTGGATGACGTCACTTAAAGGAACCTTCATCCTTCAGTCGCCGTCGGATGGACGAGGATGCTCCGCGTCGGATGTCTTCAAGATGGACCTGCTCCGCTCCGGATGGAAGATGATAGAAGATGCCGCCTGGATGAAGACTTCTGCTGGTCTGGATGTCCTCTTCTGGCCGGATCGGATGAAGACTTCTGCCTGTCTGGAGGTCCACTTGTGCCCGGCTGGGTGAAGACGGCTCAAGGTAGGGTGATCTTCAGGGGGTTAGTGTTCGGTTTTATTTAGGGGGGATTGGGTGGGTTTTAGAGTAGGGTTGGGGATTGTATTTTTTTTATACCTACCCTATACTAAATTACAAATAGCCCTTAAAAGGGCCTTTTGCAGGGCATTGCCCCAAAGTAATCAGCTCTTTTACCTGTAAAAAAAAAAAAAAAAATACAATCCCCCCCCCCAACATTAAAACCCACCACCCACACACACAACCCTACACTAAAACCCACCCAATCCCCCCTTAATAAAACCTAACACTAACCCCCTAAGATCACCCTACCTTGAGCCATCTTCACCCAGCCGGACACAAGTGGACCTCCAGACCGGCAGAAGTCTTCATCCGATCCGGCCAGAAGAGGACATCCAGACGTGCAGAAGTCTTCATCCAGACGGCATCTTCTATCTTCTTCCATCCGGACCGGAGCGGGTCCATCTTGAAGACATCCGACGCGGAGCATCCTCTTCCATCCGACGGCGACTGAAGAATGAAGGTTCCTTTAAGTGACGTCATCCAAGATGGCGTCCCTTCAATTCCAATTGGCTGATAGAATCCTATTAGCCAATCGGAATTAAGGTAGGAAAAATCCTATTGGCTGAAGCAATCAGCCAATAGAATTGAGCTTGCATTCTATTGGCTGATTGGAACAGCCAATAGAATTCAAGCTCAATCCTATTGGCTGATTGGATCAGCCAATAGGATTTTTCCTACCTTAATTTCGATTGGCTGATAGGATTCTATCAGCCAATTGGAATTGAAGGGACGCCATCTTGGATGACGTCACTTAAAGGAACCTTCATCCTTCAGTCGCCGTCGGATGGAAGAGGATGCTCCGCGTCGGATGTCTTCAAGATGGACCTGCTCCGCTCCGGATGGAAGATGATAGAAGATGCCGCCTGGATGAAGACTTCTGCTGGTCTGGATGTCCTCTTCTGGCCGGATCGGATGAAGACTTCTGCCTGTCTGGAGGTCCACTTGTGCCCGGCTGGGTGAAGACGGCTCAAGGTAGGGTGATCTTCAGGGGGTTAGTGTTCGGTTTTATTTAGGGGGGATTGGGTGGGTTTTAGAGTAGGGTTGGGGATTGTATTTTTTTTTTTTTTTTTACAGGTAAAAGAGCTGATTACTTTGGGGCAATGCCCCACAAAAGGCCCTTTTAAGGGCTATTTGTAATTTTAGTATAGGGTAGGGATTTTTTTCTATTTTGGGGGGATTTTTTATTTTGTTAGGGGGATTAGATTAGGTGTAATTAGTTTAAAATATCTGTAATTTCTTTTTTATTTTCTGTAATTTAGTGTTTGTTGTTTTTCATAATTTAGTTTATTTAATTTAATTGTAGGTATTTCTCTTGTAAGGTGTATCCAGTCCACGGATCATCCATTACTTCTGGGATATTCTCCTTTCCAACAGGAAGTTGCAAGAGGATCACCCACAGCAGAGCTGCTATATAGCTCCTCCCCTAACTGCCATACCCAGTCATTCTCTTGCAACTCTCAACAAGCATGGAGGTAGTAAGAGAGAAGTGGTGAAAAGTAGTTGTTTTTTTACTTCAATCAAAAGTTTATTTTTAAATGGTACCGGAGTTGTACTATTTTGTCACAGGCAGAAAATAGAAGAAGAATCTGCCTGTGATCTCTATGATCTTAGCAGGTTGTAACTAAGATCCACTGCTGTTCTCACACATAACTGAAGAGAGAGGTAACTTCAGCTGGGGAATGGCTTGCAGGGTATGAGGTATGTGCAGTTAAAAAAAAATTTTTTAGAGATGTAAATGCTAGAAAATTCTGCTGATACCAGATTTATGTAAGGTAAGCCTGAATACAGTGATTTAATAGCGACTGGTATCATGCTTACTCTCAGAGGTAATACTCTTATAAATTTGCAATATAAAACGTTTGCTGGAATGTTTAAGCGTTTTTATATATACGTTGGTGATAAAACTTTATTGGGGCCTAGTTTTTTTCCACATGGCTGGCTTAAATTTGCCTAGAAAGTTTCCTGAGGCTCTCCACTGGTTTAACATGAGTGGGAGGGGCCTAATTTAGCGCTTAATTGCGCAGTAAAAATTGCAGACTGAGCATCTAGCATTCCTCCAGGAGTCCCCTGAATGCTATAGGACATCTCTAAAGGGCTCTTAGGCTTTCCAAAGTCGTTTGTTGGGAAGGTAGGGCCACAGCAGAGCTGTGGCAGTTTGTTGTGACTGTTAAAAAAACGTCTGTACCGTTTTTGTATCCGTTTTTTGAACTAAGGGGTTAATCATCCATTTGCAAGTTGGTGCAATGCTCTGTTAGCTTATTATACACACTGTAAAAATTTTGTTTGATTTACTGCCTTTTTTCACTGTTTTTGGGGAAGTTATGCAGACTAACTCGCCCCACGTGTCAGATCCTTTGACTCCCGCTCAAGGGACTCACGTTAAAATGGCGCCAAGTACATCTAGGGCACCCATAGCGTTTACTTTACAAGACATGGCGGCAGTCATGGATAATACACTGTCAGCGGTATTATCCAGACTACCTGGGTTTAGAGGAAAGCGAGACAGCTCTGGAGTTAGAAGAAATACAGAGCATACTGACGCTTTAAGAACTATGTCTGATACTCCCTCACAATATGCAGAAGCTGAGGAAGGAGAGCTTCTTTCTGTGGGTGATGTTTCTGACTCAGGGAAGATGATTCAACCTGATTCTGATATGTCTACATTTAAATTTAAGCTTGAACACCTCCGCGTATTGCTTAGGGAGGTTTTAGCTGCTCTGAATGACTGTGATACAATTGCAGTGCCAGAGAAATTGTGTAGATTGGATAAATACTATGCAGTGCCGGTGTGTACTAATGTGTTTCCAATACCTAAAAGGTTTACAGAAATTATTACTAAGGAATGGGATAGACCAGGTGTGCCGTTCTCTCCCCCTCCTATTTTTAAGAAAATGTTTCCAATAGACTACACGGGACTTATGGCAGACAGTCCCTAAGGTGGAGGGAGCAGTTTCTACCCTAGCGAAGCGTACTACTATCCCTGTCGAGGACAGTTGTGCTTTCTCAGATCCAATGGATAAAAAGTTAGAGGGTTACCTTAAGAAAATGTTTATTCAACAAGGTTTTATTCTCCAGCCCCTTGCATGCATTGCCCCAGTGACTGCTGCTGCGGATTTCAGGTTTGAGTCTCTGGAAGAGGCTTTACAGGTAGAGACTCCATTGGATGACATACTTGACAAGCTTAGAGCACTTAAGCTAGCCAATTCTTTTGTTTCTGATGCCATTGTTCATTTGACTAAACTAACGGCTAAGAATTCCAGTTTTGCTATACAGGCGCGCAGGGCGCTATGGCTTAAATCATGGTCAGCTGACGTCACTTCAAAGTCTAAGCTGCTTAACATTCCCTTCAAGGGGCAAACCCTATTCGGGCCTGGTTTGAAGGAGATCATTTCTGATATCACTGGAGGAAAAGGTCATGCCCTTCCTCAGGATAGGTCCAAATCAAGGGCCAAACAGACTAATTTTCGTGCCTTTCGAAACTTCAAGGAGAGTGCGGCATCAACTTCCTCTAATGCAAAACAAGAGGGAACTTTTGCTCAGTCCATGTCGGTCTGGAGACCTAACCAGACCTGGAACAAAGGTAAGCAGGCCAAAAAGCCTGCTGCTGCCTCTTAAGACAGCATGAAGGATTGGCCCCCTATCCGGTAACGGATCTAGTAGGGGGCAGACTTGCGCTCTTCGCCCAGGCTTGGGCAAGAGATGTCCAGGATCCCTGGGCGTTGGAAATTATATCCCAGGGATATCTTCTGGACTTCAAATCTTCCCCTCCAAAAGGGAGATTTCACCTTTCACAATTATCTGCAAACCAGATAAAGAGAGAGGCATTCTTACACTGTGTTCAAGACCTCCTAGTTATGGGAGTGATCCATCCAGTTCCAAAGGAGGAACAGGGACAGGGTTTTTACTCAAATCTGTTTGTGGTTCCCAAAAAAGAGGGAACCTTCAGACCAATTTTGGATCTCAAGATCTTAAACAAATTCCTCAGAGTTCCATCATTCAAGATGGTGACTATTTGTACCATCCTACCTATGATCCAGGAGGGTCAATATATGACTACAGTGGATTTAAAGGATGCTTATCTTCACATTCCGATACACAAAGATCATCATCGGTTCCTCAGGTTTGCCTTCCTAGACAGGCATTACCAGTTTGTAGCTCTTCCCTTTGGATTAGCTACAGCCCCAAGAATCTTAACGAAGGTTCTGGGGTCACTTCTGGCGGTCCTAAGACTGCGGGGCATAGCAGTGGCTCCTTATTTAGACGACATCCTGATACAGGCGTCAAATTTCCAAATTGCCAAGTCTCATACGGACATAGTTCTGGCATTTCTGAGGCCTCATGGGTGGAAAGTGAACGAAGAAAAGAGTTCTCTATCCCCTCTCACAAGAATTTCCTTCCTAGGAACTCTGATAGATTCTGTAGAAATTGCACGCCTACATCTCAGACCGCTGCAACTCTGCATGCTCAGTCAGTGGAATGGGGATTACACAGATTTGTCCCCTCTTCTAAATCTGGATCAAGAGACCAGGGATTCTCTTCTCTGGTGGCTATCTCAGGTCCATCTGTCCAAAGGTATGACCTTTCGCAGGCCAGATTGGACAATTGTAACGACAGATGCCAGCCTTCTAGGCTGGGGGGCAGTCTGCAACTCCCTGAAGGCTCAGGGATCGTGGACTCAGGAGGAGACACTCCTTCCAATAAACATTCTGGAACTGAGAGCGATATTCAATGCTCTTCAGGCTTGGCCTCAGCTAGCAACAATGAGGTTCATCAGATTTCAGTCGGACAACATCACGACTGTGGCTTACATAAACCATCAAGGGGGAACAAGGAGTTCCCTTTCAATGTTAGAAGTCTCAAAGATAATTCGCTGGGCAGAGACTCACTCTTGCCCCCTATCAGCTATCCATATCCCAGGTGTAGAGAACTGGGAGGCGGATTTTCTAAGTCGTCAGACTTTTCATCCGGGAGAGTGGGAACTCCATCCGGAGGTGATTGCACAATTGATTCATCGTTGGGGCAAACCAGACCTAAATCTCATGGCGTCTCGCCAGAACGCCAAACTTCCTTGTTACGGATCCAGGTCCAGGGATCCCAAGGCGACGCTGATAGATGCTCTAGCAGCACCTTGGTCTTTCAACCTGGCTTATGTGTTTCCACCGTTTCCTCTGCTCCCTCGTCTGATTGCCAAAATCAAGCAGGAGAGAGCATCGGTGATCTTGATAGCGGCCTGCGTGGCCACGCAGGACTTGGTATGCAGATCTGGTGGACATGTCATCTTTTACACCATGGACTCTGCCGTTGAGACAGGACCTTCTACTTCAAGGTCCTTTCAATCATCCAAATATAATTTCTCTGAGACTGACTGCCTGGAGATTGAACGCTTGATTTTATCAAAGTGTGGTTTCTCCGAGTCAGTCATTGATACCTTAATTCAGGCACGAAAGCCTGTCACCAGGAAAATTTATCATAAGATATGGCATAAATATCTTTATTGGTGTGAATCCAAGGGTTACTCATGGAGTAAAGTCAGGATTCCCAGGATATTATCTTTTCTCCAAGAAGGATTGGAAAAAGGATTGTCAACTAGTTCCTTAAAGGGACAGATTTCTGCTCTGTCTATTCTTTTGCACAAGCGTCTGGCAGATGTTCCAGACGTTCAGGCATTTTGTCAGGCTTTAGTTAGAATCAAGCCTGTGTTTAAACCTGTTGCTCCGCCATGGAGCTTAAATTTGGTTCTTAAAGTTCTTCAAGGGGTTCCGTTTGAACCTCTTCATTCCATAGATATCAAACTTTTATCTTGGAAAGTTCTTTTTTTGGTAGCTATTTCCTCAGCTCGTAGAGTTTCCGAGTTATCTGCCTTACAATGTGATTCTCCTTATCTGATCTTCCATGCAGATAAGGTAGTTCTGCGTACCAAACCTGGGTTTTTACCTAAGGTGGTATCTAATAAGAATATCAATCAGGAGATTGTTGTTCCATCATTGTGTCCTAATCCTTCTTCAAAGAAGGAACGTCGATTACACAATCTTGACGTGGTTCGTGCTTTAAAATATTATTTACAAGCTACTAAAGATTTTCGTCAAACATCTGCTTTGTTTGTTGTCTAGCAAGCTATGAGTACGGTATTGCCGAAACGCGTAAGCTGTGTTTACTAGGGGCATGAAATATTGCTACACTTGTAACCGATCTTAAGACTGAATAAATTCACCCAGTTTAACTGCAGCTCCGAACTTTTGTCTTTTTGTTCTTGTTTGTTGTCTACTCTGGACGGAGGAGAGGCCAAAAGGCTTCGGCAACCTCTCTTTCGTTTTGGCTAAGAAGCATAATCCGCTTAGCTTATGAGACTGCTGGCCAGCAGCCTCCTGAAAGGATTACAGCTCATTCTACTAGAGCTGTGGCTTCCACATAGGCCTTTAAAAATGAGGCTTCTGTTGAACAGATTTGCAAGGCGGCGACTTGGTCTTCGCTTCATACCTTTTCAAAATTCTATAAATTTGATACTTTTGCTTCTTCGGAGGCTATTTTTGGGAGAGAGGTTTTACAGGCAGTGGTACCTTCCGTTTAAGTACCTGCCTTGTCCCTCCCTTCATCCGTGTACTTTAGCTTTAGTATTGGTATCCCAAAAGTAATGGATGATCCGTGAACTGGATACACCTTACAAGAGAAAACATAATTTCTCTTGTTAAGTGTGTTCAGTCCACGGGTCATCCATTACTTATGGGATATATTCTCCTTCCCAACAGGAAGTTGCAAGAGGATCACCCAAGCAGAGCTGCTATATAGCTCCTCCCCTCACATGTCATATCCAGTCATTCTCTTGCAACCCTCAACAAAGAAGGAGGTCGCGAGAGGAGCTGGAGTTTTTACTTAACTATTCTTCAATCAAAAGTTTGTTATTTTAAATGGCACCGGAGTGTGCTGTTTTTCTATCTCAGGCAGTATTTGGAAGAAGAAACTGCCTGCGTTTTTTTTCTATGATCTTAGCAGGCGTAACTAAGATCCACTGGCTGTTCTCGACATTCTGAGGAGTGGGGTAACTTCAGAAAATGGGAATAGCATGCGGGGTCCTCCGCAAATGAGGTATGTGCGGTACATTATTTTCTGGAAATGGAATTGACTAAGAAAATACTGCTGTTACCGTATGATGTAAGTACAGCCTTAAATGCAGGAGTGGTAACTGGTATCAGGCTGATAAATGTATGCGCAGTCAAGTTATTTTCTAGGGACTAGAATTTGACTGAGAAAATACTGTTAAAACTGAAATAATACTTAAGCCTTATCTGCAGTGGTAGCGACTGGTAGCAGGCTTAGTGATTACTTTGCATGACATTGGAAAATGTTATTTTTTAATAAAACGTTTACTGGCATGTTATTCGTTTTTGTGAGGTAATTGGTGATAAATCTCTTTGGGCATGATTTTTTTCCACATGGCTGACATATATTTTCTGCATAGAAACCGTTATATCAGGGCTCCCACTGTTGTGATAGGAGTGGGAGGGACCTTGTTTTAGCGCCTTGTTGCGCAGTTATAATTCAAGCACAGTCTTCCTGCTTCTTCCTCCTTGATCCAGGACGTCTCTACAGAGCTCAGGGGTCTGCAAAATTCATTTTTGAGGGAGGTAATCAGTCACAGCAGATCTGTGACAGTGTGCTTGACTGTGATTAAAAGCGTTAAATCTTAATTGATATCCGTTTTATCCGTTTTGGGTATTGAGGGGTTAATCATCCTTTTGCTAATGGGTGCAATCCTCTGCTAATATTACACTTCTTGTTAAGAATTGTCAATTATATCTGTATTTTTTAAGCGCTGCAGCGTTTTTTTTATTGCTTGTAAACTTATTGAAAGTGATTTCCAAGCTTGCTAGTTTCATTGCTACGTCTGTTTAAACATGTCTGATTCAGAGGAAACTGTTTGCTCATCATGTTCAAAAGCCAATGTGGAGCCCAATAGAACGATGTGTACCAATTGTATTGATATTGCTTTGAATAAAAGTCAATCTGTACCGATAGAGAAACTATCACCAGACAACGAGGGGGAAGTTATGCCGCCTAACTCTCCTCACGTGTCAGTACCTGCGTCTCCCGCTCGGGAGATGCGTAGGATTGAGACGCCAAGTACATCTAGGCCCTTACAAATCACTTTACATGATATGGCTAATGTTATGAAAGAAGTATTATATAATATGCCCGAATTGAGGGGCAAGCGCGATAGCTCTGGGTTAAGGACAGAGCGCGCTGATGACACGAGAGCCATGTCTGATACTGCGTCACAATTTGCAGAACATGAGGACGGTGAGCTTCATTCTGTCGGTGACGGTTCTGATCCGGGGAGACCGGATTCAGAAATTTCAAATTTTAAATTTAAGCTTGAGAACCTCCGTGTGTTACTAGGGGAGGTATTAGCGGCTCTGAATGATTGCGACACGGTGGCAATCCCAGAGAAATTGTGTAGGTTGGATAGATACTATGCGGTACCGGTGTGTACTGACGTCTTTCCTATACCAAAAAGACTTACAGAAATTATTAGTAAGGAGTGGGATAGACCCAGTGTGCCTTTTCCCCCTCCCCCGATATTCAGAAAAATGTTTCCTATAGACGCCACCACACGAGACTTATGGCAGACGGTCCCTAAGGTGGAGGGAGCAGTTTCTACTTTAGCCAAGCGTACCACTATCCCGGTGGATGATAGCTGTGCTTTCTCAGATCCAATGGATAAAAAATTAGAGGGTTATCTTAAGAAAATGTTTGTTCAACAGGGTTTTATTTTGCAGCCTCTTGCATGCATTGCGCCTGTCACGGCTGCAGCGGCATTCTGGTTTGAGTCTCTGGAAGAGGCGATTCGCACAGAGCCATTGGATGAGGCTTTGAGCAAAGTTAGAACCCTTAAGCAAGCTAATGCGTTTGTTTCAGATGCCGTAGTACATCTAACCAAACTTACGGCTAAAAATTCCGGATTCGCCATACAGGCGCGCAGAGTGCTCTGGCTTAAATCCTGGTCAGCGGATGTAACTTCCAAGTCTCAGCTACTTAACATTCCTTTCAAAGGGCAGACCTTATTCGGGCCCGGCTTGAAGGAAATTATTGCTGACAGTACGGGAGGTAAGGGCCACGCCCTTCCTCAGGACAGGGCCAAACCGAAGGCCAAACAGTCTAATTTTCGTGCCTTTCGTAACTTCAAGGCAGGAGCAGCATCAACTTCCTCCGCTCCAAAACAGGAAGGAACTACTGCTCGTTACAGACAGGGTTGGAAAGGCAACCAGTCATAGAACAAGGGCAAGCAGGCCAGAAAGCCTACTTCCGCCCCTAAGACAGCATGAAGACAGGGCCCCCTATCCGGAGACGGATTTAGTGGGGGGCAGACTTTCTCTCTTTGCTCAGGCTTGGGCAAGAGATGTGCAGGATCCCTGGACGTTGAAGATTATATCTCAGGGATACCTTCTGGATTTCAAAACCTCTCCACCACAAGGGAGGTTCCATCTTTCGAGGTTATCAACAAACCTAGTAAAGAGAGAGGCATTTCTACAATGTGTACAAGACCTCTTAATCATGGGAGTGATCCACTCAGTTCCGCGATCGGAACAGGGACAAGGATTTTACTCAAATCTATTTGTGGTTCCCAAAAAAGAGGGAACCTTCAGACCAATCTTGGACTTAAAGATCTTAAACAAATTCCTAAGGGTACCATCGTTCAAGATGGAAACCATTCGAACCATCCTACCCATGATCCAAGAGGGTCAATATATGACCACAGTGGACTTAAAGGATGCTTACCTTCACATACCGATTCACAAAGATCATTATCGGTACCTAAGGTTTGCCTTTCTAGACAGGCATTACCAGTTTGTGGCTCTTCCCTTCGGGTTAGCCACGACCCGAGAATTTTTACGAAGGTTCTGGGCTCACTTCTGGCGGTACTAAGACCACGAGGCATAGCGGTGGCTCCGTACCTAGACGACATTCTGATACAAGCGTCAAGTTTTCAGAATGCAAAGTCTCATACAGAGATAGTTCTTGCATTTCTGAGGTCGCATGGGTGGAAAGTGAACGTGGAAAAGAGTTCTCTGTTACCGCTCACAAGGGTTCCTTTTCTAGGGACTCTTATAGATTCTGTAGAGATGAAGATTTACCTGACGGAGTCCAGGTTTTCAAAGATTCTCAATGCTTGCCGTGTCCTTCACTCCATTCCAAGCCCATCAGTAGCTCAGTGCATGGAGGTAATCGGCTTAATGGTCGCGGCAATGGACATAGTGCCATTTGCGCACCTGCATCTCAGACCGCTGCAACTATGCATGCTCAGTCAATGGAACGGGGATTACTCAGATCTGTCCCCTTTGCTAAATCTGGACCAGGAGACCAGAGATTCTCTTCTCTGGTGGTTGTCACCGGTTCATCTGTCCAAAGGAATGACCTTTCGCAGACCAGATTGGACGATTGTAACAACGGATGCCAGCCTTCTAGGCTGGGGAGCAGTCTGGAATTCCCTGAAGGCTCAGGGTTCGTGGACTCAGGAGGAGAAACTCCTTCCAATAAACATTCTGGAATTAAGAGCAATATTCAATGCTCTTCTAGCTTGGCCTCAGTTAGCAAGACTGAGGTTCATCAGATTTCAGTCGGACAATATCACGCTTGTGGCTTACATCAATCATCAAGGGGGAACCAGGAGTTCCCTAGCGATGTTGGAGGTCTCGAAGATAATTCGCTGGGCAGAGTCTCACTCTTGCCACCTGTCAGCGATTAACATCCCAGGCGTAGAGAACTGGGAGGCGGATTTCCTAAGTCGCCAGACTTTTCATCCGGGAGAGTGGGAACTTCACCCAGAGGTATTTGCTCAACTGATTCGTCGTTGGGGCAAACCGGATCTGGATCTCATGGCATCTCACCAGAACGCGAAGCTTCCTTGTTACGGATCCAGGTCCAGGGACCCGGGAGCGGTGCTGGTATATGCATTAGCAGCCCCTTGGGTTTTCAACATAGCTTATGTGTTTCCACCATTTCCGTTGCTACCTCGACTGATTGCCAGGATCAAACAGGAGAGGGCATCGGTAATTCTGATAGCGCCTGCGTGGCCACGCAGGACCTGGTATGCAGACCTAGTGGACATGTCGTGCTGTCCACCATGGTCTCTTCCTCTGAGGCAGGACCTTCTAATTCAGGGTCCTTTCAACCATCCAAACCTAATTTCTCTGAGGCTGACTGCCTGGAAATTGAACGCTTGATTCTATCTAAGCGGGGGTTTTCGGATTCGGTTATTGATACATTAATACAGGCTCGGAAACCTGTGACCAGAAAGATTTACCATAAGATATGGCGTAAATATTTATATTGGTGCGAATCCAAGAGTTACTCATGGAGTAAGGTTAGGATTCCTAGGATATTGGCTTTTCTACAAGAGGGTTTAGAAAAAGGTTTGTCCGCTAGTTCGCTAAAGGGACAGATTTCAGCTCTGTCTATTCTTTTACACAAACGTCTGGCAGAGAATCCAGACGTCCAGGCCTTTTGTCAGGCTTTGGCTAGAATTAAGCCTGTGTTTAAAGCTGTTGCTCCTCCATGGAGCTTAAACTTGGTTCTTAAAGTTCTTCAGGGTGTTCCGTTTGAACCCCTTCATTCCATTGATATTAAGCTTTTATCTTGGAAAGTTTTGTTTTTGATGGCTATTTCCTCGGCTCGAAGAGTCTCTGAGTTATCTGCCTTACATTGTGATTCTCCTTATCTGATCTTTCATTCAGACAAGGTAGTACTGCGTACTAAACCTGGGTTTTTACCTAAGGTTGTTTCTAACAGGAATATCAATCAAGAGATTGTTGTTCCATCATTATGTCAAAGAAGGAACGTCTTTTGCATAATCTAGACGTGGTCCGTGCTCTGAAGTTCTACTTACAGGCAACTAAAGATTTTAGACAAACTTCTTCTCTGTTTGTCGTTTACTCTGGACAGAGGAGAGGTCAAAAGGCTTCGGCTACCTCTCTCTCTTTTTGGCTTCGTAGCATAATACGTTTAGCCTATGAGACTGCTGGACAGCAGCCTCCTGAAAGATTTACAGCTCATTCCACTAGAGCTGTGGCTTCCACCTGGGCCTTTAAGAATGAGGCCTCTGTTGAACAGATTTGCAAGGCTGCAACTTGTTCTTCACTTCATACTTTTTCCAAATTTTACAAATTTGACACTTTTGCTTCTTCGGAGGCTGGTTTTGGGAGAAAGGTTCTACAGGCAGTGGTTCCTTCTGTTTAATGTTCCTGCCTTGTCCCTCCCTTCATCCGTGTACTTAGCTTTGGTATGGGTATCCCATAAGTAATGGATGACCCGTGGACTGAACACACTTAACAAGAGAAAACATAATTTATGCTTACCTGATAAATTTATTTCTCTTGTAGTGTGTTCAGTCCACGGCCCGCCCTGTCTTTTTAAGGCAGGTTCTAAATTTTAAAATTATAACTCCAGTCACCACTGCACCTTATAGTTTCTCCTTTCTCGTCTTGTTTCGGTCGAATGACTGGATATGACATGTGAGGGGAGGAGCTATGTAGCAGCTCTGCTTGGGTGATCCTCTTGCAACTTCCTGTTTGGAAGGAGAATATATCCCATAAGTAATGGATGACCTGTGGACTGAACACACTACAAGAGAAATAAATTTATCAGGTAAGCATAAATTATGTTTTCTCTTGTTAAGTGTGTTCAGTCCACGGGTCATCCATTACTTATGGGATACCCATACCAAAGCTAAGTACACGGATGAAGGGAGGGACAAGGCAGGAACATTAAACAGAAGGAACTTCCTGTTGGGAAGGAGAATATCCCACAAGTAATGGATGATCCGTGGACTGGATACACCACAAGAGAAATAAATTTATCAGGTAAGCATAAATTATGTTTTTATGTAATTAATTTAAAGATAGTGTAGTGTTAGGTGTAATTGTAACTTAGGTTAGGGTTTATTTTACAGGTAAATTTATACTTATTTTAGCTAGGTAGTTATTAAATAGTTAATAACTATTTAATAACTATTGTACCTAGTTAAAATAAATACAAAGTTGCCTGTAACATAAAACTAAATCCTGAGACAGCTACAATGTAACTATTAGTTATATTGTAGCTATCTTAGGGTTTATTTTACAGGTAAGTATTTAGTTTTAAATAGGAATAATTTAGTTAATGATAGTAGGTTTTATTTATATTTATTTTAATTATATTTAAGTTATGGGGTGGTTAGGCTTAGACTTAGGTTTAGGGGTTAATAAATGTATTATAGTAGCGGCGACGTTGGCGGCGGCAGATTTGGGGTTAATAAATTTAATATAGTTGCAGCGACGTTGGGGGGGCAGATTAGGGGTTAATAAATATAATGTGGGGTTCGGCGATGTTGGGGGCAGTAGATTAGGGGTTCATAGGTATAATGTAGGTGGCGGCGGTGTCCGGAGCAGCAGATTATAGGTTAATAATATAATGCAGGTGGCGACGATGTCGGGGACCGCAGATTAGGGGTTAATAAGTGTAAGATTAGGGGTGTTTAGACTCGGGGTTCATGTTAGGGTGTTGGGTGCAGACGTAAAAAGTATTTCCCCATAGGAAACAATGGGGCTGTGTTCGGAGCTGAACGCTGCTTTTTTGCAGGTGTTAGGTTTTTTATCCGCCGGCTCAGCCCCATTGTTTCCTATGGGGAAATCGTGCACGAGCAGTTTCAGCCAGCTCACCGCTGACTTAAGCAACGCTGGTATTGAGGTGAGATGTGGAGCTAAATTTTGCTCAACGCTCACTTTTCTGAGGCTAATGCCGGGTTGCAGAAATACCAGCGTTGTCTTAAGTGAGCGTGAGAAAAAAAGGAGCGTTAGCACCGCACACCATTACAGACAAAAACTTGTAATCTAGCCGATTGTGTTTTAAAGCCAAGCTGTAACTGCTGTATACCATGTTCACTGTTCTCAGGTGGAGGCTAGAGGTGCTTTTCTTATACTCATGGAGGTCTCTCGACTACTGGGGCTGGAAGAAACAAATATGGCTACTGTGCAAGATCAGGATCTCTTGCGTCTGCTCACTCCTATTGCAAAACTGTACACTGGGAAGCAGGTATGTCAGAAAGCAGAGAGGAGATGGATTCAACTGTGGTTTTCTTTTCCTTGAAGATAACCTGCATTCATTTAGGATTAGGTTACCACTGGCATATTTTTTTTTTATTTCTTACTAGGCTCTTGCAGTAATATCAGAGGGACTGGAGGGATTTGGAGGACAAGGTTACATGGAGGACACAGGGCTACCAGTCATGCTGAGAGATGCCCAGGTACCTGAACATTTATCTGACTGGGAAATGTAGGTAACCTACAGTAACATGTATAACCGTTATGTTTTGTTGCAGGTGTTGACAATCTGGGAAGGCACAACAAACATTCTGTCACTGGATGTTCTTCGTTCAATTACAAAGAGCCAGGGGCAAGTGCTCAACACTTTGTTCTCAGTCACACAGGTAAGTCTCAAAAACATGCATAGCCATATTAATGTTACTACACACTTCACATGTAGGTTTACTCTCTTCAATGGTCATTGGTTGACACTTGTAAAAATGGCAATATACTTTTCAATATATTTACTGTATAGGGGTAGCAGCTCCAAATGAGCATGCAATACACAAAACAACCTTTCTAGAAAAACACGTTGGCTCTTAATTTAGGAGTCTATGTCTTTGACCATAGCATATAAATTGCAGTCACTTATTTACTTGGTCATTTTTAGGGTGCTGTTAAAGGGATTTTGGCATGCCCATATTAGCATTAAAATGGGTCAAGATGCTCCTCTTAAAAATGAGTGGCTACATACCTAGGTTGTTTTCAAGTGATCACTGACCATAGTAACAAAAATTGCTTGAGCCATATGCATATGGAGCAAAATCATGGGTTCGGGTTGGCAACAGGAACTCTTGTCCCTTAATATAAAAAAGTAATAAAGTATGTTCCTTCTGTCTATTAGGTGTTGTCATATTAATGATAACTACACATTTGCCTTTTTCATGGGTCGATTCCATGAAAAACATAATTTATGTAAGAACTTACCTGATAAATGAATTTCTTTCATATTGGCAAGAGTCCATGAGCTAGTGACGTATGAGCTAGTGACGTATGGGATATACAATCCTACCAGGCGGGGCAAAGTTTCCCAGACCTCAAAATGCCCATAAATACACCCCTCACCACACCCACAATTCAGTTTAACGAATAGCCAAGTAATGGGGTGATAAAGAAAGGAGTAAAAAGCATCAACAGATAATTGTGCTTTATACAAAAAAATCATAACCACCATAAAAAGGGTGGACCTCATGGACTCTTGCCAATATGAAAGAAATTAATTTATCAGGTAAGTTCTTACATAAATTATGTTTTCTTTCATGTAATTGGCAAGAGTCCAAGAGCTAGTGACGTATGGGATAGCAAATACCCAAGATGTGGAACTCCACGCAAGAGTCACTAGAGAGGGAGTGATAAAAATAAAAACAGCCATTTGTCGCTGAAAAATTAATCCACAACCCAAAATATAAGTTTATTCTCATGAATGAAAAGAAAAAACTTAAAACATAAGCAGAAGAATCAAACTGAAACAGCTGCCTGAAAAACTTTTCTACCAAAAACTGCTTCCGAAGAAGCGAATACATCAAAATGGTAGAATTTTGTAAATGTATGCAAAGAAGACCAGGTTGCGGCTCTGCAAATCTGATCAACCAAAGCTTCATTCTTAAAAGCCCACGAAGTGGAGACTGATCTAATAGAATGAGCTGTAATTCTCTGAGGCGGGGCTTGACCCAACCCCAAATAAGCTGATTGAAAAAAAGCTGTAACCACGAAGCCAAGGAAACGGCAGAGGCCTTCTGACCTTCCCTAGAACCAGAAAAGATAACAAATAGACTAGAAGTCTCCCTGAAATCTTTAGTAGCTTCAACATAATATTTCAAACTCTTACCATATCCAAAGAATGTAAGGATTTTTCCAAAGAATTCTTAGGATTAGGACACAAGAAAAGGACAACAATTTCTCTATTAATGTTGTTAGAATTCACAACCTTCTGTAAGAATTTAAATGAAGTCCGCAAAACCACCTAATCCTGATGAAAAATCAGAAAAGGAGATATACAAGAAAGAGCAGATAATTCAGAAACTCATCTAGCAGAAGAGATGGCAAAAAGGAACAACACTTTCCAAGAAAGTAGTTTAATGTCCAAAGAAAGCATAGACTCAAATGGAGGTGCCTGAAATGCCCCCAAAACCAAATTAAGACTCCAAGGAGGAGAAAATAAATTAATGACAGGCTTGATACAAACCAAAGCCTGTATAAAATAGTAAATATCAGGAAGCTTTAGCAATCTTTCTGTAAAATGAGACAGAAAGAGCAGAGATTTGTCCCTTCAAGGAACTTGCAGACAAAACCTTATCCAAACCATCCTGAATAAACTGCCAAATTCTAGAAATTCTAAAGGAATGTCCAAATGAATTTATGAGAAGAACACCATGAATATAAGTCTTCCAAACTCGATAATAAATCTTCCTAGAAACAGATTTATGAGCCTGTATCATAGTATTAATCACTGAGTCAGAGAAACTTCTATAACTAAGCACTAGGCGTTCAATTTCCATAGCTTCAAATTTAATGATTTGAAATCCTGATGGAAAAACAGACCTTGAGACAGAAGATCTGACCTTAATGGAAGAGGCCAAGAATAGCAACTGGACATCCAAACAAGATACACATACCAAAACCTGTGATGCCATGCTGGAGCTACCAGCAATACAAATGACTGTTCCATGATGATTTTTCAATATCACTCTTGGAAAAAGAACTAGAGGAAAATATAAGCAGGTTGGCAACACCCAGGAAGTGTCAACACATCCACTGCCTGAAGAACCCTGGACCTGGACAGGTACCTGGGAAGTTTCTTGTTTGGATGAGAAACACATCTGGATAGAGAGACCACTCCCCCGGATGTAAAGTCTGATGGCTGAGATAATCCGCTTCCCAATTGTCTACACCTGGGATATGTACCACAGAAATTAGACAATAGCTGGATTCCGCCCAAGAAAGTATTCAAGATACTTCTTTCATAGCTAGGAGACTGTGAGTCCCACCCTGATGATTGACATATGCCACAGCTGTGATATTGTCTTTCTGAGAACTATTGAACGGTTCTCTCTTCAACAGAGGCCAAGCCTGAAGAACCCTGAAAATTACACGGAGTTCCAAAATATTGATTGGTAATCTCGCCTCTTGAGATTTCCAAACCCCTTGTGCTGTCAGAGATCCCCAAACCGCTCTCCAACCTGAAAAGACTCGCATTTGTTGTGATCACAGTCCAGGTTGGACGAACCAAAGAGGCCCCTAGAACTATACGATGGTGATCTAACCACCAAGTCAGAGATAATCGAATGTTGCGATTTAAGGATATTAATTGTGATATTTTTGCATAATCCCAGCACCATTGATTCAGCATACAAAGCTGGAGAGGTCTCACATGAAAACGAGCAAAGGGAAGTACGTTCAATGCTGCAGTCATGAAACCTAAAACTTCAATGCAAATAGCTACTGAAGGAAAAAATAGAGACTGAAGGTTCCGACAAGCTGAAACCAATTTAAATTGTCTCTTGTCTGTTAAGACAGAATCATGGATATTGAATCTACCTGGAAACCTAAAAAGGTGACCCTTGTCTGAGGAATTAAGTAACTTTTTAGTAAATTGATCCTCCAACCATGTCTATGAAGAAACAACAGTAGTTAATTTGTGTTAGATTCTGCAGAACTTAAAGACTGAGCAAGTACCAAGATATCGTCCAAATAAGGAAACACCACAACACCTCACTCTCTGATAACAGAGAGTAGGACACCTAGAACCTAGAAAAGATTTCTAGAGCTGCCGCTAGGCCAAAAAGGAAGAGCAACAAATTGGTAATTCTTGTCTAAAAGAGAGAATCTCAGAAACTGATAGCAATCTGGATGAATCAGAATATGAAGATATGCATCCTGTAAGTCTATTGTGGGCACATAATGCCCTTGCTGAACAAAAGGCAGAATAGACCTTGTAATCACCATTTTGATTCAAAATTTTTAGATCCAAAACTGGTCTGAATTAATCTTTTTTTTCTTTGGGACAATGAATAGATTTGAATAAAACCCCAGACCCTGTTCCTGAAATGGAACTGGCATGATTACCCCAGATAACTCAAGGCCTGAAACACACTTCAGGAAATTCTGAGACTTTACTGGGTTTTCTGGAATACGTGAGAGAAAAATCTTCTCACAAGCGGTCTTACCCTGAATCCTATTCTGTACCCCTGAGAGACAATATTCTGAATCCAATGATTTTTGACCGAATTGACCCAAACATCTTAGAAAAATCTTAATCTGCCCCCTACCGGCTGAGCTGGAAAAGAGCCGCACCTTCATGCGGATTTGGGGGCTGGCTTTGACCTCTTAAATGGCTTGGATTTATTCCAATTTCAAGAAGGCTTCCAATTGGAAATAGATTCCTTGGGGAAGAATAAGATTTCTGTTCCTTATTTAAGAACAAAAACGGTTAGAAGCTTTAGATTTACCCTTAGATCTTAATATTAAGGCAAAAAAAACTCCCTTCCCCCCGGGGAATGACAGTTGAAATTATTGAATCCAACTGTTGAACCAAATAATTTATTACCTTGGAAGAAAAGAAATAGCAATCTCGACTTAAAAGTCCTATCAGCATTTCCAAGATTTAAGCCACAAATCTCTTCTAGCTAAAATAGCTAAAGACCTAGATTTTACGTCAATTTTGATAATATCAAAAAATGGCATCACAAATGAAATTATTAGCATGTTGAATCAAGTTAACAATGCTAGACAAATCATGAATAGATACTTGTTGCGCTAAAATTTCCAACCAAAATGTTGAAACAGCTGCAACAACAGCCAAAGACATTGCAGGCCTAAGAAAAAGACCTGAAAATAAACTTTCCTTAGATAAGATACAAGTTTCCTATCTAAAGGATCTTAAAATAAATACTATTTCTTTCATGTAATTAGCAAGAGTCCATGAGCTAGTGACGTATGGGATATACATTCCTACCAGGAGGGGCAAAGTTTCCCAAACCTTAAAATGCCTATAAATACACCCCTCACCACACCCACAATTCAGTTTTACAAACTTTGCCTCCTGTGGAGGTGGTGAAGTAAGTTTGTGCTAGATTCTACGTTGATATGCGCTTCGCAACAGGTTAAAGCCCGGTTTTCCTCTCTGAGTGCAGCGAATGTCGGAGGGATGTGAAGAGAGTATTGCCTATTTGAATACAATGGTCTACCTCTAGGGGATCTATTTCATAGGTTCTCTGTTATCGGTCGTAGAGATTTCTTCTCCTACCTCCCTTTTCAGATCGACGATATACTCTTATATACCATTACCTCTACTGATTCTCGTTTCAGTACTGGTTTGGCTATCTACTATATGTAGATGAGTGTCCTGGGGTAAGTAAGTCTTATTTTTTTGTGACACTCTAAGCTATGGTTGGGCACTTTATATGTAAAGTTCTAAATATATGTCTATAAACTTATATTTCTCCAACATAGGTGTGTCCGGTCCACGGCGTCATCCTTACTTGTGGGATATTCTCTTCCCCAACAGGAAATGGCAAAGAGCCCAGCAAAGCTGGTCACATGATCCCTCCTAGGCTCCGCCTTCCCCAGTCATTCTCTTTGCCGTTGCACAGGCAACATCTCCACGGAGATGGCTCAGGGTTTTTTGGTGTTTAAATGTAGTTTTTATTCTTCTATCAAGAGTTTGTTATTTTAAAATAGTGCTGGTATGTACTATTTACTCTGAAACAGAAAAGAGATGAAGATTTCTGTTTGTAAGAGGAAAATGATTTTAGCAACCGTTACTAAAATCAATGGCTGTTTCCACACAGGACTGTTGAGAGGAATTAACTTCAGTTGGGGGAAACAGTGAGCAGACTTTGGCTGCTTGAGGTATGACACATTTCTAACAAGACTTGGTAATGCTGGAAGCTGTCATTTTCCCTATGGGATCCGGTAAGCCATTTTCTTAATTTTCAATATAAGAATAAAAGGGCTTCACAAGGGCTTTAAAGACTGGTAGACATTTTTCTGGGCCAATACGATTACTTTATAAGCATATTTAATGGTTTATAACTTTGGAGAGTTATTTTAATCTTGGGAATTTTATTAAAAAAAAACGGCAGGCACTGTATTGGACACCTTTTTCACTGGGGGCCTTTTATAGTCATAGGCAGAGCCTCATTTTCGCGCCACTAATGCGCAGTTGTTTTTGAGAAGCAAGGCATGCAGATGCATGTGTGAGGAGCTCAGATCCACTGAAAAAGCTTATTGAAGGCGTCATTTGGTATCGTATTCCCCTCTGGGCTTGGTTGGGTCTCAGCAAAGCAGATACCAGGGACTGTATAGGGGTTAAATGTAAAAACGGCTCCGGTTCCGTTATTTTAAGAGTTAAAGCTTTCAAATTTGGTGTGCAATACTTTTAAGGCTTTATGACACTGTGGTGAAATTTTGGTGAATTTTGAACATTTCCTTCATACTTTTGCGTATATTCAGTAAAAAAGTGTGTTCAGTTTAAAATTTAAAGAGACAGTAACGGTTTTATTTTAAAACGTTTTTTGTGCTTTGTTATCAAGTTTATGCCTATTAACATGTCTGAACTATCAGATAGACGATGTTCTGTATGTTCGGAAGCCAAGGTTCCTCTCCATTTAAATATATGTGATGAATGTGACAAACAAAGTAGGGACAATGATGCCACTGATAATAATGTTGCCCAAAATGATTCCTTAAGTGAGGGGAGTAAGCATGGTACTGCATCATCTCCTTCTATGTCTACACCAGTCTTGCCCACTCAGGAGGTCCCTAGTGAATCTAGTGCGCCAATCCTCCTTACTATGCAACAATTAACGGCTGTAATGGATAATTCTATTAAAAACATTTTAGCCAAAATGCCCACTTATCAGCGAAAGCGCGACTGCTCTGTTTTAGATACTGAAGAGCATGAGGACGCTGATGATAATGGTTCTGACATGCCCTTACACCAGTCTGAAGGGGCTAGGGAGGTTTTGTCTGAGGGAGAAATTTCAGATTCAGGAAAAATTTCTCAACAAGCTGAACCTGACGTTATTACATTTAAATTTAAATTGGAACATCTCCGCGCTCTGCTTAAGGAGGTGTTATCTACTCTGGATGATTGTGACAATTTGGTCATTCCAGAGAAATTATGTAAGATGGACAGGTTCCTAGAGGTCCCGGTGCCCCCCGAAGCTTTTCCTATACCCAAGCGGGTGGCGGACATTGTAAATAAAGAATGGGAAAGGCCCGGCATACCTTTTGTCCCTCCCCCTATATTTAAGAAATTATTTCCTATGGTCGACCCCAGGAAGGACTTATGGCAGACAGTCCCCAAGGTCGAGGGGGCGGTTTCTACTCTAAACAAACGCACCACTATCCCTATAGAAGATAGTTGTGCTTTCAAAGATCCTATGGATAAAAAATTAGAGGGTTTGCTTAAAAAGATGTTTGTTCAGCAAGGTTACCTTCTACAACCAATTTCATGCATTGTTCCTGTCACTACAGCAGCGTGTTTCTGGTTCGAGGAACTAGAAAAGTCGCTCAATCAAGCATCCTCTTATGAGGAGGTTATGGACAGAGTTCAAGCACTTAAGTTGGCTAACTCTTTTACCTTAGACGCCACTTTGCAATTAGCTAGATTAGCGGCGAAAAATTCAGGTTTTGCTATTGTGGCACGCAGAGCGCTTTGGCTGAAGTCTTTGTCAGCGGATGTGTCCTCCAAGAACAGATTGCTTAACATCCCTTTCAAGGGGAAAACGCTGTTTGGCCCTGACTTGAAAGAGATTATTTCAGACATCACTGGGGGAAAGGGCCACGCCCTTCCTCAGGATAGGTCTTTTAAGGCTAAAAATAAAACAAATTTTCGTCCCTTTCGCAGAAACGGACCAGCCTCAAATTCTACATCCTCTAAGCAAGAGGGTAATTCTTCTCAAACCAAGCCAGCCTGGAGACCGATGCAAGGCTGGAACAAAGGTAAGCAGGCCAAGAAGCCCGCTACCGCTACCAAGACAGCATGAGATGCTGGCCCCCGATCCGGGACCGGATCTGGTGGGGGGCAGACTCTCTCTCTTCGCTCAGGCTTGGGCAAGAGATGTTCAGGATCCTTGGGCGCTAGAAATAGTTTCTCAAGGTTATCTCCTGGAATTCAAGGAACTACCCCCAAGGGGAAGGTTCCACAGGTCTCAATTGTCTTCAGACCAAATAAAAAGGCAGGCATTCTTACATTGTGTAGAAGACCTGTTGAAAATGGGAGTGATTCATCCTGTTCCATTAGGAGAACAAGGGATGGGGTTTTACTCCAATCTGTTCATAGTTCCCAAAAAAGAGGGAACATTCAGGCCAATTTTGGATCTCAAGATCCTAAACAAATTTCTCAAGGTCCCATCGTTCAAGATGGAAACCATTCGGACAATTCTTCCTACCATCCAGGAAGGTCAATTCATGACCACGGTGGATTTAAAGGATGCGTATCTACATATTCCTATCCACAAGGAACATCATCGGTTCCTAAGATTCGCCTTTCTGGACAAGCATTACCAGTTTGTGGCACTTCCATTCGGACTAGCCACTGCTCCAAGAATTTTCACAAAGGTACTAGGGTCCCTTCTAGCGGTGCTAAGGCCAAGGGGCATTGCAGTAGTACCCTACTTGGACGACATACTGATTTAAGCGTCGTCTCTACCACAAGCAAAGGCTCATACGGACATTGTCCTAGCCTTTCTCAGATCTCACGGGTGGAAAGTGAACGTAGAAAAAAGTTCTCTATTCCCGTCAACAAGAGTTCCCTTCTTGGGAACAATAATAGACTCCTTGGAAATGAAGATTTTTCTGACAGAAGCCAGAAAATCAAAACTTCTAAGCTCTTGTCAAGCACTTCATTCTGTTCTTCTTCCTTCCATAGCGCAGTGCATGGAAGTAATAGGTTTGATGGTTGCGGCAATGGACATAGTTCCTTTTGCGCGAATTCATCTAAGACCATTACAACTGTGCATGCTCAGACAGTGGAATGGGGATTATACAGATTTGTCCCCGACGATCCAAGTAGATCAGAGGACCAGAGATTCACTCCGTTGGTGGCTGACCCTGGACAACCTGTCCCAAGGGATGAGCTTCAGAAGACCAGAGTGGGTCATTGTAACGACCGACGCCAGCCTGGTGGGCTGGGGCGCGGTCTGGAAACACCTGAAGGCTCAGGGTCTAGGATCTCGGGAAGAATCTCTTCTCCCGATAAACATTCTGGAACTGAGAGCAATATTCAATGCTCTCAAGGCTTGGCCTCAACTAGCAAAGGCCAAATTCATAAGGTTTCAATCAGACAACATGACGACTGTTGCATATATCAACCATCAGGGGGGAACAAGGAGTTCCCTGGCGATGGAAGAAGTGACCAAAGTAATTCAATGGGCGGAGCTTCACTCCTGCCACTTGTCTGCAATCCACATCCCAGGAGTGGAAAATTGGGAAGCGGATTTTCTGAGTCGTCAGACATTTCATCCGGGGGAGTGGGAACTCCATCCGGAAATCTTTGCCCAAATATCTCAATTATGGGGCACTCCAGACATGGATCTGATGGCGTCTCGTCGGAACTTCAAGGTTCCTTGCTACGGGTCCAGATCCAGGGATCCCAAGGCGACTCTAGTAGATGCACTAGTAGCGCCCTGGACCTTCAACCTAGCTTATGTGTTCCCACCGTTTCCTCTCATTCCCAGGCTGGTAGCCAGGATCAATCAAGAGAGGGCTTCGGTGATCTTGATAGCTCCTGCGTGGCCACGCAGAACTTGGTATGCAGACCTGGTGAATATGTCATCGGCTCCACCATGGAAGCTACCTTTGAGACGGGACCTTCTTGTTCAAGGTCCGTTCGAACATCCGAATCTGGCATCACTCCAACTGACTGCTTGGAGATTGAACGCTTGATTTTATCAAAGCGTGGGTTCTCAGATTCTGTCATTGATACTCTTATTCAGGCTAGAAAGCCTGTAACTAGGAAAATTTACCATAAAGTATGGAAGAAATATATCTGTTGGTGCGAATCGAAAGGATTCCCATGGAACAGGGTAAAAATCCCTAAGATTCTATCCTTTCTACAAGAGGGTTTGGAGAAAGGATTATCTGCAAGTTCTTTGAAGGGACAGATTTCTGCTTTATCTGTTTTACTTCACAAGAAGCTGGCGGCTGTGCCAGATGTTCAGGCTTTTGTTCAGGCTCTGGTTAGAATCAAGCCTGTTTACAAACCTTTGACTCCTCCTTGGAGTCTCAATTTAGTTCTTTCAGTTCTTCAAGGGGTTCCGTTTGAACCCTTACATTCCGTAGATATTAAGTTATTATCTTGGAAAGTTTTGTTTTTGGTTGCAATTTCTTCTGCTAGAAGAGTTTCAGAGTTATCTGCTCTGCAGTGTTCTCCTCCTTATCTGGTGTTCCATGCAGATAAGGTGGTTTTGCGTACTAAACCTGGTTTTCTTCCGAAAGTTGTTTCTAACAAAAATATTAACCAGGAGATAGTTGTGCCTTCTTTGTGTCCGAATCCAGTTTCAAAGAAGGAACGTTTCTTGCACAATTTGGATGTAGTTCGTGCTCTAAAATTCTATTTAGAGGCTACAAAGGATTTCAGACAAACATCTTCCTTGTTTGTTGTTTATTCTGGTAAAATGAGAGGTCAAAAAGCAACTTCTACCTCTCTCTCTTTTTGGCTTAAAAGCATCATCAGATTGGCTTATGAGACTGCCGGACGGCAGCCTCCTGAAAGAATCACAGCTCATTCCACTAGGGCTGTGGCTTCCACATGGGCCTTCAAGAACGAGGCTTCTGTTGATCAGATATGTAAGGCAGCGACTTGGTCTTCACTGCACACTTTTACCAAATTTTACAAATTTGATACTTTTGCTTCTTCTGAGGCTATTTTTGGGAGAAAGGTTTTGCAAACCGTGGTGCCTTCCATCTAGGTGACCTGATTTGCTCCCTCCCATCATCCGTGTCCTAAAGCTTTGGTATTGGTTCCCACAAGTAAGGATGACGCCGTGGACCGGACACACCTATGTTGGAGGAAACAGAATTTATGTTTACCTGATAAATTACTTTCTCCAACGGTGTGTCCGGTCCACGGCCCGCCCTGGTTTTTTAATCAGGTCTGATGATTTAATTTCTCTAACTACAGTCACCACGGTATCATATGATTTCTCCTATGCAAATATTCCTCCTTTACGTCGGTCGAATGACTGGGGAAGGCGGAGCCTAGGAGGGATCATGTGACCAGCTTTGCTGGGCTCTTTGCCATTTCCTGTTGGGGAAGAGAATATCCCACAAGTAAGGATGACGCCGTGGACCGGACACACCGTTGGAGAAAGTAATTTATCAGGTAAACATAAATTCTGTTTTGCCTTGATTCAGGTTAATCAGTATTGCTTTTCAATACAGACTGTCAGTTTCATTATTGGGATAATGCTTTCAATTTATTTTTTCTTACCTTGAAAAAAAATTTATTTGACCATTTTTTTCCTGCGTGCTGTTAGGCTCGCGAGGGCAGAAAATATTTCTTTTTATTACGTCATTTTTTGGCGCAAAAAAATTTGTTTTGTCACTTCCGGCGCCGTTATTGACGCCGGAAGTTGTATTTTGTCTTAACGTTTTCTTTGACGCATGCGTATTCAGACATTTTTTTGTGCCAAAAAATGTGGGCGTCGTTTTCGACGTCAGAGGATATGGCGTCATTTTTGGCGCCAAAAATATGGGTATTAAATTTGGCGCCAATAATCTTGGCGCCAAAAATGTAGGCGTCTTTTTTTTTTGTCTCACTTTTTTACTCACATTATTTTAACATCTCTCTTTCATTGCTTCTGGTTTCTAGAAGCTTATTTTTCTGCATTCTTTCCCATTCCTGAAACTGTCATTTAAGGAATTTGATAATTTTGCTTTATTTGTTGTTTTTTCTATTATATATTGCAAGATGTCTCATCCTGACCCTGAATCTCAATCTACTAGTGGGCAGACGCTGCCTGATGCTGGTTCTACCAAAGTTAAGTGCATATGTTGTAAACTTGTGGTAACTGTTCCTCCAGCTGTAGTTTGTGCAAGTTGTCATGATAAACTTTCCAATGCAGATTGTGTCTCCATTAGTAATAATCCTTTACCTGTTGTTGTTCCCTCAACATCTAATGTTCAGGATGTTCCTGTTATTGTTAAAGAATTTGTTTCTAATTCTATTAGGAAGGCTCTGTCTGTTATTCCTTCTTCCAGTAAACGTAAAAAGTCTTTTAAAACTTCTCACATTTCAGATGAATTTTTAGGTGACCGCCATCATTCTGACTTATCTATTCATTGTTCCAAAGAAACAAAATTCTTTCAGACCAGTTCTGGACCTAAAAATATTGAATCGTTATGTAAGGATACCATCATTCAAAATGGTGACTATAAGAACTATTCTGCCTTTTGTTCAGCAAGGGCATTATATGTCTACAATAGACTTACAGGATGCATATCTTCATATTCCAATTCATCCAGATCACTATCAGTTTCTGAGATTCTCTTTTCTAGACAAGCATTACCAGTTTATTGCTCTTCCATTTGGCCTAGCAACAGCGCCAAGGATCTTTTCGAAGGTTCTCGGTGCCCTTCTCTCTGTAATCAGAGAACAGGGTATTGCAGTATTTCCTTATTTGGACGATATCTTGGTACTTGCTCAGTCTTTACATTCTGCAGAATCTCATACGAATCAACTTGTGTTGTTTCTTCAAAAACATGGTTGGAGGATCAATTTACCAAAGAGTTCCTTGATTCCTCAGACAAGAGTAACCTTTTTAGGTTTCCAAATAGATTCAGTGTCCATGACTTTGTCTCTGACAGAAAAGAGACGTCTGAGATTGGTTTCAGCCTGTCTAAACCTTCAGTCTCAATTGTTCCCTTCGGTAGCATTATGCATGGAAATTCTAGATCTCATGACTGCTGCATCGGACGCGATCCCTTTTGCTCGTTTTCACATGAGACCACTCCAGCTTTGTATGCTGAATCAGTGGTGCAGGGATTATACAAGGATATCACAATTAATATCCTTAAATCCCAATGTTCGATCATCTCTAACTTGGTGGATGGATCTCCATCGTTTATTTCAAGGGGCCTCTTTTGTTAGTCCAACCTGGACTGTGATCTCAACAGATGCGAGTCTATCAGGTTGGGGAGCTGTATGGGGATCTCTGACAGCGCAGGGGGTTTGGGAATCTCAGGAGGCGAGATTACCAATCAACATTTTGGAACTCCGTGCGATTTTCAGAGCCTTCAGAGTTTTGGCCTCTTCTGAAGAGAGAATCATTTATTTGTTTTAAAACAGACAATGTCACAACCGTGGCATATGTCAATCATCAAGGTGGGACTCACAGTCCTCAAGCAATGAAAGAAGTATCCCGGATACTTGTATGGGCGGAATCCAGCTCCTGTCTAATTTCTGCGGTTCACATCTCAGGTGTAGACAATTGGGAAGCGGATTATCTCAGTCGCCAGACGTTACATCCGGGCGAATGGTCTCTTCATCCAGAGGTTTTTCTTCAGATTGTTCAAATCTGGGGTCTTCCAGAAATAGATCTGATGGCCTCTCATCTAAACAAGAAACTTCCCAGGTATCTGTCCAGATCCTGGGATCCTCAGGCGGAAGCAGTGGATGTGTTGTCGCTTCCTTGGAATTACCATCCTGCTTATATCTTTCCGCCTCTAGTTCTTCTTCCAAAAGTAATTTCCACAATTCTTATGGAACGTTCATTTGTACTGTTGGTGGCTCTAGCATGGCCACACAGGTTTTGGTTTGCGGACCTCGTTCGGATGGCCAGTTGCCAACCTTGGACACTTCCATTAAGGCCAGACCTTCTATCTCAAGGTACATTTTTCCATCAGGATCTCAAATCATTAAATTTGAAGGTATGGAGATTGAACGCTTAATACTTAGTCATAGAGGTTTCTCTGACTCAGTGATTAATACTATGTTACAGGCTCGTAAATCTGTATCTAGAAAGATTTATTATCGTGTTTGGAAGACTTACATTTCTTGGTGTTCTTCTCATAAATTCTCTTGGCATTCTTTTAGAATTCCTAGAATTTTACAATTTCTTCAGGATGGTTTGGATAAGGGTTTGTCTGCAAGTTCTTTGAAAGGACAAATCTCTGCTCTTTCTGTTCTTTTTCACAGAAAGATTGCTAATCTTCCTGATATTCATTGTTTTGTACAGGCTTTGGTCCGTATCAAACCTGTCATTAAGTCAATCTCTCCTCCTTGGAGTCTTAATTTGGTTTTGAAAGCTTTGCAGGCTCCTCCGTTTGAGCCTATGCATTCTCTGGATATTAAATTACTTTCCTGGAAAGTTTTGTTCTTTTTGGCTATCTCTTCTGCTAGAAGAGTTTCTGAGTTATCTGCTCTTTCTTGTGAATCTCCTTTTCTAATTTTTCATCAGGATAAGGCGGTGTTGCAGACTTCATTTAAATTTTTACCTAAGGTTGTGAATTCTAACAACATTAGTAGAGAAATTGTTGTTCCTTCATTGTATCCTAATCCTAAGAATTCTAAGGAAAGATCGTTACATTCGTTGGATGTAGTTAGAGCTTTGAAATACTATGTTGAAGCTACTAAAGATTTTAGGAAGACTTCCAGTCTATTTGTTATCTTTTCCGGTTCCAAGAAAGGTCAGAAGGATTCTGCCATTTCTTTGGCATCTTGGTTAAAGTCTTTGATTCATCATGCTTATGTGGAGTCGGGTAAATCCCCGCCTTAAAGGATTTCGGCTCATTCTACTAGGTCAGTTTCTACTTCCTGGGCTTTTAGGAATGAAGCTTCTGTTGATCAGATTTGCAAAGCAGCAACTTGGTCTTATTTGCATACTTTTACTAAATTCTACCATTTTGATGTGTTTTCTTCTTCTGAAGCAGTTTTTGGTAGAAAAGTACTTCAGGCAGCTGTTTCTGTTTGATTCGTCTGCTTATAATTTCAGTTTTTTTCATTATAAAGATTAAAACTTTTGATTTGGGTTGTGGATTATTTTTTTCTGTGGAATTGGCTGTCTTTATTTTATCCCTCCCTCTCTAGTGACTCTTGCGTGGAAGCTCCACATCTTGGGTATCTGCTATCCCATACGTCACTAGCTCATGGACTCTTGCTAATTACATGAAAGAAAACATAATTTATGTAAGAACTTACCTGATAAATTCATTTCTTTCATATTAGCAAGAGTCCATGAGGCCCACCCTTTTTTGTGGTGGTTATGATTTTTTTGTATAAAGCACAATTATTCCAATTCCTTATTTTTGATGATGCTTTCGCTTCTTTCTTATCACCCCACTTCTTGGCTATTCGTTAAACTGAATTGTGGGTGTGGTGAGGGGTGTATTTATAGGCATTTTAAGGTTTGGGAAACTTTGCCCCTCCTGGTAGGAATGTATATCCCATACGTCACTAGCTCATGGACTCTTGCTAATATGAAAGAAATGAATTTATCAGGTAAGTTCTTACATAAATTATGTTTTTCCATAGGAATAGAAGTACGTTTAGCAAGAGTAGAGAGAACCCCAACTTTGGGGATTTTTAAACTCCAATATAACTGCTGGAAAAGGATACAATTTCTTTCATGTAATTGGCAAGAGTCCATGAGCTAGTGACGTATGGGATATACATTCCTTCCAGGAGGGGCAAAGTTTCCCAAACCTCAAAATGCCTATAAATACACCCCCACCACACCCACAATTCAGTTTTACAAACTTTGCCTCCTATGGAGGTGGTGAAGTAAGTTTGTGCTAGATTTCTACGTTGATATGCGCTTCTCAGCATGCTGAAGCCCGGTTCCTCTTAGAGTGCAGTGAATGACAGAGGGATGTGAAGGGAGTATTACCTATTGAATGCAATGGTCATCCTAACGGGGATCTATTTCATAGGTTTTCTGTTATCGGTCATAGAGATTCATCTCCTACCTCCCTTTTCAGATCGACGATATACTCTTATATACCATTACCTCTGCTGATTCTCATTTCAGTACTGGTTTGGCTATCTACTTTATGTAGATGAGTGTCTTTTGGTAAGTATGTTTTCCTTTATTAAGACACTTTCAGCTACGGTTTGGCACTTTAAATGTAAAGTTCTAAATATAATGTTTGTACTTATATTTGCCATGATTCAGGTTTATCGGTATATTTCCTTTTTGCAGACTGTCAGTTTCATTTTGGGAAATGCACATATGAAAAAGAAAAAAATAATTTCTTACCTGAAATTTTTTCAAATTTACTTTTTTCTAAATTGCGGGCTGTTAGGCTTGCAGGTGCACAAAATGCTATAATTTATTGCGTAATTTTTGGCGCAAGAATTACGTTTGTTGACGTATTTTCGTCATTTCCGGCGTCTTAGTTGGTGCCGAGAATTTTCATGTAGTTGCGTCATCTATGACGCTCGTGTTTGTTGCAGATTTTTTTGCCGCCAAAAATATTTTGTCAGTTGTGGGCGTCATACTTGGCGCCAGACTTTTGACATTATTTAAGTCTTCATGTATTTTTGCTTCTGGTTTCCAGAGGCTTATTCTGTTTGCATTTTTTCCCATTCCTGAAACTGTCATATAAGGAAATTGATCATTTTGCTTTATATGTTATTTTTTCTCTTACATATTTCAAGATGTCTCAATCTGATCCTGTTTCAGAATCCACTATTGGAATCCTGCTGCCTGATGTCGGTTCTACCAAAGCTAAGTGCCTTTGTTGTAAACTTGTGGTAACTGTTCCTCCGGCTGTAGTTTGTGATAGTTGTCATGACAAACTTTTACATGCAGAAAATATTTCCATTAGTAGTAATCCATTAACTGTTGTTATTCCTTCAACATCTAATGCTCAGGATATTCCTGTTAATGTTAGAGAATTTGTTTCTAATTCTATTCAGAAGGCTTTGTCTGTCATACCACCTTCTAATAAACGTAAAAGGTCTTTTAAAACTACTCATAAAATTGATGAATTTTTAAATGACTGACAACATTCTGATTTATCTATCTCTGATGAGGATCTATCTGGTTCAGAAAATTCTGCCTCAGATATTGAGACTGACAAATCTTCATACTTATTTAAAATGGAGTATATTTGTTCCTTATTGAAAGAAGTGTTGATTGCATTAGATATGGAGGAGACTAGTCCTTTTGATATTAAAACTAGTAAACGTTTAAATTCAGTTTTTAAACCTCATGTAGTTATTCCAGAGGTTTTTCCAGTTCCTGATGCTATTTCAGATGTAATTTCTAGGGAATGGAATAGACTGGGTACCTCTTTTACTCCTTCTTCAAGGTTTAAGAAACTGTACCCTTTGCCGTCTGACAGATTGGAGTTTTGGGAAAAGATCCCCAAAGTGGATGGGGCCATCTCTACTCTTGCTAAATGTACTACTATTCCTACGGCAGATAGTACTTCTTTTAAAGATCCTTTAGATAGGAAACTTGAATCTTATCTAAGGAAAGCTTATTTATGTTCAGGTCATCTTCTTAGGCCTGCTATTTCTTTGGCTGATGTTGCAGCTGCTTCAACTTTTTGGTTGGAAACCCTAGCTCAACAAGTATCAGATCATAATGTGTATAGCATTGTTAAGTTAATTCAACATGCTAATAATTTCATTTGTGATGCCATTTTTGATATCATCAGAATTCATGTCAGATATATGTCTTTAGCTATATTAGCTAGAAGAGCTTTATGGCTTAAATCTTGGAATGATGATATGACTTCTAAATCAACGTTGCTATCTCTCTCTTTCCAAGGTAATACATTTTTTGGTTATCAGTTGGATTCAATTATTTCAACTGTCAGTGGGGGGAAAGGAGCTTTTTTGCCTCAGGATAAAAAATCTAAGGGTAAATTTAAGGCTGCTAATCGTTTTCGTTCCTTTCGACAAAATAAGGAACAGAAACCTGATCCTTCCCCTAAGGGAACGGTTTCCAATTGGAAGCCTTCTTCAGTCTGGAATAAATCCAAGCCATTTAAAAGGTCTAAATCAGCCCCCAAGTCCGCATGAAGGTGCGGCCCTCATTCCAGCTCAGCTGGTAGGGGGCAGACTAAAATTCTTCAAGGATGTTTGGATCAATTCAATCCAAAATCATTGGATTCAGAACAAGTAAGACCGCCTGTGAGAAGTTTCTTTCTTTCACGCATTCCAGTGAACCCAGAAAATGCTCAGGCTTTCCTGAAGTGTGTTTCAGACCTGGAGGTATCCAGGGTAATTGTGCCAGTTCCTGTTCAGGAACGGGATCTGGGGTTTTATTCAAATCTGTTCATTGTCCCAAAGAAGGAGAATTCTTTCAGACCAGTTCTCGATCTAAAGATTTTTAACCGTTACGTGAGAATTCCAACATTCAAAATGGTGACTATAAGGACTATTCTGCCTTTTGTTCAGCAAGGGCATTATATGTCCACAATAGACTTACAGGATGAATATCTTCATATTCCGATTCATCCAGATCACCATCAGTTCCTGAGATTCTCTTTTCTAGACAAGCATTACCAATTTGTTGCTCTTCCTTTTGGCCTAGCGACAGCTCCAAGGATCTTTTCAAATGTTCTCGGTGCCCTACTCTCTGTAATAAGAGAGCGGGGTATTGCAGTGTTTCCTTATTTGGACGATATCTTGGTACTTGCTCAGTCTTTACGTTCTGCAGAATCTCACACGAATCAACTAGTGTTGTTTCTTCAAAAACATGGTTGGAGGATAAATTTACCAAAAAGTTCTTTGACTCCTCAGACAAGGGTAACCTTTTTAGGTTTCCAAATAGATTCAGTATCCATGACTTTGTCTCTAACAGACAAATGACGTCTGAAATTGGTTGCAGCTTGTCGGAACCTTCCGTTTCAATCATTCCATTCAGTAGCTTTGTATGCTGAATCAATGGTGCAGGGATTATACAAGGATATCACAATTAATATCCTTAAATCCCAATGTTCGACTATCTCTGACTTGGTGGTTAGATCACCATCGTTTAGTTCAGGGGGCCTCTTTTGTTCGTCCAACCTGGACTGTGATCACAACAGATGCGAGTCTTTCATGTTGGGGAGCTGTCTGGGGATCTCTGACAGCGCAGGGGGCTTGGAAATTTCAAGAGGCGAGATTACCAATCAATATTTTGGAACTGCGATTCTCAGAGCTCTTCAGTTTTGGCCTCTTCTGAAGAGACAACCATTTATTTGTTTTCAGACAGACAATGTCACAACCGTGGCGTATGTCAATCATCAGGGTGGGACTCACAGTCCTCAGGCTATGAAAGAAGTATCTCGGATACTTGCTTGGGCGGAATCCAGCTCTTGTCTAATTTCTGCGGTCCATATCCCAGGTATAGACAATTGGGAAGTGGATTATCTCAGTCGCCAGACTTCACATCCGGGAGAGTGGTCTCTTCACCCAGATGTGTTTTTTCAGATTGTTCAGATGTGAGGGCTTCCAGAAATAGATCTGATGGCTTCTCATCTAAACAGGAAACTTCCCAGGTATCTGTCCAGGTCCAGGGATCCTCAGGCGGAAACAGTGGATGCGTTGAAACTTCCTTGGAGCTATCAACCTGCTTATATCTTTCCGCCTCTAGTTCTTCTTCCAAGAGTGATTTCCAAAATCATAATGGAGCGTTTGTTTGTACTGCTGGTGGCTCCAGCATGGCCACACAGGTTTTGGTATGCGGATCTTGTTCGGATGTGCAGTTGCCAACCTTGGCCACTTCTCAAGGCCCTTTTTTCCATCAGGATCTCAAATCATTAAATTTGAAGGTATGGAGATTGAAAGCTTAGTGCTTAGTCATAGAGGTTTCTCTGACTCAGTGATTAATACTATGTTGCAGGCTCGTAAATCTGTGTCTAGAAAGATTTATTATCGAGTTTGGAAGACTTACATTTCATGGTGTTCTTCTCATAAATTCTCTTGGCATTCTTTGAGAATTCCTAGAATTTTACAGTTTCTTCAGGATGGTTTAGATAAGGGTTTGTCTGCAAGTTCTTTGAAAGGACAAATCTCTGCTCTTTCTGTTCTGTTTCACAGAAAAATTGTTAATCTTCCTGATATTCATTGTTTTGTACAGGCTTTGGTTCGTATTAAGCCTGTCATTAAATCAATCTCTCCACCTTGGAGTCTTAATTTGGTTTTGAAAGCTTTACAGGCTCCTCCGTTTGAGCCTATGCATTCACTGGACATTAAATTACTTTCTTGGAAAGTATTGTTCCTTTTGGCCATCTCTTTTGCTAGAAAAATTTCTGAATTATCTGTTCTTTCATGTGAGTCTCCTTTTCTGATTTCTTCTATAAGATATGACGAGTCCAGGGATTCATCCTTTACTTGTGGGATATTATCCTCCTGCTAACAGGAAGTGGCAAAGAGCACCACAGCAGAGCTGTCTATATAGCTCCTCCCTTAGCTCCACCACCCAGTCATTCTCTTTGCCTACTCTAAGTACTAGGAAGGGTAAAGTGAAAGAGGTGATAAAATGTTAGTTTTTATTTTCTTCAAGCAAGAGTTTTTTTATTTTAAATGGTACCGGTGTGTACTATTTTCTCTCAGGCAGCAGATGGATGAAGACTTCTGCCTGGAGGCTGATGATGATAGCATTTGTCACTAAGATCCAGAGCAGTTCCCACAGAATGGCTGAGGAGTGCTTAAGAAACTTCAGTGTGAGGAACGTTTTTCATGCTATAAGCAGTGTGGTATTTCATAATTGGCTGACAGTATCCCCATGAGGGTAAGGGTAAGCAGTAATCCTAAGAGAAGAGGGGTATCACTAAGCTTGCATATAGGGGCTAAGAAAAAATGGTTGACACTGAGATTGAATGTTTGTGGGCAAACGTTTTTTAACTGGGAGTGCTGATAACGTTTTTGGCAGGAAAATATTTATTACATCAGGAACGTTTTGAGGCTGTAATAAGAGGGTACATTTGGCTTCTTTTTGGGTTTAGGAACCCACATGGCTAGTTTGAGACCACTCTGGTGTGGTTCATTTGGGCTGAGAGACATCGAGTGAGATGGGTGGGGCCTATTTTTGCGCCTCAGTTGCGCAGTTGTATTTGTCAGGCAAGCAGCAAGCTCCAACTCCGGTGGGCCCTTGTGAGAATATTGGGCCAAATCGAAGCTTTAACCCTGTTTTCCAGATCCCTAAGGGCAGGTAGGCGTCACAGCAGGGCCTTGGCGAGGTGCAGGGGGTGTTTTTTCCGGATTTAACAGTTTATTAGTTATCCGTTTTTTTTTCAGTAAAGGTTAAGTGTTCCTTTCCTTGTGGGGCAAACTTAGCTGCATTATTTGAATACTTATGTCAGAAATGTAAACAATTTGATTATTTTAAAGCAGTTTTGCAAAACGTGTATGCTTTTGTTCTCTTAAAGGCGCAGTACCGTTTTTAAGATTGTTATTTTTTACTAAATAAAGTGTTTTCAAGCCTGTTTGTGGTCATTACTAGCCTGTTTAATATGTCTGACATTGAGGAAATCCAATGTTCAATGTGTTTGGAAGCCATTGTGGAACCCCCACTTAAAATGTGTCCCTCATGCACTGAAAGGGCAATAAATTGCAAAGAACATATTTTAGCTGATAAAAGTATTTCGCAGGATGATTCTCAGTCAGAAGGGAATTAGGTTATGCCATCTAATTCTCCCCAAGTGCCACAACCACAACGCCTGCACAAGCGACGCCAAGTACTTCTAGTGCATCTAATTCTTTCACCCTGCAAGATATGGCAGCAGTTATGAATACTACCCTCACAGAGGTTTTATCTAAGCTGCCTGGGTTGCAGGGGAAGCGCAGTAGGTCTGGTGTGAGAGTAAATGCTGAGCCCTCTGACGCTTTCTTAGCCATATCCGATGTACCCTCACAATGTTCTTAGTTGGGGGTGAGGGATTTGCTGTCTGAGGGAGAGATTTCTGATTCAGGAAAGATGTTCCCTCAGACAGACTCGGATATGACAGCTTTTAAATTTAAACTAGAACACCTCTGCTTGTTGCTCAGGGAGGTTTTAGCGACTCTGGATGATTGTGACCCTATTGTAATTCCAGAGAAATTGTGTAAAATGTATAGATATCTAGAGGTTCCTGCTTACACTAATGTTTTTCCGGTCCCTAAGAGGATTTCGGACATTGTGACTAAGAAGTGGGATAGACCAGGTATTCCGTTTTCTCCCCCTCCTACCTTTAAGAAAATGTTTCCCATATCAGACACCATGCGGGATTCGTGGCAGACGGTCCCTAAGGTGGAGGGAGCTATTTCTACCCTGGCTAAGTGTACAACTATACCTATCGAGGACAGTTGTGCTTTCAAAAATCCTATGGATAAAAAATTAGAGAGTCTTCTTAAGAAATTATTTATTCATCAGGGTTTTCTTCTGCAACCTATAGAGTGCATTGTTCCTGTAACTACTGCAGCTGCTTTTTGGTTTGAGGCTCTTCAGGTTGAGACCCCATTAGATGATATTCTGGATAGAATTAGGGCTCTCAAGCTAGCTAATTCTTTCATTACAGATGCCGCTTTTCAACTGGCTAAATTAGCGGCAAAGAATTCAGGTTTTGCCATTTTAGCGCGTACAGCGTTATGGCTTAAGTCCTGGTCTGCTGACGTGTCATCAAAATCTAAGCTTTTAGCTATCCCTTTCAAGGGTAAGACCCTATTCGGGCCTGAACTGAAAGAGATCATTTCAGACATCACTGGAGGAAAAGGCCATGCCTTCCTCAGGATAAGACAAATAAGATGAGGACCAAACAAAATAATTTTCGTTCCTTTCGAAACTTCAAAGGTGGTCCCTCTACCTCCGCCACTGCTGCAAAGCAGGAGGGAAATTTTGCTCAATCCAAGTCAGTCCGGGGACCTAACCAGACTTGGAACAAAGGTAAACAGGCCAAGAATCCCGCGGCTGCCACCAAGACAGCATGAAGGGGCAGCCCCTGATCCGGGACCGGATCTAGTAGGGGGCAGACTTTCTCTCTTTGCTCAGGCTTGGGCAAGAGACATTCACGACTCCTGGGCTTTAAAAATTGTGACCCAGGGGTATCTTCTAGACTTCAAAGATTCTCCTCCAAGGGGGAGATTCCATCTTTCTCGATTGTCTGTAAACCAGACAAAAAGAGAGGCGTTCTTACGCTGTGTAGAAGACCTATATACCATGGGAGTAATCTGCCCAGTTCCAAAAACAGAACAGGGGCAGGGGTTTTACTCCAATCTGTTTGTGGTTCCCAATAAAAAGGGAACCTTCAGACCAATTTTAGACCATTCGGACTATTTTACCAATGATCCAGGAGGGTCAATTTATGACCACCGTGGATTTAAAGGATGCGTATCTGCACATCCCTATCCACAAGGATCATCAACAGTTTCTCAGGTTCGCCTTTCTGGACAAGCATTATCAGTTTGTGGCTCTTCCCTTTGGGTTGGCCACAGCTCCCAGAATTTTCACAAAGGTGCTAGGGTCCCTTCTGGCGGTTCTAAGACCGCGGGGCATAGCAGTGGCGCCTTATCTGGACGATATCTTAATTCAGGAATCAACTAGCCAAATCTCACACGGACATCATGTTGGCTTTTCTAAGATCTCACGGGTGGGAGGTGAACGTAAAAAAGGGTTCACTTATCCCTCTCACAAGAGTTTCATTCCTAGGAACTCTGATAGATTCGGTAGATATGAAAAATGTTCTGACGGTGGTCAGGAAATCAAAGATTTTAACCACCTGCCGAGCTCTTCATTCCATTCCTCGGCCGTCAGTGGCTCAGTGTATGGAGGTAATCGGACTAAAGGTAGCGGCAATGGACATAGTTCCGTTTGCTCGCTTGCATCTCAGGCCATTGCAACTATGCATGCTCAAACAGTGGAATGGGGATTATGCAAATTTATCTCCTCAGATAAATCTGGATCAAGAGACCAGAGACTCTCTTCTTTGGTGGTTGTCACAGGATCATCTGTCCCAGGGAATGTGTTTCTGCAGGCCAGCATGGGTCATAGTGACGACGGACGCCAGCCTATTGGGCTGGGGTGCAGTCTAGAATTCCCTGAAAGCTCAGGGTGTGTGGACTCAGGAGGAGGCTCTCCTCCTGATAAATATTCTAAAACTGAGAGCGATATTCAACGCGCTTCAGGCATGGCCTCAGCTGGCTTCGGCCAAATTCATAAGATTCCAGTCGGACAATATCACGACTGTAGCATATATCAATCAGAGGGGAACAAAGAGTTCTCTAGCGATGATAGAGGTTTCCAAAATAATTCGATGGGTAGAGACTCACTCTTGCCATCTATCAGCAATCTATATCCCAGGAGTGGAGAACTGGGAAGCGGATTTTCTAAGTCGTCAGACGTTTCATCCGGGGGAATGGGAACTCCATCCGGAGGTGTTTGCACTATTGATTCATCAATGGGGCACACCAGAATTGGATCTGATGGCGTCTCGTCAGAACGCCAAACTTCCTTGTTACGGGTCCAGATCAAGGGATTCTCAAGCAGTACTGATAGATGCTCTAGCAGTACCTTGGTCGTTCAACCTGGCTTATGTGTTTCCATCATTTCCTCTCCTTCCTCGTCTGATTGCCAGAATCAAACAGGAGAGAGCTTCTGTGATTTTGATAGCACCTGCGTGGCCACGCAGGACTTGGTATGCAGACCTGGTGGACATGTCATCTCTACCACCATGGACACTGCCACTGAGACAGGACCATCTCATTCAAGGTCCGTTCCAGCATCCAAATCTAGTCTCTCTGCGTCTGACTGCCTGGAGATTGAACGCTTGATTTTATCCAAGCAGGGATTCTCTGAGTCATTCATAGATACCTTGATTCAGGCCCGTAAGCCTGTCACTAGGAAAATTTATCATAAGATATGGCGTAAATATCTTTATTGGTGTGAATCCAAAGGCTACTCATGGAGTAAGATCAGGATTCCTAGGATTTTGTCCTTTCTCCAAGAAGGATTGGAGAAGGGGTTATCAGCTAGTTCCCTAAAGGGACAGATATCTGCTTTATCAATTTTACTGCACAAGCGTCTGGCAGATGTTCCAGACGTTCAGTCGTTTTGTCAGGCTTTAGTTGGAATCAAGCCTGTGTTTAAACCTGTTGCTCCGCCATGGAGTTTGAATTTAGTTCTTAAAGTTCTTCAAGGGGTTCCTTTTGAACCTATGCATTCCATAGATATTAAGCTTCTATCTTGGAAAGTTCTGTTTGTAGTTGCTATCTCTTTGGCTCAAAGAGTTTCTGAACTATCTGCATTGCAATGCGACTCGCCTTACCTTGTTTTTCATTCTGATAAGGTGGTTTTGCGTACCAAACCTGGATTCCTTCTTAAGGTTGTTACTAATAAGAATATTAATCAGGAAATTGTTGTTCCTTCCCTGTGTCCTAATCCTTCCTCTAAGAAGGAGCGTCTGTTGCACAACTTGGACGTGGTTCGTGCTTTGAAGTTTTACTTGCAAGCGACCAAAGATTTCCGTCAAACATCTTCTCTGTTTGTTGTCTATTCTGGAAAGCATAGAGATCAAAAAGCTACTGCTACCTCTCTTTCTTTTTGTCTGAAAAGCATCATCCGTTTGGCATACGAGACTGCTGGACAGCAGCCTCCTGAAAGAATTACAGCTCACTCTACTAGAGCGGTGGTTCCACATGGGCTTTTAAAAATGATGCTTCTGTTGAACAGATTTGTAAGGCTGCGACTTGGTCTTCACTTCATACCTTTTACAAATTTTACAAATTTGATACTTTTGCTTCTTCGGAGGCTATTTTTGGGAGAAAAGTTCTTCAACCAGTGGTGCCTTCTGTTTAGGCATCTGTCTTGTCCCTCCCGTTCATCCGTGTCATATAGCTTTGGTATTGTATCCCACAAGTAAAGGATGAATCCGTGGACTCGTCGTATCTTATAGAAGAAAAGTAAATTTATGCTTACCTGATAAATTAATTTCTTCTATGATACGACGACTCCACGGCCTGCCCTGTCATTTTAAGACAGATTATATTTTTTTGATTTTAAACTTCAGTCACCTCTGCACCTTTTAGTTTCTCCTTTTTCTTCCTGTACCTTCGGTCGAATGACTGGGGGGGGTGGAGCTAAGGGAGGAGCTATATAGACAGCTCTGCTGTGGTGCTCTTTGCCACTTCCTGTTAGCAGGAGGATAATATCCCACAAGTAAAGGATGAATCCGTGGACTCGTCGTATCATAGAAGAAATTAATTTATCAGGTAAGCATAAATTTACTTTTTTCATCAGGATAAGGCGGTCTTGGGGGCTTCATTTAAATTTTTACCTAAGGTTGTGAATTCCAATAACATTAGTAGAGAAATTGTTGTCCCTTCATTGTGTCCTAATCCTAAGAATTCTCTGGAGAGATCTTTACATTCTTTGGATGTGGTAAGAGCTTTGAAATATTATGTTGAATCTGCTAAAGATTTCAGAAAGACTTCTAGTCTCTTTGTTATTTTTTCTGGTTCTAAGAAAGGTCAGAAGGCTTCTGCCATTTCTTTGGCATCTTGGTTAAAGCTTTTGATTCATCATGCTTATTTGGAGTCGGGTAAATCCCCGCCTCAGAGGATTACGGCTCATTCTACTAGGTCAGTTTCTACTTCCTGGGCTTTTAGGAATGAAGCTTCTGTTGATCAGATTTGCAAAGCAGCAACTTGCTCTTCTTTGCATACTTTTACTAAATTCTACCATTTTGATGTTTTTTCTTCTTCAGAAGCAGTTTTTGGTAGAAAAGTACTTCAGGCAGTTGTTTCAGTTTGATTCTTCTGCTTATAATTTCAGTTTTTTTCATTATATGATTAAAACTTTTGATTTGGGTTGTGGATTCATTTTTCAGCGGAATTGGCTGTCTTTATTTTTATCCCTCCCTCCCTAGTGACTCTTGCGTGGAGTGCCACATCTTGGGTATTTGCTATCCCATACATCACTAGCTCATGGACTCTTGCCAATTACATGAAAGAAAACATAATTTATGTAAGAATTTACCTGATAAATTAATTTCTTTCATATTGGCAAGAGTCCATGAGACCCACCCTTTTTATGGTGGTTATGATTTTTTTGTATAAAGCACAATTATTCCAATTCCTTATTGATGCTTTTGCTCCTTTCTTATCACCCCACTTCTTGGCTATTTGTTAAACTGAATTGTGGGTGTGGTGGGGGGTGTATTTATAGGCATTTTGAGGTTTGGGAAACTTTGCCCCTCCTGGTAGGAATGTATATCCCATACGTCACTAGCTCATGGACTCTTGCCAATATAAAAGAAATGAATTTATCAGGTAAATTCTTACATAAATTGTTTTTTAAAACCTTAAAGAAGGAATAAAAGAAGTACCAGGCCTATTCCATTCCTTAGAAATCATATCAGAAATAGCATCAGGAACTGGAAAAACCTCTGTAACAACCACAGGAGGTTTATAAACAGAATTTAAACGTTTACTAGTTTTAATATCAAGAGGACTAGTCTCCTCAATATCCAATAATCAACACTTCTTCAACAAAGAACAAATGTACTCCATTTTAAATAAATAAGTAGATTTGTCAATGTCAATATCTGAGGAAGGATCTTCTGAATCAGATAGATCCTCATCAGAGGAGGATAATTCAGTATCTTGTCGGTCATTTGAAATTTCATCAACTCTATGAGAAGTTTTAAAAGACCTTTGCATTTATTAGATGGCGGGATGGCAGACAAAGCCTTCTAAATAGAAACAGCAATAAATTGTTATAAATTCACAGGTATGTTTTGTACATTAGATGTTAAAAGAACAACAACAGGCAATGTACTATTACTGATGGACACATTCTCTGCATGTAAAAGTTTATCAAGACAACTTATTACAAGCCACAGCTGGAGATATAATCTCCACAAAATTACAACAAATGTACTTAGCTTTGGTAGAACTGATATCAGTCAGCAGGAATCCAACAGTGACTTCTGAAACAGGATCAGATTGAGACATCTTGCAAATGTAAGAGAAAAAACATCATATAAAGCAAAATTATCAATTTCCTTATATGGCAGTTTCAGGAATGGGGGAAAAAATGCAAACAGCATAGCCCTCTGATAGAGAAAAAAGGCAAGAGGCACATAGTAATTGGGTTTAAATAATGAAAATATTTGACGCCAAGTATGACGCACAAACGAACAGAGACATTTTTTTGGCGCCAACAACATCCGGAAATGAAGACGCAACCTTGTGAAAGGACTCTGCGTCAACAAAGACACCGGAAATGACGAATTTGCGTCATCAAACGTAACTGCGTGCCAAAAAAATCTTGCGCCAAAAATGACGCAATATAGTTTGGCATTTTGCTCCCTCGCGAGCTTAATTCTGCCCGCAAATTTAAAATGACAGTCAATTTGAAAAAAGACTATACCCCAGGTAAGAAATAAGTTTTCCTAAAAAATGCATTTCCCAAATATGAAACTGACAGTCTGCAAAAGGAAATATACTGAAACCTGAATCATGGCAAATATAAGTACAATACATATATTTAGAAATTTATATTAATGCATAAAATGCCAAACCATAGCTGAGGTGTCTTAAGTAATAAAAACATACTTACCAAAAGACACCCATCCACATATAGCAGATAGCCAAACCAGTACTGAAACGGTTATCAGTAGAGGTAATGGAATATTAGAGTATATCGTCAATCTGAAAAGGGAGGTAAGAGATAAATCTCTAAGGCCTAGATTTGGAGTTCGGCGGTAAAAGGGCTGTTAACGCTCCGCGGGCTTTTTTCTGGCCGCACCATAAATTTAACTCTGGTATCGAGAGTTCAAACAAATGCTGCGTTAGGCTCCAAAAAAGGAGCGTAGAGCATTTTTACCGCAAATGCAACTCTCGATACCAGAGTTGCTTACGGACGCGGCCGGCCTCAAAAACGTGCTCGTGCACGATTCTCCCATAGGAAACAATGGGGCTGTTTGAGCTGAAAAAAAACCTAACACCTGCAAAAAAGCAGCGTTCAGCTCCTAACGCAGCCCCATTGTTTCCTATGGGGAAACACTTCCTACGTCTGCACCTAACACTCTAACATGTACCCCGAGTCTAAACACCCCTAACCTTACACTTATTAACCCCTAATCTGCCGCCCCCGCTATCGCTGACCCCTGCATATTTTTTTTAACCCCTAATCTGCCGCTCCGTAAACCGCCGCAACTTACATTATCCCTATGTACCCCTAATCTGCTGCCCTAACATCGCCGACCCCTATATTATATTTATTAACCCCTAATCTGCCCCCCTCAACGTCGCCGACACCTGCCTACACTTATTAACCCCTAATCTGCCGAGCGGACCTGAGCGCTACTATAATAAAGTTATTAACCCCTAATCCGCCTCACTAACCCTATCATAAATAGTATTAACCCCTAATCTGCCCTCCCTAACATCGCCGACACCTACCTTCAATTATTAACCCCTAATCTTCCGATCGGAGCTCACCGCTATTCTAATAAATGGATTAACCCCTAAAGCTAAGTCTAACCCTAACACTAACACCCCCCTAAGTTAAATATAATTTTTATCTAACGAAATAAATTAACTCTTATTAAATAAATGATTCCTATTTAAAGCTAAATACTTACCTGTAAAATAAACCCTAATATAGCTACAATATAAATTATAATTATATTATAGCTATTTTAGGATTAATATTTATTTTACAGGCAACTTTGTAATTATTTTAACCAGGTACAATAGCTATTAAATAGTTAAGAACTATTTAATAGTTACCTAGTTAAAATAATAACAAATTTACCTGTAAAATAAATCCTAACCTAAGATATAATTAAACTTAACACTACCCTATCAATAAAATAATTAAATAAACTACCTACAATTACCTACAATTAACCTAACACTACACTATCAATAAATTAATTAAACACAATTCCTACAAATAAATACAATTAAATAAACTAGCTAAAGTACAAAAAATAAAAAAGAACTAAGTTACAGAAAATAAAAAAATATTTACAAACATAAGAAAAATATTACAACAATTTTAAACTAATTACACCTACTCTAAGCCCCCTAATAAAATAACAAAGCCCCCCAAAATAAAAAATTCCCTACCCTATTCTAAATTAAAAAAGTTACAAGCTCTTTTACCTTACCAGCCCTGAACAGGGCCCTTTGCGGGGCATGCCCCAAGAAGTTCAGCTCTTTTGCCTGTAAAAAAAAACATACAATACCCCCCCCCCAACATTACAACCCACCACCCACATACCCCTAATCTAACCCAAACCCCCCTTAAATAAACCTAACACTAATCCCCTGAAGATCTTCCTACCTTGTCTTCACCATCCAGGTATCACCGATCCGTCCTGGCTCCAAGATCTTCATCCAACCCAAGCGGGGGTTGGCGATCCATAATCCGGTGCTGAAGAGGTCCAGAAGAGGCTCCAAAGTCTTCCTCCTATCCGGCAAGAAGAGGACATCCGGACCGGCAAACATCTTCTCCAAGCGGCATCTTCGATCTTCTTCCATCCGGAGCGAAGCGGCAGGATCCTGAAGACCTCCAGCGCGGAACATCCATCCGGACCGACGACTGAACGACGAATGACTGTTCCTTTAAGGGACGTCATCCAAGATGGTGTCCCTCGAATTCCGATTGGCTGATAGGATTCTATCAGCCAATCGGAATTAAGGTAGGAATTTTCTGATTGGCTGATGGAATCAGCCAATCAGAATCAAGTTCAATCCGATTGGCTGATCCAATCAGCCAATCAGATTGAGCTCGCATTCTATTGGCTGTTCCGATCAGCCAATAGAATGCGAGCTCAATCTGATTGGCTGATTGGATCGGCCAATCGGATTGAACTAGATTCTGATTGGCTGATTCCATCAGCCAATCAGAAAATTCCTACCTTAATTCCGATTGGCTGATAGAATCCTATCAGCCAATCGGAATTCGAGGGACGCCATCTTGGATGACGTCCCTTAAAGGAACAGTCATTCGTCGTTCAGTCGTCGGTCCGGATGGATGTTCCGCGCTGGAGGTCTTCAGGATCCTGCCGCTTCGCTCCGGATGGAAGAAGATCGAAGATGCCGCTTGGAGAAGATGTTTGCCGGTCCGGATGTCCTCTTCTTGCCGGATAGGAGGAAGACTTTGGAGCCTCTTCTGGACCTCTTCAGCACCGGATTATGGATCGCCAACCCCCGCTTGGGTTGGATGAAGATCTTGGAGCCAGGACGGATCGGTGATACCTGGATGGTGAAGACAAGGTAGGAAGATCTTCAGGGGATTAGTGTTAGGTTTATTTAAGGGGGGTTTGGGTTAGATTAGGGGTATGTGGGTGGTGGGTTGTAATGTTGGGGGGGGGTATTGTATGTTTTTTTTTACAGGCAAAAGAGCTGAACTTCTTGGGGCATGCCCCGCAAAGGGCCCTGTTCAGGGCTGGTAAGGTAAAAGAGCTTGTAACTTTTTTAATTTAGAATAGGGTAGGGAATTTTTTATTTTGGGGGGCTTTGTTATTTTATTAGGGGGCTTAGAGTAGGTGTAATTAGTTTAAAATTGTTGTAATATTTTTCTTATGTTTGTAAATATTTTTTTATTTTCTGTAACTTAGTTCTTTTTTATTTTTTGTACTTTAGCTAGTTTATTTAATTGTATTTATTTGTAGGAATTGTGTTTAATTAATTTATTGATAGTGTAGTGTTAGGTTAATTGTAGGTAATTGTAGGTAGTTTATTTAATTATTTTATTGATAGGGTAGTGTTAAGTTTAATTATATCTTAGGTTAGGATTTATTTTACAGGTAAATTTGTTATTATTTTAACTAGGTAACTATTAAATAGTTCTTAACTATTTAATAGCTATTGTACCTGGTTAAAATAAATACAAAGTTACCTGTAAAATAAATATTAATCCTAAAATATCTATAATATAATTATAATTTATATTGTAGCTATATTAGGATTTATTTTACAGGTAAGTATTTAGCTTTAAATAGGAATCATTTATTTAATAAGAGTTAATTTATTTCGTTAGATAAAAATTATATTTAACTTAGGGGGGTGTTAGTGTTAGGGTTAGACTTAGCTTTAGGGGTTAATCCATTTATTAGAATAGCGGTGAGCTCCGGTCGGCAGATTAGGGGTTAATAATTTAAGGTAGGTGTCGGCGATGTTAGGGAGGGCAGATTAGGGGTTAATACTATTTATGATAGGGTTAGTGAGGCGGATTAGGGGTTAATAACTTTATTATAGTAGCGCTCAGGTCCGCTCGGCAGATTAGGGGTTAATAAGTGTAGGCAGGTGTCGGCGACGTTGTGGGGGGCAGATTAGGGGTTAATAAATATAATATAGGGGTCGGCGGTGTTAGGGGTAGCAGATTAGGGGTACATAGGGATAACGTAGGTGGCGGCGCTTTGCGGTCGGAAGATTAGGGGTTAATTATTTTAAGTAGCTGGCGGCGATGTTGTGGGGGGCAGGTTAGGGGTTAATAAATATAATACAGGGGTCGGCGGGGTTAGGGGCAGCAGATTAGGGGTACATAAGTATAACGTAGGTGGCGGTCGGCAGATTAGGGGTTAAAAATTTTAATCGAGTGGCGGCGATGTGGGGGGACCTCGGTTTAGGGGTACATAGGTAGTTTATGGGTGTTAGTGTACTTTAGGGTACAGTAGTTAAGAGCTTTATGAACCGGCGTTAGCCAGAAAGCTCTTAACTCCTGCTATTTTCAGGCGGCTGGAGTTTTGTCGTTAGAGCTCTAACGCTCACTTCAGAAACGACTCTAAATACCGGCGTTAGAAAGATCCCATTGAAAAGATAGGCTACGCAAATGGCGTAGGGGGATCTGCGGTATGGAAAAGTCGCGGCTGAAAAGTGAGCGTTAGACCCTTTAATCACTGACTCCAAATACCAGCGGGCGGCCAAAACCAGCGTTAGGAGCCTCTAACGCTGGTTTTGACGGCTACCGCCGAACTCCAAATCTAGGCCTAAGACCGATAACAGAGAACCTATGAAATAGATCTCCCGTGAGGAAAACCATTGCATTCAATAGGTGATACTCCCTTCACATCCCTCTGACATTCACTGTACTCTGAGAGGAACCGGGCTTCAAAATGCTGAGAAGCGCATATCAACATAGAAATCTTTAGCACCAACTTACTTCACCACCTCCATAGGAGGCAAAGTTTGTAAAACTGAATTGTGGGTGTGGTGAGGGGTGTATTTATAGGCATTTTGAGGTTTGGGAAACGTTGCCCCTCCTGGTAGGATTGTATATCCCATACGTCACTAGCTCATACACCACTAGCTCATGGACTCTTGCCAATTACATGAAAGAAATTTAAATTCATTTGTCTGAAATAAAATGTTTATATTCTGGGAAGTTAAAGTGAAGCTAAATTTGAAAACCTGCTTTTTACCATTTTTAGGTGTTACTGCTAACTAAATGCTACAGAATTTTGTTCCGATGTACAAATAAATGAAATAATAGTTACTTTCTAAAAGTGCTTGGTCTGATGAAAACAACATATAACTAATAGAAAAATCACTGAAATGTGATATTAAATGCAAAGAATGTCAAATTTTAAAATGGCTACAACCCAAGTGTATTATTATTATTATCATTTATTTGTAAAGCGCCACCAAATTCCGTAGCGCTGGGTACAATGATAGGGGTATACAATGACAAAGATTTGTGATAAAATACAAAACATAACAAAACTAAACAAATCTAGTACAGGAGGAAGAGGGCCCTGCTCCGGAGAGTTCACAGTCTATAGGTTAAGGGTGCAGAGACATAAGGTTGGGGTAGCTTGTTACATCGGTTGTATTTGCAGTAGTGAGTCAGGCAGTTCATGTACATGTATTACTTTGGTTCGGATGAGGGATGGAGGAGAGATGGTAAGCCTTTCTGAATAGGTGAGTTTTCCAGGAGCGTCTGAAGCTATACAAGGTTGTAGACCGTCTTATGGAGCGGGGTAGAGAGTTCCAGAGGACAGGAGCAGCACATGCAAAGTCTTGGAGGCGGGAGTAGGACGTAGAGATAACAGGAATGTAGAGACGTAGGTCAAAGGTTGATCGAAGAGGTCAGGATGGGGAATATTTCACAATGAGAGAGGAAATATAGTTGGGAGTTTGACTGTTCAGTGCTTTGTAAGTTAGGGTTAATACTTTAAATTGTATTCTGGAGTGTATGAGAAGCCAGTGTAGAGACTGGCAGAGCGGAGCAGCTGATGTAGATAAGTCTAGCAGAAGCATTCATAATAGATTGGAGGGAGGAGAGGTGATGTTTTGGAAGGCCATTTAGGAGTAGATTGCAATAATCAATGCGTGACAAAATGAGGGAATGAATAAGTATTTCTTTCATGTATTAGGCAAGAGTCCATGAGCTAGTGACGTATGGGATATACAATCCTACCAGGAGGGGCAAAGTTTCCCAAACCTCAAAATGACTATAAATACACCCCTCACCACACCCACAATTTTTCAAACATTGCCTCCTATGGAGGTGGTGAAGTAAGTTTGTGCTAAGATTTCTACGTTGATATGCGCTTCTCAGCATTTTGAAGCCCGATTCCTCTCAGAGTACAGTGAATGTCAGAGGGATATGAAGGGAGTATCACCTATTGAATGCAATGGTTTTCCTCACGGGAGATCTATTTCAGATCAACGATATACTCTCATATTCCATTACCTCTACTGATAATACTGATAGTACTGGTTTGGCTATATGCTATATGTGGATGGGTATCTTTTGGTAAGTATGTTTTCATTACTTAAGACACTCTCAGCTATGGTTTGGCACTTTATGTATTTATATAAAGTTCTAAATATATGTATTGTACTTATATTTTCCATGAGTCAGGTTTAAGTATATTTCCTTTTGCAGACTGTCAGTTTCATATCTGGGAAATGCATTTTTTAGAAAAAAAAATGTCTTACCTGGGGTATAGTCTTTTTATAATTGACTATTCTTTTTATTTCGTGGGCAAAATTAGGCTTGCGAGGGCGCAAAATGTCAAAGTATATTGCGTCATTTTTAGCGCAAGATTTTTTATCGCAAAGTTAAGTTCGATGACTCATATTCGTCATTTCCAGCGTCTTAGTCGACTCCGAGTCCTTTCACAAGGTTGCGTCTTTAATGACGCGAGTGTGTCATTTCCGGATGTTGTTAGCGCCAAAAAAAATTCTGTTTGTGTTGTGCATCATACTTGGCGCCAACCTCATTCCTATATGCCTCTTGCCTTTTTTCTCTATCAGAGGGCTATGCTGTTTGCATTTTTTTTCCCATTCCTGAAACTGCCATATAAAGAAATTGATCATTTTGCTTTATATGTTGTTTTTTCTCTTACATATTGCAAGATGTCTCAATCTGATCCTGTCTCAGAAATCACTGTTAGAACCCTGCTGCCTAATAACAGTTCTACCAAAGCTAAGTGCATTTGTTGTAAACTTGTGGAGATTTTCTCTCCAGCTGTGGTTTGTAATAGTTGTCATGATAACCTTTACATGCAGAGAATGTATCCATCAGTAATAGTACATCGCCTGTTGCTGTTCCTTCAACATCTAATGTACAAGATATACCTGTGAATTTAAAAGATTTTATTGCTGATTCGATTCAGGCTTTGTCTGCCATCCCTCCTTCTAATAAACGTAAAAGGTCTTTTAAAACTTCTCATAAAGTTTATGAAATTTCAAATGACCGACAACATACTGAATTATCCTTCTCTGATGAGGATCTATCTGGTTCAGAAGATCCTGCCTCAGATATTGACACTGACAAATCTACTTATTTAAAATGGAGTATATTCGTTCTTTGTTAAAAGAAGTGTTGATTACATTGGATATTGAGGAAACTAGTCCTCTTGTTATTAAAACTAGTAAATGTTTAAATTCTGTTTTATAAACCTCCTGTGGTTACACCAAAGGTTTTTCCAGTTCCTGATGCTATTTCTTATATGATTTCTAAGGAATAGAATAGGCCTGGTACTTTTTATTCCTTCAAGGTTTAAAAATTTGTATCCTTTGCCAGCAATTACATTGGAGTTTTGGGAAAAGATCCCCAAAGTTGATGGGGCTCTCTCTACTCTTGCTAAACATACTACTATTCCTATGGAAGATAGTACTTCCTTTAAAGATCCTTTAGATAGGAAACTTGAATCTTATCTAAGGAAAGCCTATTTATATTCTGGTCATCTTCTCAGACCTGCAATTTCTTTGGCTGACGTTGCAGCTGCATCAACCTTTTGGTTGGAAAATTTAGAGCAACAAGAAATGGATTCTGATTTGTCTAGCATTCTTTGCTTGCTTCAACATGCTAATCATTTTATTTGTGATGCCATTTTTGATATCATCAAAATTGATGTTAAATGTCTTTAGCTATTTTAGCTAGAAGAGCTTTGTGGCTTAAATCTTGGAATGCTGACATGACTTCTAAGTCTAGATTGCTATCTCTTTCTTTCCAAGGTAATAAATTATTTGGTTCTCAGTTGGATTCGATTATTTCAACTGTCACTGGGGGAAAGGGAGTTTTCTTTCATGTAATTGGCAAGAGTCCATGAGCTAGTGATGTATGGGATATACAATCCTACCAGGAGGGGCAAAGTTTCCCAAACCTCAAAATGCCTATAAATACACCCCTCACCACACCCACAATTCAGTTTTACAAACTTTGCCTCCTATGGAGGTGGTGAAGTAAGTTTGTGCTTAGATTTCTACGTTGACATGTTGAAGCCCGATTCCTCTCAGAGTACAGCGAATGTCAGAGGGATGTGGTATCACCTATTGAATGCAATGGTTTTCCTCACGGGAGATCTATTTCATGGGTTCTCCGTTATCGGTCGTAGAGATTATTCTCCTACCTCCCTTTTCAGATTGACGATATACTCTCATATACCATTACCTCTACTGATAACTGTTTCAGTACTGGTTTGGCTATCTGCTATATGTGGATGGGTGTCTTTTCGGTAAGTATGTTTTTTATTACTTAAGACACCCCAGCTATGGTTTGGCACTTTATGCATTTATATAAAGTTCTAAATATATGTATTGTACTTATATTTGCCATGAGTCAGGTTCATGTATTTCCTTGTGCAGACTGTCAGTTTCATATTTGGGGAAAATAAACATTTTAAGAAATATTTTTCTTACCTGAGGTTTAGTCTTTTTTTCAGATTGACTATATTTTTCTTGCAATTTGCGGGCAGTACTAGGCCCGCGGGTGAGCCAAATGCTAGACTTTATTGCGTCATTCTTGGCGCAAGTCTTTTTTGGCGCAAAAGTAGTGCAAGTTCGTCATTTCCGGCGTCGTAGTTGACGCCTAGTCCCTTCACAAGGTTGCGTCGTTAGTGATGCAAGTGTGTCATTTCCGGATGTCGTTGGCGCCAAAAAATTTTCAGTCATGTTGTGCGTCATACTTGGCGCCAAATTTTTTCATTTTTTATTACCCCATTGATATTTGCCTCTTGCCTTTTTCTATGTCAGAAGGCTATGTTATTTGCATTTTTTTCCCATTCCTAAAATAATTTTGCTTTATATGTTGTTTTTTCTTTTTACATTTTGCAAGATGTCACAATTTGATCCTGTCTCAGAAGTATCTGTTGGATCTTTGCTGCCTGACATCGGTTCTACCAAAGCTAAGTGCTTTTGTTGTAAGATTGTGGAAATTATATCTCCGAATGTCATTTGTAATAGTTTTCATGATAAACATTTTACATGCAGACAATATATCCATCAGTAATAGTACATTGCCGGTTGCAGTTCCTTCAACTTCTAATGTACATGATATACCTATGAATTTTGAAGAATTTGTTACTGATTTTATTCAGAAGGCATTGTCTGCATTCTCGCCTTCTAATAAATGTAAAAGGTCTTTTAAAACTTCTCATAAGGTTGATGAAATTTCAAATGACCGACAACATACTGAATTATCCTCCTCTGATGAGGATCTATCTGATTCAGAAGATCCTTCCTCAGATATTGACACTGACAAATCTACTTAATTATTTAAAATGGAGTATATTCGTTCTTTGTTAAAAAAAAGTGTTAATATTGAGGAAGAAAGTCCTCTTGACGTTAAGACTAGTAAACATTTAAATGCTGTTTTTAAACCTCCTGTGGTTACTCCAGAGGTTTTTCCTATTCCTGATGCTATTTCTGATATGATCTCTAAGGAATGGAATAAGCCAGGTACTCTTCTTATTCCTTCTTCAAGGTTTAAAAAATTGTATCCTTTACCAGCAATTTCTATAGAGTTTTGGTAAAAGATCCCCAAGGTTGATGGGGCTATTTCTACTCTTGCTAAACGTACCACTATTCCTATGGAAGATAGTACTTCTTTTAAAGATAGGAAACTTGAATCCTATCTAAGGAAAGCCTATCTATATTCAGGTCATCTTCTCAGGCATGCAATTACTTTGGCTGATGTTGCGGCTGCATCAACGTTTTGGTTGGAGAATTTAGCGCAACAAGAATTGGATCCTGACATGTCTAGCATTGTTCACTTACTGCAACATGCTAATCATTTTATTTGTGATGCCATTTTTTATATTATCAAAATTGATGTTAGATCCATGTCTTTAGCTATTTTAACTAGAAGAGCTTTGTGGCTTAAATCTTGGAATGCTGATATGACATCTAAGTCTAGATTACTATCTCTTTCTTTCCAAGGTAATAATTTATTTGGTTCTCAGTTGGATTCTATTATTTCAACTGTTACTGGGGGAAAGGAAGTTTTTCTGCCTCAGGATAAAAAAAACCTAAGGGTAAATCTAAGGCTTCTAACCGTTTTCTTTCCTTTCGTCAAAATAAGGAACAAAAATCTAATCCCTCCCCCAAGGAATCTGTTTCCAATTGGAAGCCTTCCTCAAATTGGAATAAATCCAAGCCTTTTAAAAAAACCAAAGTCAGCCCCTAAGTCCGCATAAAGGTGCGGCCCTCGTTCCAGCTCAGCTGGTAGGGGGCAGGCTAAGGTTTATCAAGGATATCTGGATACATTCTGTCCAAAATCAATGGATTCAGAGCATTGTCTCTCAAGGGTATAGAATAGGATTCAGAGTAAGACCTCCTGTTAGAAGATTTTTTTTCTCTCACGCATCCCAGCAAATCCAGTAAAAGCTCAGGCTTTCCTGAGGTGTGTTTCAGACCTGGAGTCTTCAGGGGTAATCATGCCAGTTCCTTTTCAGGAACAAGGTCTGGGGTTTTATTCAAATCTATTCATTGTCCCAAAGAAGGGAAATTCATTCAGACCAGTTCTGGATCTGAAAATTTTGAATCGTTATGTAAGAGTACCAACTTTCAAGATGGTGACTATAAGAACTATTCTTCCTTTTGTTCAATAGACTTGCAGGATGCATACCTTCATATTCCGATTCATCCAGAACATTATCAGTTCCTGAGATTCTCTTTTCTAGACCAGCATTACCAATTTGTTGCTCTTCCATTTGGCCTAGCAACAGCTCCAAGAATCTTTTCAAAGGTTCTAGCTGCCCTACTCTCTGTAATCAGAGAACTGGGTATTGCGGTGTTTCCTTATTTGGACGATATCTTGGTACTAGCTCAGTCTTTACATTCTGCAGAATCTCACACGAATCAACTATTGTTGTTTCTTCAAAAACATGGTTGGAGGATCAATTTACCAAAAAGTTTCTTGATTCCTCAGGCAAGGGTCACCTTTTTAGGTTTCCAGATAGATTCAGTGTCCATGACTCTGTCTCTAACAGACAAGAGACGTTTGAAATTGGTTGCAGCTTGTCGCCACCTTCAGTCTCAGTCATTCCCTTCAGTGGCTATGTGCATGGAAGTTTTAAGCCTCATGACTGCAGCATCAGACGTGATTCCTTTTGCTCGTTTTCACATGAGACCTCTCCAGCTATGTATGCTGAATCAATGGTGTAGGGATTATACAAAGATATCACAATTAATATCCTTAAATCCCAATGTTCGACACACTCTGACGTGGTGGTTAAATCACCAGCGTTTAGTTCAAGGGGCTTCCTTTGTTCGGCCAACCTGGACTGTGATCACTACAGATGCAAGTCTTTCAGGTTGGGGAGCTGTTTGGGGATCTCTGACAGCGCAAGGGGTTTGGAAATCTCAAGAGGTGAGATTACCAATCAATATTTTAGAACTCTGTGCAATTCTCAGAGCTTTTCAGTTTTGGCCTCTGTTGAAGAGAGAACCGTTCATTTGCTTTCAGACAGACAATATCACAACTGTGGCATATATCAATCATCAGGGTGGGACTTACAGTCCACAAACTATGAAAGAAGTATCTCGGATACTTGCTTGGGCGGAATCCAGCTCCTGTCTAATCTCTGCGGTGCATATCCCAGGTGTAGACAATTGCGAGGCAGATTATCTCAGCCGTCAGACTTTACATCCAGGGGAGTGGTCTCTCCATCCAGATGTGTTTTCTCAGATTGTTCAGATGTGGGGTCTTCCAGAGATAGATCTGATGGCCTCTCATCTAAACAAGAAACTTCCCAGATACCTGTCCAGGTCCAGGGATGTTCAGGCGGAAGCAGTGGATGCGCTGACACTTCCTTGGTGTTATCATCCTGCTTACATTTTTCCGCCTCTAGTTCTTCTTCCAAGAGTGATCTTCAAAATCATCATGGAATAATTTGTTTGTGTTGCTGGTGGCTCCAGCATGGCCACACAGGTTTTGGTATGCGGATCTTGTTCGGATGCCCAGTTGCCAACCTTGGCCACTTCCATTAAGGTCGGACCTTCTATCTCAAGATCAGTTTTTCCATCAGGATCTCAAATCATTAAATTTGAAGGTATGGAAATTGAACGCTTAGTGCTAAGTCATAGAGGTTTCTCTGACTCAGTGATTAATACTATGTTGCAAGCTCGTAAATCTGTCTCTAGAAAGATTTATTATCGAGTTTGGAAGACTTACATTTCTTGGTGTTATTCTCATAAATTCTCTTGGCATTCTTTTAGAATTCCTAGAATTTTACAGTTTCTTCAGGATGGTTTGGATAAGGGTTTGTCTGTAAGTTCTTTGAAGGGACAAATCTCTGCTCTTTCTGTTTTATTTCACAGAAAGATTGCTAAACTTCCTGATATTCACTGTTTTGTAGTTCGTATTAAGCCTGTCATTAAATCAATTTCTCCTCCTTGGAGTCTTAATTTGGTTTTGAAGGTGTTACAGGCTCCTCCATTTGAGCCTATGCATTCTTTAGACATTAAACTACTTTCTTGGAAAGTGTTGTTCCTTTTGGCTATCTCTTCTGCTAGAAGAGTTTCTGAGCTATCTGCTCTTTCTTGTGAATCTCCTTTTCTGATTTTTCATCAGGATAAGGCGGTTTTGCGGACTTCATTTACATTTTTACCTAAGGTTGTGAATTCTAACAACATTAGTAGAGAAATTGTTGTCCATTCCTTGTGTCCTAATCCTAAGAATTCTTTGGAGAGATCCTTAAATTCTTTGGATGTGGTAAGAGCTTTGAAAAATTATGTTGAAGCTACTAATGATTTCAGGAAGACTTCTAGTCTATTTGTTATATTTTCTGGTCCTAGGAAAGGTCAGAAGGCTTCTGCTATTTCCTTGGCTTCTTGGTTAAAGCTTTTGATTCATCAAGCTTATTTGGTGTCGGGTAAGACCCCACCTCAGAGAATTACAGCTCATTCTACTAGATCAGTCTCCACTTCGTGGGCTTTTAAGAATGAAGCTTCAGTTGATCAGATTTGCAAAGCGGCAACTTGGTCCTCTTTGCATACATTTATTAAATTCTACCGTTTTGATGTATTTGCTTCTTCAGAAGCAGTTTTTGGTAGAAAAGTTCTTCAGGCAGCTGTTTCAGTTTGAGTCTTCTGCTGCATATAATGCCCTTGCTGAACAGAACAAAAGGCAGAATAGTCCTTATAGTCACCATTTTGAAAGTTGGTACTCTTACATAACGATTCAAAATTTTCAGATCCAGAACTGGTCTGAATGAATGTTCTTTCTTTGGGACAATGAATAGATTTGAATAAAACCCCAGACCCTGTTCCTGAAACGGAACTGGCATGATTACCCCTGAAAGCTCCAGGTCTGAAACACACTTCAGAAAAGCCTGAGCCTTCACTGGATTTGCTGGGATGCGTGAGAAAAAATATATTCTCACAGGAGGTCTTACTCTGAATCCTATTCGATACCCCTGAGAGACAATACTCAGAATCCATTGATTTTGAACAGAATTTGTCCAAACATCCTTGAAAAATCTTAATCTGCCCCCTACCAGCTGAGCTGGAATGAGGGCCGCACCTTCATGCGGACTTGGGGACTGACTTTGGTTTCTTAAATGGCTTGGATTTATTCCTATTTGAAGGTTTCCAATTGGAAACAGATTCCTTGGGGGAAGGATTAGGTTTGCGTTCCTTAATTTGTCGAAAGGAATGAAAACGGTTAGAAGCTTTAGATTTACCCTCAGGTCTTTTATCCTGAGGCAAATAAAACATAATTTATGTAAGAATTTACCTGATAAATTCATTTCTTTCATATTGGCAAGAGTCCATGAGCTAGTGACGTATGAGATATACAATCTTACCAGGAGGGGCAAAGTTTCCCAAACCTCAAAATGCCTATAAATACCCCCCTCACCACACCCACAATTCAGTTTAACGAATAACCAAGTAGTGGGGTGATAAATAAAGGAGTAGAAAGCATCAACAAAGGAATTTGGAAATAATTGTGCTTTATACAAAAAATCATAACCACCAAAAAAAGGGTGGGCCTCATGGACTCTTGCCAATATGAAAGAAATGAATTTATCAGGTAAATTCTTACATAAATTATGTTTTCTTTCATGTAATTGGCAAGAGTCCATGAGCTAGTGACGTATGGGATATCAATACCCAAGATGTGGAACTCCACGCAAGGATCACTAGAGAGGGAGGGATAAAAATAAAAACAGCCATTTTCCGCTGAAAAAATAATCCACAACCCAAATTATAAGTTTATCCTTTTAATAACAAGAAAAACCTTTTCTCTTGTAAGGTGTATCCAGTCCACGGATTCATCCATTACTTGTGGGATATTCTCCTTCCCAACAGGAAGCTGCAAGAGGATCACCCACAGCAGAGCTGTCTATATAGCTCCTCCCCTAACTGCCACCTCCAGTCATTCTCTTACAGCTCTCGACAAGGGAAGTAGCTAGTGGTGAATTAGTGTAGTTTATCTTCAATCAAAAGTTTGTTATTTTTAAACGGTGCCGGCGTTGTACTGTTTTTTTACCTCAGGCAGAAATTAGAAGAAGAATTTGCCTGAGGTTTTTGATGATCTTAGCAGGTTGTAACTAAGGTCCACTGCTGTTCTCACACATAACTGAAGAGTATGGGGAAACTTCAGCTGGGAGAACGGCCTGCAGAATTAACTGCCCTGAGGTATGTTCAGTATATTTTTTTCTAGAGGATGATAAGAACTAGAAAATGCTGACAGTGCCTGATATAGTTAAGGTAAGCCTGATTGCAGTGATTTAATAACGACTGGCATCATGCTTGCAGTAAAGGGTAATTTCTCCAACATAGGTGTGTCCGGTCCACGGCGTCATCCTTACTTGTGGGATATTCTCTTCCCCAACAGGAAATGGCAAAGAGCCCAGCAAAGCTGGTCACATGATCCCTCCTAGGCTCCGCCTACCCCAGTCATTCTCTTTGCCGTTGTACAGGCAACATCTCCACGGAGATGGCTTAGAGTTTTTTAGTGTTTAACTGTAGTTTTTATTATTCAATCAAGAGTTTGTTATTTTGAAATAGTGCTGGTATGTACTATTTACTCAGAAACAGAAAAGAGATGAAGATTTCTGTTTGTATGAGGAAAATGATTTTAGCACCGTAACTAAAATCCATGGCTGTTCCACACAGGACTGTTGAGAGCAATTAACTTCAGTTGGGGGAACAGTGTGCAGTCTCTTGCTGCTTGAGGTATGACACATTCTAACAAGACGATGTAATGCTGGAAGCTGTCATTTTCCCTATGGGATCCGGTAAGCCATGTTTATTACGATCGTAAATAAGGGCTTCACAAGGGCTTATTAAGACTGTAGACTTTTCTGGGCTAAATCGATTCATTATTAACACATATTTAGCCTTGAGGAATCATTTTATCTGGGTATTTTGATATTATAATATCGGCAGGCACTGTATTAGACACCTTATTTATTAGGGGCTTTCCCAAAGCATAAGCAGAGCCTCATTTTCGCGCCGGTGTGGCGCACTTGTTTTTGAGAGGCATGGCATGCAGTCGCATGTGAGAGGAGCTCTGATACTTAGAAAAGACTTTCTGAAGGCGTCATTTGGTATCGTATTCCCCTTTGGGTTTGGTTGGGTCTCAGCAAAGCAGATACCAGGGACTGTAAAGGGGTTAAAGTGTTAAAACGGCTCCGGTTCCGTTATTTTAAGGGTTAAAGCTTCCAAATTTGGTGTGCAATACTTTTAAGGCTTTAAGACACTGTGGTGAAAATTTGGTGAATTTTGAACAATTCCTTCATGTTTTTTCGCAATTGCAGTAATAAAGTGTGTTCAGTTTAAAATTTAAAGTGACAGTAACGGTTTTATTTTAAAACGTTTTTTGTACTTTATTATCAAGTTTATGCCTGTTTAACATGTCTGAACTACCAGATAGACTGTGTTCTGAATGTGGGGAAGCCAGAATTCCTATTCATTTAAATAAATGTGATTTATGTGATAATGACAATGATGCCCAAGATGATTCCTCAAGTGAGGGGAGTAAGCATGGTACTGCATCATTCCCTCCTTCGTCTACACGAGTCTTGCCCACTCAGGAGGCCCCTAGTACATCTAGCGCGCCAATACTCCTTACTATGCAACAATTAACGGCTGTAATGGATAATTCTGTCAAAAACATTTTAGCCAAAATGAACCCTTGTCAGCGTAAGCGTGGCTGCTCTGTTTTAGTTACTGGAGAGCATGACGACGCTGATATTAATATCTCTGAAGGGCCCCTAACCCAATCTGAGGGGGCCAGGGAGGTTTTGTCTGAGGGAGAAATTACTGATTCAGGGAACATTTCTCAACAGGCTGAACCTGATGTGATTGCATTTAAATTTAAGTTGGAACATCTCCGCATTCTGCTTAAGGAGGTATTATCCACTCTGGATGATTGTGAAAAGTTGGTCATCCCAGAGAAACTATGTAAAATGGACAAGTTCCTAGAGGTGCCGGGGCTCCCAGAAGCTTTTCCTATACCCAAGCGGGTGGCGGACATTGTTAATAAAGAATGGGAAAGGCCCGGTATTCCTTTCGTCCCTCCCCCCATATTTAAAAAATTGTTTCCTATGGTCGACCCCAGGAAGGACTTATGGCAGACAGTCCCCAAGGTCGAGGGAGCGGTTTCTACTTTAAACAAACGCACCACTATACCCATAGAGGATAGTTGTGCTTTCAAAGATCCTATGGATAAAAAATTAGAAGGTTTGCTTAAAAAGATGTTTGTTCAGCAGGGTTACCTTCTACAACCAATTTCATGCATTGTCCCTGTCACTACAGCCGCATGTTTCTGGTTTGATGAACTGATAAAGGCGCTCGATAGTGATTCTCCTCCTTATGAGGAGATTATGGACAGAATCAATGCTCTCAAATTGGCTAATTCTTTCACCCTAGACGCCACTTTGCAATTGGCTAGGTTAGCGGCTAAGAATTCTGGGTTTGCTATTGTGGCGCGCAGAGCGCTTTGGTTGAAATCTTGGTCGGCTGACGCGTCTTCCAAGAACAAGCTACTAAACATTCCTTTCAAGGGGAAAACGCTGTTTGGCCCTGACTTGAAAGAGATTATCTCTGATATCACTGGGGGTAAGGGCCACGCCCTTCCTCAGGATCGGCCTTTCAAGGCAAAAAATAGACCTAATTTTCGTCCCTTTCGTAAAAACGGACCAGCCCAAAGTGCTACGTCCTCTAAGCAAGAGGGTAATACTTCTCAAGCCAAGCCAGCTTGGAGACCAATGCAAGGCTGGAACAAGGGAAAGCAGGCCAAGAAACCTGCCACTGCTACCAAGACAGCATGAAATATTGGCCCCCGATCCGGGACCGGATCTGGTGGGGGGCAGACTCTCTCTCTTCGCTCAGGCTTGGGCAAGAGATGTTCTGGATCCTTGGGCGCTAGAAATAGTCTCCCAGGGTTATCTTCTGGAATTCAAGGGACTTCCCCCAAGGGGGAGGTTCCACAGGTCTCAGTTGTCTTCAGACCACATAAAAAGACAGGCGTTCTTACATTGTGTAGAAGACCTGTTAAAAATGGGAGTGATTCATCCTGTTCCACTAAGAGAACAAGGGATGGGGTTCTACTCCAATCTGTTCATAGTTCCCAAAAAAGAGGGAACGTTCAGACCAATCTTAGATCTCAAGATCTTAAACAAGTTTCTCAAGGTTCCATCGTTCAAGATGGAAACCATTCGAACTATTCTTCCTTCCATCCAGGAAGGTCAATTCATGACCACGGTGGATTTAAAGGATGCGTATCTACATATTCCTATCCACAAGGAACATCATCGGTTCCTAAGGTTCGCATTCCTGGACAAACATTACCAGTTCGTGGCGCTTCCTTTCGGATTAGCCACTGCTCCAAGGATTTTCACAAAGGTACTAGGGTCCCTTCTAGCGGTGCTAAGACCAAGGGGCATTGCAGTAGTACCTTACCTGGACGACATTCTGATTCAAGCGTCGTCCCTTCCTCAAGCAAAGGCTCACACGGACATCGTCCTGGCCTTTCTCAGATCTCACGGCTGGAAAGTGAACGTGGAAAAGAGTTCTCTATCCCCGTCAACAAGGGTTCCCTTCTTGGGAACAATTATAGACTCCTTAGAAATGAGGATTTTTCTAACAGAGGCCAGAAAAACAAAACTTCTAGACTCTTGTCGGATACTTCATTCCGTTCCTCTTCCTTCCATAGCTCAGTGCATGGAAGTGATCGGGTTGATGGTAGCGGCAATGGACATAGTCCCTTTTGCGCGCATTCATCTAAGACCATTACAACTGTGCATGCTCAGTCAGTGGAATGGGGACTATACAGACTTGTCTCCGAAGATACAAGTAAATCAGAGGACCAGAGACTCCCTCCGTTGGTGGCTGTCCCTGGACAACCTGTCACAAGGGATGACATTCCGCAGACCAGAGTGGGTCATTGTCACGACCGACGCCAGTCTGATGGGCTGGGGCGCGGTCTGGGGATCCCTGAAAGCTCAGGGTCTTTGGTCTCGGGAAGAATCTCTTCTACCGATAAATATTCTGGAGCTGAGAGCGATATTCAATGCTCTCAAGGCTTGGCCTCAGCTAGCGAGGACCAAGTTCATACGGTTTCAATCAGACAACATGACGACTGTTGCGTACATCAACCATCAGGGGGGAACAAGGAGTTCCCTAGCGATGGAAGAAGTGACCAAAATCATTCTATGGGCGGAGTCTCACTCCTGCCACCTGTCTGCTATCCACATCCCAGGAGTGGAAAATTGGGAAGCGGATTTTCTGAGTCGTCAGACATTGCATCCGGGGGAGTGGGAACTCCATCCGGAAATCTTTGCCCAAGTCACTCAGCGGTGGGGCATTCCAGACATGGATCTAATGGCCTCTCGTCAGAACTGCAAAGTTCCTTGCTACGGGTCCAGATCCAGGGATCCCAAGGCGGCTCTAGTGGATGCACTAGTAGCACCTTGGACCTTCAAACTAGCTTATGTGTTCCCGCCGTTTCCTCTCATCCCCAGGCTGGTAGCCAGGATCAATCAGGAGAGGGCGTCGGTGATCTTGATAGCTCCTGCGTGGCCACGCAGGACTTGGTATGCAGATCTGGTGAATATGTCATCGGCTCCACCTTGGAAGCTACCTTTGAGACGAGACCTTCTTGTTCAGGGTCCGTTCGAACATCCGAATCTGGTTTCACTCCAGCTGACTGCTTGGAGATTGAACGCTTGATTTTATCGAAGCGAGGATTCTCAGATTCTGTTATTGATACTCTTGTTCAGGCCAGAAAGCCTGTAACTAGAAAGATTTACCACAAGACTTGGAAAAAATATATCTGTTGGTGTGAATCTAAAGGATTCCCTTGGGACAAGGTTAAGATTCCTAAGATTTTATCCTTCCTTCAAGAAGGATTGGAAAAAGGGTTATCTGCAAGTTCCCTGAAGGGACAGATTTCTGCCTTGTCTGTGTTACTTCACAAAAAACTGGCAGCTGTGCCAGATGTTCAAGCTTTTGTTCAGGCTCTGGTTAGAATTAAGCCTGTTTACAAACCTTTGACTCCTCCTTGGAGTCTCAATTTAGTTCTTTCAGTTCTTCAGGGGGTTCCGTTTGAACCCTTGCATTCCGTTGATATTAAATTATTATCTTGGAAAGTTTTGTTTTTGGTTGCAATTTCTTCTGCTAGAAGAGTTTCAGAATTATCTGCTCTGCAGTGTTCTCCTCCTTATCTGGTGTTCCATGCAGATAAGGTGGTTTTGCGTACTAAACCTGGTTTTCTTCCGAAAGTTGTTTCTAACAAAAACATTAACCAGGAGATTATCGTACCTTCTCTGTGTCCGAAACCAGTTTCAAAGAAGGAACGTTTGTTGCACAATTTGGATGTTGTTCGCGCTCTAAAATTCTATTTAGATGCTACAAAGGATTTTAGACAAACATCTTCCTTGTTTGTTGTTTATTCCGGTAAAAGGAGAGGTCAAAAAGCAACTTCTACCTCTCTCTCTTTTTGGATTAAAAGCATCATCAGATTGGCTTACGAGACTGCCGGACGGCAGCCTCCCGAAAGAATCACAGCTCATTCCACTAGGGCTGTGGCTTCCACATGGGCCTTCAAGAACGAGGCTTCTGTTGATCAGATATGTAGGGCAGCGACTTGGTCTTCACTGCACACTTTTACCAAATTTTACAAGTTTGATACTTTTGCTTCTTCTGAGGCTATTTTTGGGAGAAAGGTTTTGCAAGCCGTGGTGCCTTCCATTTAGGTGACCTGATTTGCTCCCTCCCTTCATCCGTGTCCTAAAGCTTTGGTATTGGTTCCCACAAGTAAGGATGACGCCGTGGACCGGACACACCTATGTTGGAGAAAACAGAATTTATGTTTACCTGATAAATTACTTTCTCCAACGGTGTGTCCGGTCCACGGCCCGCCCTGGTTTTTTTTTAATCAGGTCTGATATTTTATTTTCTTTAACTACAGTCACCACGGTACCATATGGTTTCTCCTATGCAAATATTCCTCCTTAACGTCGGTCGAATGACTGGGGTAGGCGGAGCCTAGGAGGGATCATGTGACCAGCTTTGCTGGGCTCTTTGCCATTTCCTGTTGGGGAAGAGAATATCCCACAAGTAAGGATGACGCCGTGGACCGGACACACCGTTGGAGAAAGTAATTTATCAGGTAAACATAAATTCTGTTTTTCATATTACTTTTAATTATGGCTTAGTATGTAAAACGTTATATATATATATAAGGAACGTTTTTTACTGAGGTGATAAATCTTTATTTGGGGCCTAGTTTCCACATGGCTGTTATTTTACTCCTAGGAATAGTTTTTTAAGGCCCTCTGACTTTGAGTGCATGGTGGGAGGGGCCTATTTTCGCGCTCTAATTGCGCAGTTGTTTCTTACATCCTGAGACATCCAGCTTCCCTGAAGGAGTCCCCTGACATATTGGACCTCTGTAAAGGGTTTTTGTGTCTAAGAAAGTCATTTTATGGGAAGGTAGTAGCCTCAGTAGAGCTGTGGCAGTTTGCTTGTGACTGTTATAACGGTTTTTGAATCTGAGGGGTTAATCATCCATTTGCAAGTGGGTGCAATGCTATTTTAGTCTATTATATACACTGTAAAAATGTCATAGTTAACTGCTTTTTTTCACTGTTTTGCAGTTTTTGTGTTTGTTTTTTCCCTTAAAGGCACAGTACCTTTTTTTATATTCTGCTTTTTCACATTAATTAAAGTTTTTTCAAAGCTTGCTGGTCTCATTACTAGTCTGTTAAACATGTCTGACATAGAGGAAACTCCTTGTTCATTATGTTTAGAAGCCATTGTGGAACCCCCTCTTAGAATGTGTACCAAATGCACTGATCTTACTATAAGTTATAAAGACCATATTCTGGCTTTAAAAGATTTATCACCAGAGGAAATTGACAAGGGGGAAGTTATGCCGACTAACTCTCCCCACGTGTCAGAGCCTTTAACTCCCGCTCAAGAGGCGCCAAGTACATCTAACGCGCCCATTGCGTATACTTTACAAGACATGGCGGCAGTTATGAATCATACTCTTACAGAAGTATTGTCCAAACTGCCAGGGTTACAAGGAAAGCGAGACAGCTCTGGGACTAGAAAAAATACAGAGCGCTCTGACGCTTTAGTAGCTATGTCCGATATACCCTCACAATGTGCAGAAGCCGAAGAAGGAGAGCTTCTATCTGTGGGTGATTTTTCTGACTCAGGAAAGACACTTCAACCTGATTCTGATATGTCTACATTTAAATTTAAGCTTGAACACCTCCGCATGTTGCTCAGGGAGGTTTTAGCAACTCTGGATGACTGTGACGCCATTGAAGTCCCAGAGAAATTGTGTAAATTGGATAAATACTACACAGTGCCTGTTTACACTGATGTTTTTCCAATACCTAAGAGGTTTTCAGAAATTATTACTAAGGAATGGGATAGACCAGGTGTACTGTTCTCTCCCCCTCCTGTTTTTAAAAAGATGTTTCCCATAGATGCCACTACACGGGACTTGTGGCAAACGGTCCCTAAGGTGAAGGGAGCAGTCTCTACTCTAGCGAAGCGTACAACGATCCCTGTCGAGGACAGTTGTGCTTTTCTAGACCCAATGGACAAAAAATTAGAGGGTTACCTTAAGAAAAATTTTATTCAACAAGGTTTTATTCTCCAGCCCCTTGCATGCATTGCCCCTGTCACTGCTGCTGCGGCCTTCTGGTTTGAGTCCTTAGAAGAGGCTCTACAGGTAGAAACCCCATTGGATGATATCCTCGACAAGCTTAAAGCTCTTAAGCTAGCCAATTCATTTGTTTCTGACGCCGTTGTTCATTTAACCAAACTAACGGCTAAGAACTCAGGTTTTGCTATTCAGGCATGTAGGGCGCTATGGCTTAAATCCTGGTCAGCTGACGTTACTTCAAAGTCTAAGCTTCTCAACATTCCCTTCAAGGGGCAGACCCTATTTGGGCCTGGACTGAAGGAGATCATTTCTGATATTACTGGAGGAAAAGGTCACGCCCTTCCTCAGGATAGGTCTAACAAATTAAGGACCAAACAGCCTAATTTTCATGCCTTTCGAAACTTCAAGAGTGGCGCAGCTTCAACTTCCTCTAATACAAAACAAGAGGGAAATTTTGCCCAGTCCAAGCCGGTCTGGAGACCTAAACAGGCTTGGAACAAAGGAAAGCAGGCCAAAAAACCTGCTGCTGCCTCTAAGACAGCATGAAAGATCAGCCCCCGATCCGGTAACGGATCTAGTAGGGGGCAGACTTTCTCTCTTCTCCAATGCTTGGGCAAGAGATGTCCAGGATCCCTGGGCGTTGGAAATTGTGTCCCAGGGATATCTTCTGGACTTCAAAGCTTCTTCCCCAAAAGGAAGATTTCATCTCTCACAATTATCTGCAAACCAGATAAAGAGAGAGGCATTCTTACATTGTGTTCAAGACCTCCTAGTTATGGGAGTAATCCACCCAGTTCCAAAGGAGGAACAGGGGCAAGGCTTCTATTCAAATCTGTTTGTGGTTCCCAAGAAAGAGGGAACCTTCAGACCAATCTTAGATCTCAAGATCCTAAACAAATTTCTCAGGGTCCCATCCTTCAAGATGGAGACTATTCGAACCATCCTACCTATGATCCAGGAGGGTCAATATATGACTACCGTGGACTTAAAGGATGCTTATCTGCACATTCCGATACACAGAGATCATCATCGGTTTCTCAGGTTCGCCTTCCTAGACAGGCATTACCAGTTTGTGGCTCTTCCCTTTGGGTTAGCTACGTCACCAAGAATCTTTACGAAGGTTCTGGGGTCACTCCTAGCGGTCCTAAGGCCGCGGGGTATAGCAGTAGCCCCTTACCTAGACGACATTCTAATACAGGCGTCGAATTTTCAAATCACCAGGTCCCATATAGACATTGTTCTGGCATTTCTGAGGTCGCACGGGTGGAAAGTGAACGAAAAAAAAAGTTCTCTATCCCCTCTCACAAGAGTTTCCTTCCTAGGAAATCTGATAGATTCTGTAGAAATAAAGATTTACCTGACAGAGGCCAGGTTGTCAAAACTTCTAAATTCCTGCCGTATTCTTTATTCTACTTCTCGCCCTTCAGTGGCTCAGTGTATGGAAGTAATCGGCTTAATGGTAGCAGCAATGGACATAGTGCCGTTTGCCCGCCTACATCTCAGACCGCTGCAACTCTGCATGCTCAGTCAGTGGAATGGGGATTACACAGATTTGTCCCCTCTACTAAATCTGGATCAAGAGACCAGGGATTCTCTTCTCTGGTGGTTATCTCGGGTCCATCTGTCCAAGGGTATGACCTTCCGCAGGCCAGATTGGACTATAGTAACGACAGATGCCAGCCTTCTGGGCTGGGGTGCAGTCTGGAACTCCCTGAAGGCTCAGGGCTTGTGGACTCAAGAGGAGACACTCCTTCCGATAAACATTCTGGAACTAAGAGCGATATTCAATGCTCTTCAGGCTTGGCCTCAGCTACCTGCAGTCAGGTTCATCAGATTTCAGTCGGACAACATCACGACTGTAGCCTACATCAACCATCAAGGGGGAACAAGGAGTTCCCTAGCAATGTTGGAGGTTTCAAAAATAATTCTATGGGCAGAGGTTCACTCTTGCCATCTATCAGCTATCCATATCCCAGGAGTAGAGAACTGGGAGGCGGATTTTCTAAGTCGACAGACTTTTCATCTGGGGGAGTGGGAACTCCACCCGGAGGTGTTTGCACAGTTGATTCAACTTTGGGGCAAACCAGAACTGGATCTCATGGCGTCTCGTCAGAACGCCAAGCTTCCTTGTTACGGATCCAGGTCCAGGGATCCCAAGGCAGCGCTGATAGATGCTCTAGCAGCGCCTTGGTCTTTCAACCTGGCTTATGTGTTTCCACCGTTTCCTCTGCTCCCTCGTCTGATTGCCAAGATCAAGCAGGAGAGAGCTTCAGTGATTTTGATAGCACCTGCGTGGCCACGCAGGACTTGGTATGCAGATCTGGTGGACATGTCATCCCTTCCACCATGGACTCTACCGCTGAGGCAGGACCTTCTACTTCAGGGTCCTTTCAACCATCCAAATCTAATTTCTCTGCGTCTGACTGCTTGGAGATTGAATGCTTGATTTTATCGAAACGTGGTTTCTCCGAATCGGTCATTGATACCTTAATTCAGGCTCGAAAACCTGTCACCAGGAAGATCTATCATAAGATATGGTGTAAATATCTTCATTGGTGTGAATCCAAGGGTTACTCATGGAGTAAAGTCAGGATTCCCAGGATATTATCTTTTCTCCAAGAAGGATTGGAGAAGGCATTTTCAGCTAGTTCCTTAAAGGGACAGATTTCTGCTCTGTCTATTCTTTTGCACAAGCGTCTGGCGGATGTTCCAGACGTTCAGGCGTTTTGTCAGGCTTTAGTTAGAATTAAGCCTGTGTTTAAACCTGTTGCTCCGCCATGGAGTTTAAATTTAGTTCTTAAAGTTCTTCAAGGGGTTCTGTTTGAACCTCTGCATTCCATAGATATCAAACTTTTATCTTGGAAAGTTCTGTTTTTGGTAGCTATCTCTTCGGCTCGAAGAGTTTCAGAGTTATCTGCCTTGCAGTGTGATTCCCCTTATCTGATCTTCCATGCAGATAAGGTAGTTTTGCGTACCAAACCTGGGTTTCTTCCTAAGGTGGTATCAGGAGATTGTTGTTCCGTCACTGTGTCCTAATCCTTCTTCAAAAAAGGAACGTCTATTACACAATCTTGACGTGGTTCGTGCTTTAAAGTTTTATTTACAAGCTACTAAAGATTTTCGTCAAACATCTGCATTGTTTGTGGTCTACTCTGGACAGAGGAAAGGCCAAAAGGCTTCAGCAACTTCTCTTTCCTTTTGGTTAAGAAGTATAATTCACTTAGCTTATGAGACTGCTGGCCAGCAGCCTCCTGAAAGAATTACAGCTCATTCCACTAGAGCGGTGGCTTCCACATGGGCTTTTAAAAATGAGGCTTCTGTTGAACAGATTTGTAAGGCGGCGACTTGGTCTTCGCTTCATACTTTTTCTAAATTCTACAAATTTGATACTTTTGCTTCTTCGGAGGCTATTTTTGGGAGAAAGGTCTTACTGGCAGTGGTGTCTTCCGTTTAAGCGCCTGCCTTGTCCCTCCCTTCATCCGTGTCCTATAGCTTTGATATTGGTATCCCACAAGTAATGGATGAATCTGTGGACTGGATACACCTTACAAGAGAAAACAAAATTTATGCTTACCTGATAAATGTATTTCTCTTGTGGTGTATCCAGTCCACAGCCCGCCCTGTCATTTTAAGGCAGGTGTTTTTTATTTTCAAACTACAGTCACCACTGCACCCTATAGTTTCTCCTTTCTCTTGCTTGTCTTCGGTCGAATGACTGGAGGTGGCAGTTAGGGGAGGAGCTATATAGACAGCTCTGCTGTGGGTGATCCTCTTGCAGCTTCCTGTTGGGAAGGAGAATATCCTACAAGTAATGGATGAATCTGTGGACTGGATACACCACAAGAGAAATACATTTATCAGGTAAGCATAAATTTTGTTTTTCTGCACACAAAGCTGTAAAAGTTACCTTTTTAAAATGTTAAAGATTTAAAGAGACGGTAAATTTTTTTATGTGTTAATAATTCATTCTTTGGAACTCAGGATGGACTAGGGGGCCCTTCTTGGGGTCTCTTGTCCTAGGCTTGGAGACCATTGGGGTACTTCCAATCATCTTCCATTTTTTATTTCCGGAGAGATCTTTAACTGATAAAGATAGAAAACCTTCCTTTTTTCTAAGGTGCATACTGCCTACTGACAAGGGTCAAGCTATGCCACAAATTCTCCTGAGGTGTCCCTAAAAATGTATGGCCCTCATGCAGTGCCCTGCGTTTCTACTCTCACTCCACTTGGAGTTAGGTTGTATTGTTGCATGATCTGTTTTCTTTTACAAAGATATGACGAGTCCACGAATTTCATCCTTACTTGTGGGATATTAACCTCCTGCTAACAGGAAGTGGCAAAGAGCACCACAGCAGAACTGTATATATAGCCCCTCCCTTTCCCTCCACCTCCAGTCATTCTCTTTGCCTGTGTTATACTAGGAAGACATGGTAAAGTGAGGTGTTAGTTTTAGTTTCTTCAATCAAGAAGTTTTTTATTTTAAATGGTACCGGTGTGTACTATTTTCCTCAGGGGGATATGGAAGAAGATTTCTGCCCTGAGGTTGATACTAAGATTCACGCTGGTTCCCACAAGACTTCTGAAGGTAACCATGAGACATCTTCAGTGTGGAGACCGGTTTCATGCTACAAGCAGCATTAAGGTATGTGCAGCCTTTTTCTTCTATAAGATACGACGAGTCCATGTCTATATAGCTCCTCCCTTGACTCCACCTCCCAGTCATTCTCTTTGCCTACTCTAAGTAATAGGAAGGGTAAAGTGAAAGAGGTGATAAAATGTTAGTTTTTATTTTCTTCAAGCAAGACTTTTTTATTTTAAATGGTACCGGTGAGTGCTATTTTTTTCCTAGGCAGCAGATCGATGAAGATTTCTGCCTGGAGACTGATGATCTTAGCAGTTGTTACTAAGATCTAGGGCTGCGCATCTTCACTGTTCTCACAATTCGATTACGATTATCATGGTAACGATTCGAATCGGCGATGCATCATGATTGCTGCCCATGATTTTCATGAACTTGTTCTATTCCATATTATATATATATATATATATATATATATATAAAATGCTACTGCTCCATAATGAGTATAAGCATGTGTACCTGTGTATAAGGAGAGTACCAGATGTATATGCACACACATACATATAGTATACATACCATGCATATACATATATGCATACATACAGATACACACACATACATACATGCATACACACACATACATACAAGCATATAGAGTACATATATAAATACACACAAATATATATGCATACACACATATGCACACACATACATACATACAGACACACATACATATACAAAACACATTTCAGAAGTACATGTATTATTTGTGCAAAGAGGGTGTACTTAATTCTAAACAGCCTGCATTTGCAGGGATTCCTGCTTCCTGTCATCACTTCTATATACAGGACTATAGAATGTGCTGGTCCTGCAGGAGCGAGTTGTTTATATAAGGAACAATGATATTCTTATGACAACTTCCAGCAGTGTTGACAATAGCACTTCAGTTTCTACGCTCTTCTGCTCTTTAAAAAAGTTGAGTCACTCTTTTTGCACAAAGCGAGTCGCTCCTAACCGGTAGTAAGATTACTAAGGGACATAGAGATAAATATATTCAGGAAGGAGTACATTATTTAATCCGGCAAACACAAGGAAACGAGTTTGTATACAACGACCTTGAAAGTGTCTGCTCTCTGGCCCCGGGTAAGAGTAGATTGTAGAAATCAGGGAATTCATTAACCAGAAGTTGAGGAAAAAATATGCAGATATTAAACAGTGACATTAATAAAGGATGTGAAACCCTTTACTAGAGCGAGTTGTTCCTATGAGGAAACGCAGGCTTCAGTGTAGAGAGGAGTGGGCGGTACTTGGCAATTCTGAGCGGCCACTTTCATTTCAAGCCTCTGTTTAAAGCACGCCTGCTCTGAACATGCAACTACCGCTCACCCCTCTCTACAGAAGCCTGTGTTTCTTCATAGGAACAACTTGCTCTAGTAAAGGGTTTGACATCCTTAATTAACGTCACTCTGTTTAATACCTGCATATTTTTTCCTCAGAGAGCAGACACTTTCATGATCGATGTATACAAACTTGTTTCCTTGTGTTTGTCTGATTAAATAATGTACTCCTTCCTGAATATATTTACCTCTATGTCCCTTAGTGATCTTACTACTCGTTAGGAGCGACTCAACTTTTTTAAAGAGCAGAAGAGCGTAGAAACTGAAGTGCTATTGTCAGCACTGCTGGAAGTTGTCATAAGATCATTGTCACGGCAGGACCTGCACATTCTATATTATATAATTACCCTGCCTGCTGACTGTCAGAGTTTGACGTAATTCACAGCTGCAAACATTTGCTGTATATGAGGGCTTCTTTTCCCACTCACTCCGCCCTCAAGACACTCAGTTCACTTCTCCCCACTACCGCAACGCCCCCGCTGGCCGCTATTAAAATGACAACAAAAAAAAACTATTTTTCTGGAGAAGGGGTCATGTGACATTGCGTGAATCGATTCGGCTCTTCACTGCATCGATGCAGCATCGTTAAAGGCTGCATCGTGATGCCGATTATTTTTGACACCCCTACTAAGATCCAGAGTAGTTCCCACAGAATGGCTGAGGAGTACTTAAGAAACTTCCGTGTGAGGAACGTTTTTCATGCTACAAGCATTGAGGTATGTTCAGTCATTTTTTTCTGGAGAGACTGTGTTATTTCAGAATTGGCTGACAGTATCCCCATGAGGGAAAGGGTAAGCAGTAATCCTAAAGTATAGAGAAGGGTATTACTTGACCTGTATATTGGGCTATATAAAAAATGGTTGACACTGATGATATGATGTTGGTGGGCAAACGTTTCTATGTTGGGAGTAACAGATAAAGTTTTTTGTGGCAAACGTTTTTTACTTTATGTATGGATGGAGGGTACACATGGCTTCACTTAAGGGGTTTATGAACCCACATGGCTAGGTTTTAGACCGCTCTGGTGCGGTTATTTTAGGCTGTGAGACATTGAGTGAGATGGGCGGGGCCTATTTTCACGCCTCAGTTGCGCAGTTGTTTTTCCCAGGCAAGCAGCAAGCTCCAACTCCGGTGGGATTTTCAGAGACAGTTTGGGCCTAATCGAAGGGTTAACCCGATTTTACAGACCCCTGAGGGCAGGTAGGCGCCACAGCAAGGCTGTGGCGAGGTGCAGGGGGTGTTTTTGGTTGCTTTTAACGTTTTTATAGCACATTTTTTTGGTAAGGGTTAAGTTTTCCTTTCCTTGTGGGGCAATCTTAGCTGACAAGTTGGGATGCATTTATCATAAAATTGTGGTAATTTTATCGTTTTAAAGCCATTTTGGAAAAATTGTATGCTTTTTTTCTCTTAAAGGCGCAGTACCGTTTTTTCAGATTGTTATTTTTTTCATAAAATAAAGTGTTTGCAAGTCTGTTGTGGTCATTACTAGCCTGTTTTAACATGTCTGACATTGAGGAAATGTTCCATGTGTTTAGAAGCCATTGTGGAACCCCCACTTAAAATGTGTCCCTCGTGTACCGAAAGGTCCTTGCATTGCAAAGAACATATTTTAGCTGATAAAAGTATGTCTCAGGATGATTCTCAGTCAGAAGAGAATCAGGTTATGCCATCTACTTCTCCCCAAGTGTCACAACCTTTAACGCCCGCCCAAGCGACGCCAAGTACATCTAGTGCGTCTAATTCTTTCACCCTGCAAGATATGGCCGCAGTTATGTCTACTACCCTTCCAGAGGTTTTATCTAAACTGCCTGGTTTGCAGGGTAAGCGCAGTAGGTCCGGTATTAGAGTAAATGCTGAGCCCTCTGATGCTTTATTGGCCATCTCCGATGTACCCTCACAATGTTCTGATTTGGGGGTGGGGGAATTGCTGTCTGAGGGAGAGCTTTCTGATTCAGGAAAAATGTTCCCTCAAACAGACTCAGATATGACGGCCTTTAAGTTTAAGCTTGAACACCTCCGCTTGTTGCTCAGGGAGGTTTTAGCGGATGATTGTGACCCAATTGTAATTCCACCAGAGAAATTGTGTAAAATGGATAGATATCTAGAAGTCCCTACTTACACTAATGTTTTTCCAGTCCCTATGAGGATTTCGGACATTGTTACTAAGGAATGGGAAAGACCAGGCTTTCCGTTCTCTCCCCCTCCTACTTTTAAGAAAATGTTTCCCATATCTGACACCATTCGGGATTCGTGGCAGACGGTCCCTAAGGTGGAGGGAGCAATTTCTACCCTGGCTAAGCGTACAACTATACCTATTGAGGACAGTTGTGCTTTCAAAGATCCTGTGGATAAAAAATTAGAGGGTCCTCTAAAGAAATTGTTTATTCATCAGGGTTTTCTTCTACAACCTATAGCGTGCATTGTTCCTGTAACTACTGCAGCTGCTTTTTGGTTTGAGTCTCTAGAAGAGTATCTTACGGTTGAGACCCCATTAGATGATATTTTAGATAGAATTAAGGCTCTCAAGCTAGCTAATTCTTTTATTACAGATGCCGCTTTTCAAATGGCTAAATTAGCGGCAAAGAATTCAGGTTTTGCCATTTTAGCGCGTAGAGCGTTATGGCTTAAGTCGTGGTCTGCTTATGTGTCATCAAAATCTAAGCTGTTAGCTATTCCTTTCAAAGGTAAGACCCTATTCGGGCCTGAAATGAAGGAGATCATTTCCAACATCACTGGAGGAAAAGGCCATGCCCTTCCTCAGGACAAGACAAATAGAATGAGGGCCAAACAAAATAATTTTCGTTCCTTTTGAAACTTCAAAGGTGGTCCCTCTACTTCCTCCCCTGCCACAAAGCAGGAGGGGAATTTTGCTCAATCCAAGTCAGTCTGGAGACCTAACCAGACCTGGAATAAAGGTTAACAGGCCAAGAAGCCCGCTGCTGCTACCAAGACAGCATGAAGGGGCAGCCCCCGATCCGGGACAGGATCTAGTAGGGGGCAGACTTTCTCTCTTCGCTCAAGCTTGGGCAAGAGACGTTCAGGATTCCTGGGCTTTAGAAATCGTGACCCAGGGGTATCATCTAGAATTCAAAGATTTTCCTCCAAGGGGGAGATTTCATCTTTCACGTTTGTCTGTAAACCAGACAAAAAGAGAGGCGTTCTTATGCTGTGTAGAAGACCTATATACTATGGGTGTAATCTGCCCAGTTCCAAAAGCAGAACAGGGGCAAGGGTTTTACTCCAATCTGTTCGTGGTTCCCAAAAAAGAGGGAACCTTCAGACCGATTTTAGATCTCAAAATTCTAAACAAATTTCTCAGAGTCCCATCCTTCAAGATGGAGATCATTCGGACAATTTTACCAATGATCCAGGAGGGTCAATATATGACCACCGTGGATTTATAGGATGCGTATCTTCACATTCCTATCCACAAAGATCATCACCAGTTCCTCAGGTTCGCCTTCCTGGACAAACATTACCAGTTTGTGGCTCTTCCTTTCGGGTTGGCCACAGCTCCCAGAATTTTCACAAAGGTTCTAGGGTCCCTTCTGGCAGTTCTAAGGCCGCGGGGCATAGCAGTGGCGCCCTATCTGGACGATATTTTGATTCAGGCGTCAACTTACCATCTAGCCAAATCTCACACGGACATCGTGTTGGCTTTTCTAAGATCTCACGGGTGTAAGGTGAACATAAAAAAGAGTTCACTTGTTCCTCTTACAAGAGTTCCATTCCTAGGAACTCTGATAGACTCGGTAGACATGAAAATTTTTCTGACGGAAGTCAAAGATCTTAACCACTTGCCGAGCACTTCATTCCATTCCTCGGCCGTCAATGGCTCAGTGTATGGAGGTCATCGGACTAATGGTAGCGGCAATGGACATAGTTCCGTTTGCTCGCTTGCATCTCAGACCACTGCAACTATGCATGCTCAGACAGTGGATTGGGGATTATGCAAATTTATCTCCTCAGATAAATCTGGATCAAGAGACCAGAGACTCTCTTCTTTGGTGGTTGTCACAGGATCATCTGTCCCAGGGAATGTGCTTCCGCAGGCCAGCATGGGTCATAGTGACGACGGATGCCAGCCTCTTGGGCTGGGGTGCAGTCTGGAATTCCCTGAAGGCTCCGGGTGTGTGGACTCAGGAGGAGGCCCTCCTTCCAATAAATATTCTAGAACTGAGAGCGATATTCAAATTCATAAGATTCCAGTCGGACAATATCACGACTGTAGCATATATCAATCATCAAGGGGGAACAAAGAGTTCTCTAGCGATGATAGAGGTTTCCAAAATAATTCGATGGGCAGAGAATCACTCTTGCCATCTATCAGCAATCTATATCCCAGGAGTGGAGAACTGGGAAGCGGATTTTCTAAGTCGTCAGACTTTTCATCCGGGGGAGTGGGAGCTCCATCCGGAGGTGTTTGCACAATTGATTCATCAATGGGGCACACCAGAATTGGATCTGTAGCATCTCGTCAGAATGCCAAACTTCCTTGTTACGGGTCCAGATCAAGGGATCCTCAAGCAGTACTGATAGATGCTCTAGCAGTACCGTGGTCGTTCAACCTGGCTTATGTGTTTCCTCCTTTTCCTCTCCTTCCTCGTCTGATTGCCAGAATCAAGGAGAGGGCTTCGGTAATCTTGATAGCACCTGCGTGGCCACGCAGGACTTGGTATGCAGATCTGGTGGAAATGTCATCTCTGCCACCGTGGAAACTGCCACTGAGCCAGGACCTTCTCATTCAGGGTCCGTTCCAACATCCAAATCTAGTTTCTCTGCGGCTGACTGCCTGGAGATTGAAGGCTTGATTTTATCTAAGCCGGGATTCTCTGAGTCGGTCATAGATACCTTGATTCAGGCTCGAAAGCCTGTCACTAGGAAAATTTATCATAAGATATGGCGTAAATATCTTTATTGGTGCGAATCCAAAGGCTACTCATGGAGTAAGATCAGGATTCCTAGGATTTTGTCCTTTCTCCAAGAAGGATTGGAGAAGGGGTTATCAGCTAGTTCCTTAAAGGGACAGATTTCTGCTTTCTTGCTCCGCCATGGAGTTTGAATTTAGTTCTTAATGTTCTTCAAGGGGTTCAGTTTGAACCTATGCATTCCGTAGATATTAAACTTCTATCTTGGAAAGTTCTGTTTTTAGTTGCTATCTCTTCTGCTCGAAGAGTTTCTGAGCTATCTGCGTTACAATGCGACTCGCCTTATCTTATATTCCATTCTAATAAGATGGTTTTGCGTACTAAACCTGGATTACTTCCTAAGGTTGTTTCTAATAAGAATATTAATCAGGAAATTGTTGTTCCTTCTCTGTGTCCTAACCCTTCTTCTAAGAAGGAGCGTCTGCTACATAACTTGGACGTGGTTCGTGCCTTGAAGTTTTACTTGCAAGCGACCAAGGATTTCCGTCAAACATCTTCTCTGTTGTCTATTCTGGAAAGCGTAGAGGTCAAAAAGCTACCGCTACCTCTCTTTCTTTTTGGCTGAAAAGCATCATCCGTTTGGCATACGAGACTGCTGGACAGCAGCCTCCTGAAAAGATTACAGCTCATTCTACTAGAGCGGTGGCTTCCACATGGGCTTTTAAAAATGATGCTTCTGTTGAACAGATTTGTAAGGCTGCGACTTGGTCTTCCCTTCATACCTTTTCCAAATTTTACAAATTTGATACTTTTGCTTCTTCGGAGGCTATTTTTGGGAGAAAAGTTCTTCAAGCAGTGGTGCCTTCTGTTTAGGTATCTGTCTTTTCCCTCCCGTTCATCCGTGTCCTGTAGCTTTGGTATTGTATCCCACATGTAAAGGATGAATCCGTGGACTCGTCGTATCTTATAGAAGAAAGGTAAATTTATGCTTACCTGATAAATTGATTTCTTCTATGATACGACGAGTCCACGGCCCGCCCTGTCAATTTAAGACAGATTATATTTTTTGATTTAAAACTTCAGTCACCTCTGCACCTTTTAGTTTCTCCTTTTTCTTCCTATACCTTCGGTCGAATGACTGGGGGGTGGAGTCAAGGGAGGAGCTATATAGACAACTTTGCTGTGGTGCTCTTTGCCACTTCCTGTTAGCAGGAGATTAATATCCCACAAGTAAAGGATGAATCCGTGGACTCGTCGTATCATAGAAGAAATCAATTTATCAGGTAAGCATAAATTTACTTTTTTCTGAGGAGACTTGATATATCAGAACTGGCTGGCATTTATTTCCCTGTATGGGAATGGGGTAAGAAGTATTCCTATGTTATATAAAGGGTATTACTGGAATCCCTAATTTTATTTAATTTTATTTAAAGGTTGACTTATGGGCATTGTGTGACACTATGGGCATTATAAAAAAGAAAAACGATACATAACGTTTTTTCTGATATTTTATATATTTATTTACTGGTGCATTTGAGAGGTTGTATGGCACTAGCTGATTTTACTTAGGTGTGAAACCGCTTTCCATGCGGTTGTGTTTGGGCCTACTTTGGCATCGACCTCAAGGGGCTTGGCCTATTTTTCGCGCGCTCAGATGCGTACTTCCTTCAGGCTAGGCAGCAGCAAGCAGTAACTCTGGTGGCTCCTGGACTGTGCAAGCTGGTCTGAAGCGTTGGGAAGTTATTTCAAAGTACCCTGGGGGCAGGTAGGCACCACAACAGAGCTGTGGTGAGGTGCAGAGGGTATTTTTGTCTATAAATTGGCTAAATGTTAATATTAGTACTTTAAAGCCTTATTTCTGCCCTTGCTTCAGGGTGCAGTAATTTTTGGATAAACCAACGATCTTAGGTTACATTTTGAGATAATTTAACGTTATTTGATCATTTTTGGAAAAAAAATTCACTTTTTCTTTTCTTAAAGGCACAGTACACTTTTTTTCTAAAGTTTATTTTATGCTATAAATAAGTGTTTAAACGAGTTTTGTGGTATTACTAGTCAGTTCAACATGTCTGACATTGAGGATTCTCATTGTTCTATGTGTTTAGAAGCTATTTTGCAACCCCCTCTAACATTGGGTAAGGGCCTTACAATGTAAAAAACATATTTTAAATAAAGAAAGTGTGCCTAAGGATGATTCTCAGTCTGAAGAGAATCAGGATATGCCATCCAATTCTCCCCAAGTGTCACAACCTTTAGCGCCCACACAAGCGACACCAAGTACATCTAGTGCATCTAATTCTTTTACTCTGCAAGAGATGGCTGCAGTTATGTCATCTACCATTACCGAGGTATTGTCTAAATTACCAGTGTTGCAGGGTAAACGCAGTAGGTCAGGTATTAATGTAAATACTGAATCTTCTGATGCTTTATTAGCTATTTCTGATGTTCCCTCACAGTGCTCTGAGTTGGGGATCAGGGAATTACTGTCTGAGGGTGAAATTTCTGATTCAGGGAATGTTTTACCTCAGACAGATTCGGATGCTATGTCATTTAAATTTAAGCTTGAACACCTCCGCCTGTTACTTATTGAGATTTTAGCGACTCTGGATGATTGTGACCCTATTGTGATTCCTCCAGAGAAATTGTGTAAAATGGATAAATATTTGGAAGTACCTACTTACACTGATGTTTTTCTGGTTCCTAAGAGAATTTCGGAAATTATTAGAAAGGAATGGGATAGACCAGGTATACCGTTTTCTCCCCCTCCTAATTTTGAAAAAATGTTTCCCATATCAGATACCATTCGGGACTCATGGCAAACGGTCCCTAAGGTAGAGGGAGCTATATCTACCCTAGCTAAGCATACTACTATACCCATTGAAGATAGTTGTGCTTTCAAAGACCCTATGGATAAGAAATTAGAGGGTCTATTAAAGAAATTATTTGTTAATCAGGGGTTTCTTTTACAACCTACGGCTTGCATTGTTCCAGTAACTACTTCAGCAGCTTTTTGGTTTGAGGCTCTAGAAGAGTCTCTTAAGGTTGAGACTCCATTAGATGACATATTAGATAGAATTAAGGCTCTCAAGCTAGCTAATTCTTTTATTACTGATGCCGCTTTTCAAATTGCTAAATTAGCGGCAAAAAATGCAGGATTTGCTATTTTAGCACGTAGAGCATTGTGGCTCAAATCTTGGTCTGCTGATGTGTCATCAAAACATAAGCTTTTAGCTATTCCCTTTAAAGGTAAGACCCTTTTCAGGCCAGAATTGATGGAAATCATTTCTGATATTACAGGAGGTAAAGGCCATGCCCTAGCTCAGGATAAGTCGGTTAAAATGAGGGGTAAACAGAATAATTTTCATTCCTTTCAGAACTTTTGAGGAGGACCCCCCGCTTCTTCTTCTTCCTCAAAGCAGGAAGGGAATTTTACCCAATCTAAGTCAGTCTGGAGACCTAATCAGAACTGGAATAAGGGTAAACAATCCAAAAAACCCGCTGCTGCTCCTAAGACAGCCTGAAGGGGCGGCCCCCGATCCGGGACTGGATCTAGTAGGGGGCAGACTCTCTTTTTTTGCTCAGGCTTGGGCAAGAGATGTTCAGGATCCCTGGGCACTAGAAATAGTGACCCACGATTATCAATTGGAATTCAAGGATTTTCTGCCAAGAGGGAGATTTCATCTTTCAAAGTTATCTGCAAACCAGATAAAAAGAGAGGCATTCTTACACTGTGTAAAAGACCTTTCTACTATGGGAGAAATTTGTCCAGTTCCAAAATTGGAACAGGGACAGGGGTTTTACTCAAACCTATTTGTGGTTCCCAAAAAAGAGGGAACGTTCAGACCCATCTTGGACCTCAAGTGTCTAAACAAATTTCTAAGTGTTCCATCATTCAAGATGGAGACAATACGAACAATTTTACCAATGATCCAGGAGGGTCAATATATGACTACCGTTGATTTGAAGGATGCTTACCTTCATATTCCAATCCACAAGGATCATCATCGGTTTCTAAGGTTTGCTTTCTTGGACAAACATTATCAGTTTGTGGCTCTTCCTTTCGGGTTGGCAACAGCACCCAGAATCTTCACAAAGGTTCTAGGGTCTCTTTTGGCGGTTCTCAGACCGCAAGGAATAGCGGTAGCGCCTTATCTGGACGATATTTTGATTCAGGCGTCAACATATCATCTGACAAAATCTCACACGGACACAGTGTTGTCTTTTCTGAGAACTCACGGCTGGAAAGTGAACATAGAGAACAGTTCACTTGTCCCACAAACAAGGGTTCCTTTCTTGGGAACTCTGATAGACTCGGTAGCCATGAAAATATTTCTGACGGAGGTCAGAAAATCAAAGATTCTAAATACTTGCCAAGCACTTCAGTCCATTCCTCGGCCATCAGGGGCTCAGTGTATGGAAATAATTGGATTTATGGTAGCGGCAATGGACATCGTTCCGTTTGCTCACTTTCATCTCAGACCACTGCAACTGTGCATGCTCGGACAGTGGAATGGGGATTATGCGGATTTATCTCCTCAGATAAATCTGGATCAAGAGACCAGAAACTCTCTTCTTTGGTGGTTGTCGCCGGATCATCTGTCCCAAGGGACTTGTTTCCGCAGACCTTCGTGGGTGATAGTGACAACAGATGCCAGCCTTCTGGGCTGGGGTGCAGTTTGGAACTCCCTGAAGGCTCAGGGTGTTTGGACTCAAGTGGAGTCTCTTCTTCCAATCAATATTCTGGAACTTAGAGCAATATTCAATGCGCTTCAGGCGTGGCCTCAGTTGGCTTCGGCCAAATTCATCAGATTCCAGTCGACAACATCACGACTGTGGCATATGTCACCGTGGAAACTTCCATTGAGACAGGACCTTCTCATTCAAGGTCCTTTCCAACATCCAAATCGAATTTCTCTGCAGCTGACTGCGTGGAGATTGAACGCTTGATTTTATCGAAGCGAGGATTCTCTGATTCGATTATCAATACTTTGATACAGGCTAGAAAGCCTGTCACTAGAAAAATCTATCATAAGATATGGCGTAAATATCTTTATTGGTGTGAATCCAAGGGTTACTCATGGAATAAAGTTAGGATTCTGTCTTTTCTCCAAGAAGGATTGGAGAAAGGATTATCAGCAAGTTCCTTAAAGGGACAAATTTCAGCTTTGTCAATTCTGTTTCACAAACGTTTGGCAAATGTACCAGATGTTCAGTCTTTTTGTCAGGCTAGAATTAAGCCTGTATTTAGACCTATTACTCCTCCCTGGAGTTTGAATTTAGTTCTTCAAATTCTTCAAGGGGTTCCGTTTGAACCTATGCATTCCATAGATATTAAACTATTATCTTGGAAAGTTCTTGTTTTGGTTGCTATCTCTTCTGCTCGAAGAGTTTCTGAGCTTTCAGCATTACAGTGTGATTCGCCTTATCTCATACTGATTCTGATAAGGTGGTTTTATGTACCAAACCTGGTTTTCTTCCTAACGTTGTTTCGAATAAGAATATTAATCAGGAAATTGTTGTTCCTTCGTTGTGTCCTAATCCTTCTTCTAAGAAGGAGCGTCTGTTACATAACTTGGACGTGGTCCGTGCCTTAAAGTTTTACTTACAGGCAACTAAGGATTTCCGTCAATCATCTTGATTATTCATTGTTTATTCTGGAAAGCGTAGGAGTCAGAAAGCTACGGCTACCTCTCTTTCTTTTTGGCTGAGAAGTATCATCCGCCTGGCATATGACACTGCTGGACAGCAGCCTCCTGAAAGAATTACGGCTCATTCTACTAGGGCTGTGGCTTCCACATGGGCTTTTAAAAACGATGCATCTTTTGAACAGATTTGTAAGGCTGCGACTTGGTCGTCCCTTCACACTTTTTCCAAATTTTCCAAATTTGACACTTTCGCTTCTTCTGAGGCTATCTTTGGGATAAAGGTTCTTCAAGCAGTGGTGCCTTCCGTTTAGGTTCCTGTCTTGTCCCTCCCTTTCATCCGTGTCCTATTGCTTTGGTATTGGTTTCCCACAAGTAAGGATGAAATCCGTGGACTCGTCATATCTTTGTAAAAGAAAAGTAAATTTATGCTTACCTGATAAATTAATTTCTTTTACGATATGACGAGTCCACGGCCCACCCTGTTATTTTAATATAGATTTATTTTATTTTTTGAAAACTTCAGTCACCTCTGCACCTTTTTAGCCTTTCCTTTTCTCTTCCTATAACCTTCGGCCGAATGACTGGAGGGGAAGGGAGGGGCTATATATATATACAGATCTGCTGTGGTGCTCTTTGCCACTTCCTGTTAGCAGGAGGTTAATATCCCACAAGTAAGGATGAAATCCGTGGACTCGTCATATCGTAAAATAAATTAATTTATCAGGTAAGCATAAATTTACTTTTTTTCCCACATTCTAGGGAAAAAGTGCAAGAGGTCATATTTTTTCTGAATCATGTTTTTTATCCAGTTATAGCTTTCGTGAATGTTTCTTCCCTGTGAGGAAGATACTTCGGTAGTATCGCATAAGGAATTCTCAGTCTCTGATGAGGTAATTCCTTTATCTGATACTAGGTTTATTTTCCTTCATTTTTAGGTCAATACCTCCATTGGATAGATTGTCTACTTAGAGGAGGTTTTAGCTTCTTGGGTGTTCCCGACACCAGTAGGCTATATTAATTTTGTGATGTGCCCTTCTTGGTGGAAGTACTTTTTGTACCAGATAGGGTTATAGAGTTACTCCCTTTGTCTCCTTAATTTAGAAGATACTCAGGGGGATTAAGAATTTACTTGTTGACCAAGGGTGCTTGTGTCCTTTCAATACATTGACATAGAAGCATATCTTTAGAGATGCTATTCGCAGGAGGATAGTAGTTCCTTCAGGAATCCTATGGTTAAAAGTCAGATTGGGGATATAACTCAGTGGTAGCCCATTTGTCTGCAAATCAAGTGGTCCCTGGCCAAGGTCCAGGTGACCTCTTTGCTGGTATCTTTAGAGTTTACGTTGTTATCCTGAGGTCTGTATGGCTATTGGACAGACGTTCCTCTCGGCAGCCAGCTGTTGTAGCCTGATGGTTAGCTTAGCTGTCTAGCAAGTGGAAGGTTTACAGTTGGAAACCAGCTGCGCTATTTACAGGAATAGGCTCCTTTATATTCAGAATAGTATAAAGGATGTATGAAATGATTTTTTTTTTCAGATTTCTGGTAAAATCCTTCCACTCTTTTTCCCAAGTGGAAACAGTTTAAGTCTTTCTGGAGACCCTATCTGGCTCAGCATAGGGGGGGGGAAGCCTACTGTTGTATCTAAGGCAACATGAGAGTCGTGTACCTGATCCGTAAAGAGGCAGGTTCTCCTTTTTTGTCCATCAGGTTTGGTTTATGATCCCTGGGTGGTGTACATTGTGTCCGAGGGATACAAATTAGAGTTCCTGTCTCAAGATTATTGGCAGGGGTGTCCTATCTGGACAACATTCTAACCCAGGGCTATCGTTACAACTAGTAAGATTCCACCATAGCAGACTCCTTGTCCATGAAGATTTTCCGACAAAAGTCAGGAAATCAAAGATTATCTATACTTGTCTAGCCCTTCGGTCCACTTCTCGGCCGTCAGTGGATAAATGCATGGAGTTAATTGGTCTGATGGTGGCGGCAATGGACATCATTCAGTTTGCTCACTCCCATCTCAGACCTCTGCAGTTAAGCATGCTAAGGCATTGGAACGGGGATTATGCAGACTTGTCTCCTCTATTAATTCTGGAGAGGAGATCAGGGACTCTCTTGATTGGGAGTTGTCTCTGGATCATCTTTCCCAGGGATCCTGTTTTCGCAGTCCATCTTGGGGGATTGGGACAACAAACGCCAGCTTTCTAGGGTGAGTAGCAGTCTGGGGTTCCCTAAAGGCTCAGGGAATTTGGACTCAGTCTGTTCTTCCTATGAACATTCTAGATCTGAGAGCAAACTTCAATGCTCTTCTGGCCTGACTCCTGCTAACCTCACTACGGTTTTTCAGGTGTCAGTTGGACAACATAGCTTCAGTGGCTTACATCAATTACCAGGGCGGAACGATGAGCTCCTTAGCGATGAAGGTAACCAAGATTACCCAGCGGGCGAGGGGCCACTCTTGTTGTCTATCGACAATACATATCCCAGGGGTGGTCATCTGGGCTTTTCATCCGGGGAGTGGGATCTCCATCCGGAAGTGTTTAAATGGGGTCTAGCCGGTATTGGATTTCATGACATCACGAAAGCTACCGGGATACGGGTCGAGGTCCAGGGACCCCTAGGCGGAGTCGATAGATATTCTGGCGGTCCCTTGGACCGTCAGTCTCATACCTATTTCCTCCGTTTGCTCTTCTTCCTAGGGTAATTGCTTGAATCAATCAGGAGAGGGCTTCGGTGATCCTCATAGCTCCGGCCTGGCCTCGCAGGATTTGACATATAGATCTGGCAGAGATGGCATCTCTACCTCCTTGGAGACTCCATTGAGGAAGGACCTTCTGATTCTGGGGCCCTTCCTTCACCCAAATCTAGTTTCTTAGAAGCTGACGGCTTAGAGATTGAACGCTTAGTTTTATCCAAGCGGGGATTTTCTGATTTGCTTGCAGGGACCATGATTCAGGCTCGTAAGCCTGTAACTAGAAGAATTTACCATAAGAGTTGGCGTAAATATCTCTATTGGTGCGAATCCAAGGACTACTCATGGAGTAGAGTTAGTATTCCTATAATTTTGTCTTTTCTCCAAGAGGGTTTGGAGAAGGGTTTCTTGATGAGCGCTCTAAGGGTCAAATCTCGGTCCTATCTATTTTGTTACAAAAACGTCTGGAGGATGTCCCAGATGTACAATCTTTTTGTCAGGCCTTGGTCAGGACCAGGCCTGTATTCAAACCAGTTCCTCCTCCATGGAGTCTTAACTTAGTTCTCAAAGTTCTTCAAGGGGCTCTGTTTGAGCCTATGCATTCCTTAGATATTACATTGTTATCTTGGAAAGTTTTATTTCTTGTTTCTATTTCTTCTGCCCTAGAGTGTCGGAACTTTCGACATTACAGTATGACTCTCTCCTTATCTTATTTTCCATTCAGATAAGATAGTGTTACGCAATAAATTACGATTTCTTCCAACGGTTGTTTCTGATCGCAGCATTAATCAGGAGATTGTTGTTCCTTCTTTGTGTCCTAATCCTTCATCTCAGAAAGACTTCTGCACAATTTGGACTTGGTCCGTGCTCTAAAGTATTTCCTGCAGACGACTAAGGACTTTCGTCAGTCTTCTTCTTTGTTCGTGATTTTCTCAGGAAAGCATAAGGGACAGAAAGCTACGGCTACTTCTCTTTCTTTTTGGCTGAAGAGTATCATACATCTTGCATATGAGACTGCTGGACAGCAGCCTCCCGAGAGGGTTATGGCTAACTTCACGAACGCTGTTGCTTCCTCATGGGCATTTAAAAATGAAGCTTCTATGGAACAGATTTGCAAGGCTGCAACTTGATCCTCTCTTCACACTTTTTCAAAGTTCTACAAGTTTGTTACTTTTGCCTCAGCTGAGGCCGCTTTTGGGAGAAAGGTTCTTCAAGCAGTGGTGCCTTCCGTTTAAGTTCCCTGTCTTGTCCCTCCCGTATCATCTGTGTACTCTAGCTTGGGTATTGAATCCCATTAGTAATTAAGACGATCCGTGGACTCATCATGTCTTAAAAAAGAAAAGAAAATTTATGCTTACCTGATAACTTTATTTCTTTTTTGACACTATGAGTCCACGGCCCGCCCTGTTCTTTTAGACAGGTTGTGGGTTAAGTAATCTTCAGACACCTCTGCACCTTGGCTTTTTCTTTCTCTTCCTAACTTCGGATTAATGACTGGAGTGGGAGGGAAGGGAGGGAGGAGCTATTTAACAGCTCTGCTGTGGTGCTCTTTGCCTCCTCCTGCTGACGAGGAGGTGAATATAACAATCCAAAAAACCCGCTGCTGCTCCTAAGACAGCATGAAGGGGCGGCCCCGATCCGGGACTGGATCTAGTAGGGGGCAGACTCTCTTTTTTTGCTCAGGCTTGGGCAAGAGATGTTCAGGATCCCTGGGCACTAGAAATAGTGACCCACGATTATCAATTGGAATTCAAGGATTTTCTGCCAAGAGGGAGATTTCATCTTTCAAAGTTATCTGCAAACCAGATAAAAAGAGAGGCATTCTTACACTGTGTAAAAGACCTTTCTACTATGGGAGAAATTTGTCCAGTTCCAAAATTGGAACAGGGACAGGGGTTTTACTCAAACCTATTTGTGGTTCCCAAAAAAGAGGGAACATTCAGACCCATCTTGGACCTCAAGTGTCTAAACAAATTTCTAAGTGTTCCATCATTCAAGATGGAGACAATACGAACAATTTTACCAATGATCCAGGAGGTTCAATATATGACTACCGTTGATTTGAAGGATGCTTACCTTCATATTCCAATCCACAAGGATCATCATCGGTTTCTAAGGTTTGCTTTCTTGGACAAACATTATCAGTTTGTGGCTCTTCCTTTCGGGTTGGCAACAGCACCCAGAATCTTCACAAAGGTTCTAGGGTCTCTTTTGGCGGTTCTCAGACTGCAAGGAATAGCTGGTAGCGCCTTATCTGGACAATATTTTGATTCAGGCGTCAACATATCATCTGACAAAATCTCACACGGACACAGTGTTGTCTTTTCTGAGAACTCACGGCTGGAAAGTGAACATAGAGAACAGTTCACTTGTCCCACAAACAAGGGTTCCTTTCTTGGGAACTCTGATAGACTCGGTAGCCATGAAAATATTTCTGACGGAGGTCAGAAAATCAAAGATTCTAAATACTTGCCAAGCACTTCAGTCCATTCCTCGGCCATCAGGGGCTCAGTGTATGGAAGTAATTGGATTTATGGTAGCGGCAATGGACATCGTTCCCTTTGCTCGCTTTCATCTCAGACCACTGCAACTGTGCATGCTCGGACAGTGGAATGGGGATTATGCGGATTTATCTCCTCAGATAAATCTGGATCAAGAGACCAGAAACTCTCTTCTTTGGTGGTTGTCGCCGGATCATCTGTCCCAAGGGACTTGTTTCCGCAGACCTTCGTGGGTGATAGTGACAACAGATGCCAGCCTTCTGGGCTGGGGTGCAGTTTGGAACTCCCTGAAGGCTCAGGGTGTTTGGACTCAAGTGGAGTCTCTTCTTCCAATCAATATTCTGGAACTTAGAGCAATATTCAATGCGCTTCAGGCGTGGCCTCAGTTGGCTTTGGCCAAATTCATCAGATTCCAGTCGACAACATCACGACTGTGGCATATGTCACCGTGGAAACTTCCATTGAGACAGGACCTTCTCATTCAAGGTCCTTTCCAACATCCAAATCGAATTTCTCTGCAGCTGACTGCGTGGAGATTGAACGCTTGATTTTATCGAAGCGAGGATTCTCTGATTCGATTATCAATACTTTGATACAGGCTAGAAAGCCTGTCACTAGAAAAATCTATCATAAGATATGGCGTAAATATCTTTATTGGTGTGAATCCAAGGGTTACTCATGGAATAAAGTTAGGATTCTGTCTTTTCTCCAAGAAGGATTGGAGAAAGGATTATCAGCAAGTTCCTTAAAGGGACAAATTTCAGCTTTGTCAATTCTGTTTCACAAACGTTTGGCAAATGTACCAGATGTTCAGTCTTTTTGTCAGGCTCTATCTAGAATTAAGCCTGTATTTAGACCTATTACTCCTCCCTGGAGTTTGAATTTAGTTCTTCAAATTCTTCAAGGGGTTCCGTTTGAACCTATGCATTCCATAGATATTAAACTATTATCTTGGAAAGTTCTTGTTTTGGTTGCTATCTCTTCTGCTCGAAGAGTTTCTGAGCTTTCAGCATTACAGTGTGATTCGCCTTATCTCATACTGATTCTGATAAGGTGGTTTTATGTACCAAACCTGGTTTTCTTCCTAACGTTGTTTCGAATAAGAATATTAATCAGGAAATTGTTGTTCCTTCGTTGTGTCCTAATCCTTCTTCTAAGAAGGAGCGTCTGTTACATAACTTGGACGTGGTCCGTGCCTTAAAGTTTTACTTACAGGCAACTAAGGATTTCTGTCAATCATCTTGATTATTCATTGTTTATTCTGGAAAGCGTAGGAGTCAGAAAGCTACGGCTACCTCTCTTTCTTTTTGGCTGAGAAGTATCATCCGCCTGGCATATGACACTGCTGGACAGCAGCCTCCTGAAAGAATTATGGCTCATTCTACTAGGGCTGTGGCTTCCACATGGGCTTTTAAAAACGATGCATCTTTTGAACAGATTTGTAAGGCTGTGACTTGGTCGTCCCTTCACACTTTTTCCAAATTTTCCAAATTTGACACTTTTGCTTCTTCTGAGGCTATCTTTGGGATAAAGGTTCTTCAAGCAGTGGTGCCTTCCGTTTAGGTTCCTGTCTTGTCCCTCCCTTTCATCCGTGTCCTATTGCTTTGGTATTGGTTTCCCACAAGTAAGGATGAAATCCGTGGACTCATCATATCTTTGTAAAAGAAAAGTAAATTTATGCTTACCTGATAAATTAATTTCTTTTACGATATGACGAGTCCACGGCCCACCCTGTTATTTTAATATAGATTTATTTTATTTTTTGAAAACTTCAGTCACCTCTGCACCTTTTTAGCCTTTCCTTTTCTCTTCCTATAACCTTCGGCCGAATGACTGGAGGGGAAGGGAGGGGCTATATATATACAGATCTGCTGTGGTGCTCTTTGCCACTTCCTGTTAGCAGGAGGTTAATATCCCACAAGTAAGGATGAAATCCGTGGACTCGTCATATCGTAAAATAAATTAATTTATCAGGTAAGCATAAATTTACTTTTTTTCCACATTCTAGGGAAAAAGTGCAAGAGGTCATATTTTTTCTGAATCATGTTTTTTATCCAGTTATAGCTTTCGTGAATGTTTCTTCCCTGTGAGGAAGATACTTCGGTAGTATCGCATAAGGAATTCTCAGTCTCTGATGAGGTAATTCCTTTATCTGATACTAGGTTTATTTTCCTTCATTTTTAGGTCAATACCTCCATTGGATAGATTGTCTACTTAGAGGAGGTTTTAGCTTCTTGGGTGTTCCCGACACCAGTAGGCTATATTAATTTTGTGATGTGCCCTTCTTGGTGGAAGTACTTTTTGTACCAGATAGGGTTATAGAGTACTCCCTTTGTCTCCTTAATTTAGAAGATACTCAGGGGGATTAAGAATTTACTCGTTGACCAAGGGTGCTTGTGTCCTTTCAATACATTGACATAGAAGCATATCTTTAGAGATGCTATTCGCAGGAGGATAGTAGTTCCTTCAGGAATCCTATGGTTAAAAGTCAGATTGGGGATATAACTCAGTGGTAGCCCATTTGTCTGCAAATCAAGTGGTCCCTGGCCAAGGTCCAGGTGACCTCTTTGCTGGTATCTTTAGAGTTTACGTTGTTATCCTGAGGTCTGTATGGCTATTGGACAGACGTTCCTCTCGGCAGCCAGCTGTTGTAGCCTGATGGTTAGCTTAGCTGTCTAGCAAGTGGAAGGTTTACAGTTGGAAACCAGCTGCGCTATTTACAGGAATAGGCTCCTTTATATTCAGAATAGTATAAAGGATGTATGAAATGATTTTTTTTTTCAGATTTCTGGTAAAATCCTTCCACTCTTTTTCCCAAGTGGAAACAGTTTAAGTCTTTCTGGAGACCCTATCTGGCTCAGCATAGGGGGGGGAAAGCCTACTGTTGTATCTAAGGCAACATGAGAGTCGTGTACCTGATCCGTAAAGAGGCAGGTTCTCCTTTTTTGTCCATCAGGTTTGGTTTATGATCCCTGGGTGGTGTACATTGTGTCCGAGGGATACAAATTAGAGTTCCTGTCTCAAGATTATTGGCAGGGGTGTCCTATCTGGACAACATTCTAACCCAGGGCTATCGTTACAACTAGTAAGATTCCACCATAACAGACTCCTTGTCCATGAAGATTTTCCGACAAAAGTCAGGAAATCAAAGATTATCTATACTTGTCTAGCCCTTCGGTCCACTTCTCGGCCGTCAGTGGATAAATGCATGGAGTTAATTGGTCTGATGGTGGCGGCAATGGACATCATTCAGTTTGCTCACTCCCATCTCAGACCTCTGCAGTTAAGCATGCTAAGGCATTGGAACGGGGATTATGCAGACTTGTCTCCTCTATTAATTCTGGAGAGGAGATCAGGGACTCTCTTGATTGGGAGTTGTCTCTGGATCATCTTTCCCAGGGATCCTGTTTTCGCAGTCCATCTTGGGGGATTGGGACAACAAACGCCAGCTTTCTAGGGTGAGTAGCAGTCTGGGGTTCCCTAAAGGCTCAGGGAATTTGGACTCAGTCTGTTCTTCCTATGAACATTCTAGATCTGAGAGCAAACTTCAATGCTCTTCTGGCCTGACTCCTGCTAACCTCACTACGGTTTTTCAGGTGTCAGTTGGACAACATAGCTTTAGTGGCTTACATCAATTACCAGGGCGGAACGATGAGCTCCTTAGCGATGAAGGTAACCAAGATTACCCAGCGGGCGAGGGGCCACTCTTGTTGTCTATCGACAATACATATCCCAGGGGTGGTCATCTGGGCTTTTCATCCGGGGAGTGGGATCTCCATCCGGAAGTGTTTAAATGGGGTCTAGCCGGTATTGGATTTCATGACATCACGAAAGCTACCGGGATACGGGTCGAGGTCCAGGGACCCCTAGGCGGAGTCGATAGATATTCTGGCGGTCCCTTGGACCGTCAGTCTCATACCTATTTCCTCCGTTTGCTCTTCTTCCTAGGGTAATTGCTTGAATCAATCAGGAGAGGGCTTCGGTGATCCTCATAGCTCCGGCCTGGCCTCGCAGGATTTGACATACAGATCTGGCAGAGATGGCATCTCTACCTCCTTGGAGACTCCATTGAGGAAGGACCTTCTGATTCTGGGGCCATTCCTTCACCCAAATCTAGTTTCTTAGAAGCTGACGGCTTAGAGATTGAACGCTTAGTTTTATCCAAGCGGGGATTTTCTGATTTGCTTGCAGGGACCATGATTCAGGCTCGTAAGCCTGTAACTAGAAGGATTTACCATAAGAGTTGGCGTAAATATCTCTATTGGTGCGAATCCAAGGACTACTCATGGAGTAGAGTTAGTATTCCTATAATTTTGTCTTTTCTCCAAGAGGGTTTGGAGAAGGGTTTCTTGATGAGCGCTCTAAGGGTCAAATCTCGGTCCTATCTATTTTGTTACAAAAACGTCTGGAGGATGTCCCAGATGTACAATCTTTTTGTCAGGCCTTGGTCAGGACCAGGCCTGTATTCAAACCAGTTCCTCCTCCATGGAGTCTTAACTTAGTTCTCAAAGTTCTTCAAGGGGCTCTGTTTGAGCCTATGCATTCCTTAGATATTACATTGTTATCTTGGAAAGTTTTATTTCTTGTTTCTATTTCTTCTGCCCGTAGAGTGTCGGAACTTTCGACATTACAGTATGACTCTCTCCTTATCTTATTTTCCATTCAGATAAGATAGTGTTACGCAATAAATTACGATTTCTTCCAACGGTTGTTTCTGATCGCAGCATTAATCAGGAGATTGTTGTTCCTTCTTTGTGTCCTAATCCTTCATCTCAGAAAGACTTCTGCACAATTTGGACTTGGTCCGTGCTCTAAAGTATTTCCTGCAGACGACTAAGGACTTTCGTCAGTCTTCTTCTTTGTTCGTGATTTTCTCAGGAAAGCATAAGGGACAGAAAGCTACGGCTACTTCTCTTTCTTTTTGGCTGAAGGGTATCATACATCTTGCATATGAGACTGCTGGACAGCAGCCTCCCGAGAGGGTTATGGCTAACTTCACGAACGCTGTTGCTTCCTCATGGGCATTTAAAAATGAAGCTTCTATGGAACAGATTTGCAAGGCTGCAACTTGATCCTCTCTTCACACTTTTTCAAAGTTCTACAAGTTTGTTACTTTTGCCTCAGCTGAGGCCGCTTTTGGGAGAAAGGTTCTTCAAGCAGTGGTGCCTTCCGTTTAAGTTCCCTGTCTTGTCCCTCCCGTATCATCTGTGTACTCTAGCTTGGGTATTGAATCCCATTAGTAATTAAGACGATCCGTGGACTCATCATGTCTTAAAAAAGAAAAGAAAATTTATGCTTACCTGATAACTTTATTTCTTTTTTGACACTATGAGTCCACGGCCCGCCCTGTTCTTTTAGACAGGTTGTGGGTTAAGTAATCTTCAGACACCTCTGCACCTTGGCTTTTCCTTTCTCTTCCTAACTTCGGATTAATGACTGGAGTGGGAGGGAAGGGAGGGAGGAGCTATTTAACAGCTCTGCTGTGTTGCTCTTTGCCTTCTCCTGCTGACCTGGAGGTGAATATCCCATTAGTAATTAAGATGATCCGTGGACTCATTGTCAAAAAAGAAATACATTTTCTTTTTTAAGTTAATAGAGACATACCAGAGATAAAGATTTGTAGGGAAATATGCAGTTATAGTATGTGAAGCAGGGTTAAGATATGTGAAGCAGGGTTAAAATGGTGTCTTTATGCACATACCAGAGATAAAGATTTTTATGGGAATATGCAGTTATAGTATGTGAAGCAGGGTATGAATTAGCTCAACAGTGAAAGGGTTAAAAAGGAAACTGGAAATAAATTAGACTCAGATATCAGCACAAGCACTCAAAAGGGTCTCAAAGTGATAGGAGAAGCTTCTGAGGGCTGGGGTAGTCAGTTTACTATAACCTATTTAAAATCAAATTGTCCCTATAATTAGAGGGGCATGGGGCAAGCACACAATTTTTTTTTTTTATAGAATAGTCAAAATCATTTTACTTTAAAAATAACAGACTGTGAAGCAACATTGTTAGATTAATACAATAATAAATTTTAAAGCCAAGACTGTTGTTTTGCAAACTTATATGCAAACCCTGTGTAAATGGTGCACATCATTTTACTTTCAGGAGAAGCTAGAAGTTGCATCTCAGGTTGCCAGCCTGGCCCAGTCTGCACTGGTTACACTGAAAGCACTACAGAATCTCAGAGTCTTTATTCAACAGGCAAGCAAGAAAGAGCTCAACTTTATGGAGCTGGCGGCACGTGACTTTTCTTATAGCTTGGCTAAAATCTATATTGGTAAGAACAAAAGAAATAATCTATACAGACTTAGGTTTTGTGCACTTTAACTAGACAGCTTGGGTTTAAGGATAAGTGGGGAAAATAAGACATTCTAATGAGGTGTTTTTCTTTCCTAAGATATGGCGAGTCCACGGAATCATCAATTACTAGTGGGAATATCACTCCTGGCCAGCAGGAGGCGGCAAAGAGCACTACAGCAAAGCTACTATATATGTCACTTCCCTTACCCATAACCCCCAGCCATTCTCTTTGCCTGCGGTGCAAGGAGGAGGTGAAGTTTTGGTGTCTGATCTATAATCAAGATTTTTTTATTTTAAAGCAGAGTAGGTTTGATCTGATCTTTCTAAAGGGTCTAGCCTTAGCCCATGTCAGTCTCTTCAGTAGGGCAGTGGTGGCTTTTAAGCAATTGGGAACTTGTGGGGTACAATCCTCATTGCCTTTTCCCAAAACATTTTGCTGCCCTGTTTATATAGCCTGAGTAGGTTTACTCGGTCTTTCTGTATTTCCACAGGTCCATGTGAGGGAAGGTATCCTCTCAAACCAGGTGAGCTGTCCTGCTGCCGGACAGATGAATATTAAGGTAAGTGCCAATTTTGTTTTCTATGTAGCAGGGAAAAATTTGACACTTATTCAGCTAAAACGCTGCAGGGGGACGTTTTTTTATTATTCCTGTCAGGGTGCAGGTTTTTATGGCAGTTTTTGCAGGCACTGTTAGTTTAAGGAGTGAGGTTCTGTTTTTAGTAACTGATTATGTACTTTTTGGGGTTTTTTTTTATTGTTTTGTTTTTAAGCCTGTTTTCAAGAAAGTTGTTTAAAAGAAAATTTTTAAAAAATTGCTTTTTTGTTTGCTGTAGGACCGCCCTTTTTAGGGAGGTCCTGATTCTTTGATGTCAGAGTTTTTTTGGCGCTTTTTTCACTTCCTGTAAGAGTGAGGTGCACATATTTCTGATGCTCTGCTGTTTAGAAGGCTTCTTGCTGTTTTTGCTTCTCTGGAAAACCGGATTGTAAACAGGATCATGTTTTCTTTCATGTAATTAGCAAGAGTCCATGAGCTAGTGACGTATGGGATATACATTCCTACCAGGAGGGGCAAAGTTTCCCAAACCTCAAAATGCCTACAAATACACCCCTCACCACACCCACAATTCAGTTTTACAAACTTTGCCTCCGATGGAGGTGGTGAAGTAAGTTTGTGCTAGATTCTACGTTGATATGCGCTCCGCAGCAAGTTGGAGCCCGGTTTTCCTCTCAGCGTGCAGTGAATGTCAGAGGGATGTGAGGAGAGTATTGCCTATTTGAATGCAGTGATCTCCTTCTAAGGGGTCTATTTCATAGGTTCTCTGTTATCGGTCGTAGAGATTCATCTCTTACCTCCCTTTTCAGATCGACGATATACTCTTATATATACCATTACCTCTGCTGATTCTCGTTTCAGTACTGGTTTGGCTATCTACTATATGTAGATGAGTGTCCTGGGGTAAGTAAGTCTTATTTTCTGTGACACTCCTAGCTATGGTTGGGCACTTTGTTTATAAAGTTCTAAATATATGTATTCAAACATTTATTTGCCTTGACTCAGAATGTTAAACTTTCCTTATTTTCAGACAGTCAGTTTCATATTTGGGATAATGCATTTTAACATTTTTCTTACCTTAAAATTTGACTTTTTCCCTGTGGGCTGTTAGGCTCGCGGGGGCTGAAAATGCTTCACTTTATTGCGTCATTCTTGGCGCTGACTTTTTTGGCGCAAAAATTCTATTTCCGTTTCCGGCGTCATACGTGTCGCCGGAAGTTGTGTCATTTTTTGACGTTATTTTGCGCCAAAAATGTCGGCGTTCCGGATGTGGCGTCATTTTTGGCGCCAAAAAGCATTTAGGCGCCAAATAATGTGGGCGTCTTATTTGGCGCGAAAAAATATGGGCGTCACTTTTGTCTCCACATTATTTAAGTCTCATTTTTTATTGCTTCTGGTTGCTAGAAGCTTGTTCTTTGGAATTTTTTCCCATTCCTGAAACTGTCATTTAAGGAATTTGATCAATTTTGCTTTATATATATATGTTGTTTTTTCTCTTACATATTGCAAGATGTCTCACGTTGCATCTGAGTCAGAAGATACTACAGGAAAATCGCTGTCAAGTGCTGAATCTACCAAAGCTAAGTGTATCTGCTGTAAACTTTTGGTAGCTATTCCTCCAGCTGTTGTTTGTATTGATTGTCATGACAAACTTGTTAAAGCAGATAATATTTCCTTTAGTAAAGTACCATTGCCTGTTGCAGTTCCTTCAACATCTAAGGTGCAGAATGTTCCTGATAATATAAGAGATTTTGTTTCTGAATCCATAAAGAAGGCTATGTCTGTTATTTCTCCTTCTAGTAAACGTAAAAAATCTTTTAAAACTTCTCTCCCTACAGATGAATTTTTAACTGAACATCATCATTCTGATTCTGATGATTCCTCTGGTTCAGAGGATTCTGTCTCAGAGGTTGATGCTGATAAATCTTCATATTTATTTAAAATGGAATTTATTCGTTCTTTCTACCCTTGCTAAACGTACTACTATTCCTACGTCAGATGGTACTTCGTTTAAGGATCCTCTAGATAGGAAAATTGAGTCCTTTCTAAGAAAAGCTTATCTGTGTTCAGGTAATCTTCTTAGACCTGCTATATCTTTGGCTGATGTTGCTGCAGCTTCAACTTTTTGGTTGGAAACTTTAGCGCAACAAGTAACACATCGTGATTCTCATGATATTATTATTCTTCTTCAACATGCTAATAATTTTATCTGTGATGCCATTTTTGATATTATCAGAGTTGATGTCAGGTTTATGTCTCTAGCTATTTTAGCTAGAAGAGCTTTATGGCTTAAAACTTGGAATGCTGATATGGCTTCTAAATCAACTTTACTTTCCATTTCTTTCCAGGGTAACAAATTATTTGGTTCTCAGTTGGATTCCATTATTTCAACTGTTACTGGTGGGGCTAATAATCGTTTTCGTTCCTTTCGTTTCAACAAAGAACAAAAGCCTGATCCTTCATCCTCAGGAGCAGTTTCAGTTTGGAGACCATCTCCAGTTTGGAATAAATCCAAGCCAGCTAGAAAGGCAAAGCCTGCTTCTAAGTCCACATGAAGGTGCGGCCCTCATTCCAGCTCAGCTGGTAGGGGGCAGGTTACGTTTTTTCAAGGAAATTTGGATCAATTCTGTTCACAATCTTTGGATTCAGAGCATTGTTTCAGAAGGGTACAGAATTGGTTTCAAGTTGAGACCTCCTGCAAAGAGATTTTTTCTTTCCCGTGTCCCAGTAAATCCAGTAAAAGCTCAAGCATTTCTGAAATGTGTTTCAGATCTAGAGTTGACTGGAGTAATTATGCCAGTTCCAGTTCCGGAACAGGGGATGGGGTTTTATTCAAATCTCTTCATTGTACCAAAGAAGGAGAATTCTTTCAGACCAGTTCTGGATCTAAAAATATTGAATCGTTATGTAAGGACTATCTTACCTTTTGTTCAGCAAGGGAATTATATGTCCACAATAGATTTACAGGATGTATATCTGCATATTCCGATTCATCCAGATCATTATCAGTTCCTGAGATTCTCGTTTCTGGACAAGCATTACCAGTTTGTGGCTCTGCCGTTTGGCCTAGCTACAGCTCCAAGAATTTTTACAAAGGTTCTCGGTGCCCTGCTGTCTGTAATCAGAGAACAGGGTATTGTGGTATTTCCTTATTTGGACGATATCTTGGTACTTGCTCAGTCTTTACATTTAGCAGAATCTCATACGAATCGACTTGTGTTGTTTCTTCAAGATCATGGTTGGAGGATCAATTTACCAAAAAGTTCTTTGATTCCTCAGACAAGGGTAACCTTTCTGGGTTTCCAGATGGATTCAGTGTCCATGACTCTGTCTTTAACAGACAAGAGACGTCTAAAGTTGATTACAGCTTGTCGAATCCTTCAGTCACAATCATTCCCTTCGGTAGCCTTATGCATGGAAATTCTAGGTCTTATGACTGCTGCATCGGACGCGATCCCCTTTGCTCGTTTTCACATGCGACCTCTTCAGCTCTGTATGTTGAAGCAATGGTGCAAGGATTACACGAAGATATCTCAATTAATATCTTTAAAACCGATTGTTCGACACTCTCTAACATGGTGGACAGATCACCATTGTTTAATTCAGGGGGCTTCTTTTGTGCTTCCGACCTGGACTGTAATTTCAACAGATGCAAGTCTCACAGGTTGGGGAGCTGTGTGGGGATCTCTGACGGCACAAGGAGTTTGGGAATCTCAGGAGGTGAGATTACCGATCAATATTTTGGAACTCCGTGCAATTTTCAGAGCTCTTCAGTTTTGGCCTCTTCTGAAGAGAGAATCGTTCATTTGCTTTCAGACAGACAATGTCACAACTGTGGCATACATCAATCATCAAGGAGGGACTCACAGTCCTCTGGCTATGAAAGAAGTATCTCGAATTTTGGTTTGGGCGGAATCCAGCTCCTGTCTAATCTCTGCGGTTCATATCCCAGGTGTAGACAATTGGGAAGCGGATTATCTCAGTCGCCAAACGTTGCATCCGGGCGAATGGTCTCTTCACCCAGAGGTATTTCTTCAGATTGTTCAAATGTGGGAACTTCCAGAAATAGATCTGATGGCGTCCCATCTAAACAAGAAACTTCCCAGGTATCTGTCCAGATCCCGGGATCCTCAGGCGGAGGCAGTGGATGCATTATCACTTCCTTGGAAGTATCATCCTGCCTATATCTTTCCGCCTCTAGTTCTTCTTCCAAGAGTAATCTCCAAGATTCTGAAGGAATGCTCTTTTGTTCTGCTGGTAGCTCCGGCATGGCCTCACAGGTTTTGGTATGCGGATCTTGTCCGGATGGCCTCTTGCCAACCGTGGACTCTTCCGTTAAGACCAGACCTTCTGTCACAAGGTCCTTTTTTCCATCAGGATCTGAAATCCTTAAATTTAAAGGTATGGAGATTGAACGCTTGATTCTTGGTCAAAGAGGTTTCTCTGACTCTGTGATTAATACTATGTTACAGGCTCGTAAATCTGTATCTCGAGAGATATATTATAGAGTCTGGAAGACTTATATTTCTTGGTGTCTTTCTCATCATTTTTCCTGGCATTCTTTTAGAATACCGAGAATTTTACAGTTCCTTCAGGATGGTTTAGATAAGGGTTTGTCCGCAAGTTCTTTGAAAGGACAAATCTCTGCTCTTTCTGTTCTTTTTCACAGAAAGATTGCTATTCTTCCTGATATTCATTGTTTTGTACAAGCTTTGGTTCGTATAAAACCTGTCATTAAGTCAATTTCTCCTCCTTGGAGTTTGAATTTGGTTCTGGGAGCTCTTCAAGCTCCTCCGTTTGAACCTATGCATTCATTGGACATTAAATTACTTTCTTGGAAAGTTTTGTTCCTTTTTGCCATCTCTTCTGCCAGAAGAGTTTCTGAATTATCTGCTCTTTCTTGTGAGTCTCCTTTTCTGATTTTTCATCAGGATAAGGCGGTGTTGCGAACTTCTTTTGAATTTTTACCTAAAGTTGTGAATTCCAACAACATTAGTAGAGAAATTGTGGTTCCTTCATTATGTCCTAATCCTAAGAATTCTAAGGAGAAATCGTTGCATTCTTTGGATGTTGTTAGAGCTTTGAAATATTATGTTGAAGCTACGAAATCTTTTCGTAAGACTTCTAGTCTATTTGTTATCTTTTCCGGTTCTAGAAAAGGCCAGAAAGCTTCTGCCATTTCTTTGGCATCTTGGTTGAAATCTTTAATTCATCTTGTCTATGTTGAGTCGGGTAAAACTCCGCCTCAGAGAATTACAGCTCATTCTACTAGGTCAGTTTCTACTTCCTGGGCGTTTAGGAATAAAGCTTCGGTTGACCAGATCTGCAAAGCAGCGACTTGGTCCTCTTTGCATACTTTTACTAAATTCTACCATTTTGATGTATTTTCTTCTTCTGAAGCAGTTTTTGGTAGAAAAGTACTTCAGGCAGCGGTTTCAGTTTGAATCTTCTGCTTATGTTTTTCGTTAAACTTTATTTTGGGTGTGGATTTTTTTCAGCGGAATTGGCTGTCTTTATTTTATCCCTCCCTCTCTAGTGACTCTTGCGTGGAAGATCCACATCTTGGGTAGTCATTATACCATACGTCACTAGCTCATGGACTCTTGCTAATTACATGAAAGAAAACATAATTTATGTAAGAACTTACCTGATAAATTCATTTCTTTCATATTAGCAAGAGTCCATGAGGCCCACCCTTTTTTTGTGGTGGTTATGATTTTTGTATAAAGCACAATTATTCCAATTCCTTATTTTTTATGCTTTCGCACTTTTTTATCACCCCACTTCTTGGCTATTCGTTAAACTGAATTGTGGGTGTGGTGAGGGGTGTATTTGTAGGCATTTTGAGGTTTGGGAAACTTTGCCCCTCCTGGTAGGAATGTATATCCCATACGTCACTAGCTCATGGACTCTTGCTAATATGAAAGAAATTAATTTATCAGGTAAGTTCTTACATAAATTATGTTTTTTCCTCAGTTTGCTGCGGGTTGCAGGACAGTTAGGGCACCTCAATAATTCTGCTGAGGTGTTGCTTGGGGTATGTTTTCTTGATTTGGTAAATTTAAAGGGAACATTTATTTAAGAACGTTTTTTTGGTTCTGTATTATATCCTTTGTTAAAAGATTGAAAAAAGAAAAGTTAGATTTTTTATTTGCTTTTTTTTTTATTATTATGGATCAGGAGGCTGTGCAGGATGTTACCTGTAGCTTATGTTTTGATGCCCAGGTGGAACCCTCAGTACCTTTTTGTTCTTCATGTATTGAAAGAACTTTAGCTTATAGAAAGACTTTTTGATTCTGAGCCATCATTAGCTAAAGCGGATGCTGTTCAGGAGCCTCCTGTTTCAGATGTTCCGCAGCTTTCTCCTCAAGCGTCCCAATCCTATTCATCTGCACATGCAGTGCCCTGCGTTTCCTCTCATGCTCCGTCTGGAGTTACTTTGCAAGGTATTGCTGCCCAGGTATTTTCTGCGGTATCTGAGGCGCTGTCTGCTTTTCCCATGCTGCAGGGAAAACGCAAAAGGAAATACATTTAAAGAAACAGTAAGTAAGGCTTCTGATCCTGAGGTGGCTAGTTTTTCCTCTCAGAAGTCTGATTCTTGCGCAGCTGAGGGTAAAATTTCGGATTCAGGCAGTATAATTCCTTCTACTGATGCTGAAGTTGTGTCCTTCAGATTTAAGCTGGAACACCTCCGCTTGTTACTTAAGGAGGTTTTGGCTACCTTGGATGACTCCGATACTACTATCGTTGTTAACCCTAAAAAGTCTAGTAAGCTGAACAAGTATTTTGATGTTCCCTCTGCGGTGGAGGTTTTTCCTGTTCCAGACTGTGCTTCTGAGATTATTGCACAGGAGTGGGAGAGTCTTGGTATTCCTTTTCTTCTGTTAAGTGTGATCAGTCCACGGGTCATCATTACTTCTGGGATATTACTCCTCCCCAACAGGAAGTGCAAGAGGATTCACCCAGCAGAGCTGCATATAGCTCCTCCCCTCTACGTCACCCCCAGTCATTCTCTTGCACCCAACGACTAGATAGGATGTGTGAGAGGACTATGGTGATTTTATTTAGTTTTATTTCTTCAATCAAAAGTTTGTTATTTTTTAATAGCACCGGAGTGTGTTATTCCTTCTCTGGTGGAGTTTGAAGAAGAATCTACCAGAGTTTTTACTATGATTTTAGCCGGAGTTGTTAAGATCATATTGCTGTTTCTCGGCCATCTGAGGAGAGGTAAACTTCAGATCAGGGGACAGCGGGCAGTTTAATCTGCAAAGAGGTATGTAGCAGTTTTTATTTTCTGACAATGGAATTGATGAGAAAATCCTGCCATACCGACATAATATCACGTATGTATATTTAACATTTGAGTATTCTGGGGAATGGTACTTCACTGGAATTACACTGTGTATATAAGACTTTAGCCTAATTGCAAAGCAACAGGTTTTTTAATAACTTTTAATTTATGTTAAACGTTTTTGCTGGAATGTAAAATCGTTTTCATTTTCTGAGGTACTGGGTGAATAAAATGTTTGGGCACTATTTTTCCACTTGGCAGTTGCTTGATCTAATTATGACAGTTTACTGATCTCTCTCACTGTTGTGTGTGAGGGGGAGGGACCTTTTTTTGGCGCTTTTGCTACGCATCAAAAATTTCAGTCAGAAGCTCATTGTTTTTTCCTGCATGTTCCGGTTTATCTCTACAGAACTCAGGGGTCTTCAAAGCTTGTTTGAGGGAAGTAATCTAACAGAGCTGTGAGATTATAGTTGACTGTGATAAAAAACGTTTATTCTTTAACTTTTTTATGCCATCAGGGTTAGTTTTTCTTTGCTAATGGGAACAAACCTTTGCTAAATTGTGTTTTGTTTTTCAAAGTTTGTTGATTTCAACTGTTATATATCTTTCAGTGCTTCTTAAAGCACAGTACGTTTTTTTCATTATGTTTTACTTGAATAATATTTCCAAGTTGCAAGTTTATTTGCTAGTGTGTTAAACATGTCTGATTCAGAGGATGAGACCTGTACTATTTGTGCCAACGCCAAAGTGGAGCCCAATAGAAATTTATGTACTAACTGTATTGATGCTACTTTAAATAAAAGTCAATCTGTACAAATTGAACAAATTTCACCAAACAACGAGGGGAGAGTTATGCCGACTAACTCGCCTCACGTGACAGTACCTGCATCTCCCGCTCGGGAGGTGCGCGATATGGTGGCGCCCAGTACATCTGGGCGGCCATTACAAATAACATTACAAGATATGGCTACTGTTATGACTGAGGTTTTGGCTAAATTACCAGAACTAAGGGGCAAGCGTGATCACTCTGGGGTGAGAACAGAGTGCGCTGATAATGCTAGGGCCATGTCAGATACTGCGTCACAACTTGCAGAACATGAGGACGGAGAGCTTCATTCTGCGGCTGACGGTTCTGATCCAAACAGATTGGATTCAGATATTTCAAATTTTAAATTTAAGCTGGAAAACTTCCGTGTATTACTAGGGGAGGTGTTAGCGGCCCTGAATGATTGTAACACAGTTGCAATACCAGAGAAAATGTGTAGGTTGGATAAATATTTTGCTGTACCAACAAGTACTGACGTTTTTCCTATACCTAAGAGACTAACTGAAATTATTACTAAGGAGTGGGATAGACCCGGTGTGCCGTTCTCACCCCCTCCGATATTTAGAAAGATGTTTCCAATAGACACCGCCACACGGGACTTATGGCAAACGGTCCCTAAGGTGGAGGGAGCAGTTTCTACTTTAGCTAAGCGTACCACTATCCCGGTAGAGGATAGCTGTGCCTTTTCAGATCCAATGGATAAAAAGTTAGAGGGTTACCTTAAGAAAATGTTTGTTCAACAAGGTTTTATATTGCAACCCCTTGCATGCATTGCGTCGGTCACGGCTGCAGCGGCATTCTGGATTGAGTCTCTAGAAGAGAACCTTAGTTCAGCTACGCTGGACGACATTTCGGACAGGCTTAGAATACTTAAGCTAGCTAATTCATTCATTTCGGAAGCCGTAGTACATTTAACTAAACTTACGGCTAAGAATTCCGGATTCGCCATTCAGGCGCGTAGAGCACTGTGGCTAAAATCCTGGTCAGCTGATGTAACTTCTAAGTCCAAATTACTTAATATACCTTTCAAGGGACAGACCTTATTTGGGGCCCGGTTTGAAAGAAATTATCGCTGACATTACAGGAGGTAAGGGCCACGCCCTGCCTTAAGACAAAGCCAAACCTAAGGCTAGACAGTCTAATTTTCGTTCCTTTCAGAATTTCAAAGCAGGAGCAGCATCAACTTCCACTGCTCCAAAACAAGAAGGATCTGGTACTCGCTACAGACAAGGCTGGAGACCTAACCAGTCCTGGAACAAGGGCAAGCAGGCCAGGAAACCTGCTGCTGCCCCTAAAACAGCATGAATTGAGGGCCCCCGATCCGGGATCGGATCTAGTGGGGGGCAGACTTTCTCTCTTCGCCCAGGCTTGGGCAAGAGATGTCCAGGATCCCTGGGCGCTAGAGATAATATCTCAGGGATACCTTCTGGACTTCAAATACTCTCCTCCAAGAGAGAGATTTCATCTGTCAAGGTTGTCAACAAACCAAACAAAGAAAGAAGCGTTTCTACGCTGCATACAAGAACTATTGCTAATGGGAGTAATCCATCCAGTTCCACGGTCGGAACAGGGACAGGGGTTTTACTCAAATCTGTTTGTGGTTCCCAAAAAAGAGGGAACTTTCAGACCAATCCTGGATTTAAAGATCCTAAACAAATTCCTAAGAGTTCCATCATTCAAAATGGAGACTATTCGGACAATTTTACCCATGATCCAAGAAGGTCAGTACATGACCACAGTGGATTTAAAGGATGCTTACCTTCACATACCGATTCACAAAGATCATTACCGGTATCTAAGGTTTGCCTTTCTAGACAGGCATTACCAGTTTGTAGCTCTTCCATTCGGATTGGCTACAGCTCCAAGAATCTTCACAAAGGTTCTAGGTGGTCTTCTGGCGGTACTAAGACCGCGGGGAATTTCGGTAGCTCCGTACCTAGACGACATTCTGATACAAGCTTCAAGCTTTCAAACTGCCAAGTCTCATACAGAGTTAGTACTGGCTTTTCTAAGGTCACATGGATGGAAGGTGAACGAAAAGAAAAGTTCACTCGTTCCACTCACAAGAGTTCCCTTCCTGGGGACTCTTATAGATTCTGTAGAAATGAAGATTTACCTGACAGAGGACAGGTTAACAAGACTTCAAAGTGCTTGCCGCACCCTTCATTCCATTCAACACCCGTCAGTGGCTCAATGCATGGAGGTAATCGGCTTAATGGTAGCGGCAATGGACATAGTGCCATTTGCTCGCTTACACCTCAGACCACTGCAACTATGCATGCTAAGTCAGTGGAATGGGGATTACTCAGACTTGTCCCCTTCTCTGAATCTGGATCAAGAGACCAGAAATTCTCTTCTATGGTGGCTTTCTCGGCCACATCTGTCCAGAGGGATGCCATTCAGCAGACCAGACTGGACAATTGTAACAACAGACGCCAGCCTTCTAGGTTGGGGTGCCGTCTGGAATTCTCTGAAGGCTCAGGGACAATGGAGTCAGGAGGAGAGTCTCCTGCCAATAAATATTCTGGAATTGAGAGCAGTTCTCAATGCCCTCCTGGCTTGGCCCCAGTTGACAACTCGGGGGTTCATCAGGTTTCAGTCGGACAACATCACGACTGTAGCTTACATCAACCATCAGGGAGGGGCAAGGAGCTCCCTAGCAATGATGGAAGTATCAAAGATAATTCGCTGGGCAGAGTCTCACTCTTGCCACCTGTCAGCAATCCACATCCCGGGAGTGGAGAACTGGGAGGCGGATTTCTTAAGTCGTCAGACTTTTCATCCGGGGGAGTGGGAACTTCATCCGGAGGTCTTTGCCCAAATACTTCGACGTTGGGGCAAACCAGAGATAGATCTCATGGCGTCTCGACAGAACGCCAAGCTTCCTCGTTACGGGTCCAGATCCAGGGATCCAGGAGCAGTCCTAATAGATGCCCTGTCAGCACCTTGGGACTTCAGGATGGCTTATGTGTTTCCACCCTTCCCGATGCTTCCTCGATTGATTGCCAGAATCAAACAGGAGAGAGCATCAGTGATTCTAATAGCACCTGCATGGCCACGCAGGACTTGGTATGCAGACCTGGTGGACATGTCATCCTGTCCACCTTGGTCTCTACCTCTGAAACAGGATCTCCTGATACAGGGTCCTTTCAAACATCAAAATCTAACTTCTCTGAAGCTGACTGCTTGGAAATTGAATGTTTGATTTTATCAAGACGTGGGTTTTCTGAGTCAGTTATTGACACCTTAATACAGGCTAGGAAGCATGTTACCAGAAAGATTTACCATAAGATATGGCGTAAATACCTATATTGGTGTGAATCCAAAGGTTACTCTTGGAGTAAGGTTAGGATTCCTAGGATATTGTCCTTTCTACAAGAAGGTTTAGAAAAGGGTTTATCCGCTAGTTCATTAAAGGGACAGATCTCAGCTCTGTCTATTCTGTTACACAAACGTCTGTCAGAAGTGCCAGACGTTCAGGCTTTTTGTCAGGCTTTGGCGAGGATTAAGCCTGTGTTTAAAACTGTTGCTCCGCCATGGAGTTTAAACCTTGTTCTTAACGTTTTACAGGGCGTTCCGTTTGAACCCCTCCATTCCATTGATATAAAGTTGTTATCTTGGAAAGTTCTATTTTTAATGGCTATTTCCTCGGCTCGAAGAGTCTCTGAGTTATCAGCCTTACATTGTGATTCTCCTTATTTGATTTTTCATTCAGATAAGGTAGTTCTGCGTACTAAACCTGGGTTCTTACCTAAAGTAGTCACTAACAGGAATATCAATCAAGAGATTGTTGTTCCTTCTTTGTGTCCAAATCCTTCTTCGAAGAAGGAACGTCTACTACACAATCTGGACGTAGTTCGTGCCCTAAAATTTTACTTACAGGCAACTAAGGAATTTCGACAAACATCTTCTCTGTTTGTCGTGTACTCTGGTCAGAGGAGAGGTCAAAAGGCTTCTGCTACCTCTCTTTCCTTTTGGCTTCGTAGTATAATACGTTTAGCTTATGAGACTGCTGGACAGCAGCCTCCTGAAAGGATTACAGCTCATTCTACTAGAGCTGTGGCTTCCACTTGGGCCTTCAAGAATGAGGCCTCTGTTGAACAGATTTGCAAGGCTGCAACTTGGTCTTCGCTTCATACTTTTTCCAAATTTTACAAATTTGACACTTTTGCTTCCTCGGAGGCTATTTTTGGGAGAAAGGTTCTTCAGGCAGTGGTTCCTTCTGTATAAAGAGCCTGCCTATCCCTCCCGTCATCCGTGTACTTTTGCTTTGGTATTGGTATCCCAGAAGTAATGATGACCCGTGGACTGATCACACTTAACAGAAGAAAACATAATTTATGCTTACCTGATAAATTCCTTTCTTCTGTAGTGTGATCAGTCCACGGCCCGCCCTGTTTTTAAGGCAGGCAGTTATTTTTTAAATTATACTCCAGTCACCACTACACCCTTGGTTTCTCCTTTCTCGTTGGTCCTTGGTCGAATGACTGGGGGTGACGTAGAGGGGAGGAGCTATATGCAGCTCTGCTGGGTGAATCCTCTTGCACTTCCTGTTGGGGAGGAGTAATATCCCAGAAGTAATGATGACCCGTGGACTGATCACACTACAGAAGAAAGGAATTTATCAGGTAAGCATAAATTATGTTTCTCCAACATAGGTGTGTCCGGTCCACGGCGTCATCCTTACTTGTGGGATATTCTCTTCCCCAACAGGAAATGGCAAAGAGCCCAGCAAAGCTGGTCACATGATCCCTCCTAGGCTCCGCCTACCCCAGTCATTCTCTTTGCCGTTGTACAGGCAACATCTCCACGGAGATGGCTTAGAGTTTTTTAGTGTTTAACTGTAGTTTTTATTATTCAATCAAGAGTTTGTTATTTTGAAATAGTGCTGGTATGTACTATTTACTCAGAAACAGAAAAGAGATGAAGATTTCTGTTTGTATGAGGAAAATGATTTTAGCAACCGTCACTAAAATCCATGGCTGTTCCACACAGGACTGTTGAGAGCAATTAACTTCAGTTGGGGGAACAGTGAGCAGTCTCTTGCTGCTTGAGGTATGACACATTCTAACAAGACGATGTAATGCTGGAAGCTGTCATTTTCCCTATGGGATCCGGTAAGCCATGTTTATTACGATCGTAAATAAGGGCTTCACAAGGGCTTATTAAAACTGTAGACTTTTTCTGGGCTAAATCGATTCATTATTAACACATATTTAGCCTTGAGGAATCATTTTATCTGGGTATTTTGATATAATAATATCGGCAGGCACTGTTTTAGACACCTTATTCTTTAGGGGCTTTCCCAAAGCATAAGCAGAGCCTCATTTTCGCGCCGGTGTGGCGCACTTGTTTTTGAGAGGCATGGCATGCAGTCGCATGTGAGAGGAGCTCTGATACTTAGAAAAGACTTTCTGAAGGCGTCATTTGGTATCGTATTCCCCTTTGGGCTTGGTTGGGTCTCAGCAAAGCTGATACCAGGGACTGTAAAGGGGTTAAAGTTCAAAACGGCTCCGGTTCCGTTATTTTAAGGGTTAAAGCTTCCAAATTTGGTGTGCAATACTTTTAAGGCTTTAAGACACTGTGGTGAAAATTTGGTGAATTTTGAACAATTCCTTCATGTTTTTTCGCAATTGCAGTAATAAAGTGTGTTCAGTTTAAAATTTAAAGTGACAGTAACGGTTTTATTTTAAAACGTTTTTTGTACTTTGTTATCAAGTGTATGCCTGTTTAACATGTCTGAACTACCAGATAGACTGTGTTCTGAATGTGGGGAAGCCAGAATTCCTATTCATTTAAATAAATGTGATTTATGTGATAATGATAATGATGCCCAAGATGATTCCTCAAGTGAGGGGAGTAAGCATGGTACTGCATCATTCCCTCCTTCGTCTACACGAGTCTTGCCCACTCAGGAGGCCCCTAGTACATCTAGCGCGCCAATACTCCTTACTATGTCAAAAACATTTTAGCCAAAATGAACACTTATCAGCGTAAGCGCGGCTGCTCTGTTTTAGATACTGAAGAGCATGACGACGCTGATAATAATATTTCTGAAGGGCCCCTAACCCAGTCTGATGGGGCCAGGGAGGTTTTGTCTGAGGGAGAAATTACTGATTCAGGGAACATTTCTCAACAGGCTGAACCTGATGTGATTGCATTTAAATTTAAGTTGGAACATCTCCGCATTCTGCTTAAGGAGGTACTATCCACTCTGGATGATTGTGACAAGTTGGTCATCCCAGAGAAACTTTGTAAAATGGACAAGTTCCTAGAGGTGCCGGGGCTCCCAGAAGCTTTTCCTATACCCAAGCGGGTGGCGGACATTGTTAATAAAGAATGGGAAAGGCCCGGTATTCCTTTCGTCCCTCCCCCCATATTTAAAAAATTGTTTCCTATGGTCGACCCCAGAAAGGACTTATGGCAGACAGTCCCCAAGGTCGAGGGAGCGGTTTCCACTTTAAACAAACGCACCACTATACCCATAGAGGATAGTTGTGCTTTCAAAGATCCTATGGATAAAAAATTAGAAGGTTTGCTTAAAAAGATGTTTGTTCAGCAAGGTTACCTTCTACAACCAATTTCATGCATTGTCCCTGTCGCTACAGCCGCATGTTTCTGGTTCGATGATCTGATAAGAGCGGTCGATAGTGATTCTCCTCCTTTGGAGGAGATTATGGACAGAATCAATGCTCTCAAATTGGCTAATTCTTTCACCCTAGACGCCACTTTGCAATTGGCTAGGTTAGCGGCTAAGAATTCTGGGTTTGCTATTGTGGCGCGCAGAGCGCTTTGGTTGAAATCTTGGTCGGCTGATGCGTCTTCCAAGAACAAGCTACTTAACATTCCTTTCAAGGGGAAAACGCTGTTTGGCCCTGACTTGAAAGAGATTATCTCTGATATCACTGGGGGTAAGGGCCACGCCCTTCCTCAGGATCGGCCTTTCAAGGCAAAAAATAAACCTAATTTTCGTCCCTTTCGTAGAAACGGACCAGCCCAAGGTGCTACGTCCTCTAAGCAAGAGGGTAATACTTCTCAAGCCAAGCCAGCTTGGAGACCAATGCAAGGCTGGAACAAGGGAAAGCAGGCCAAGAAACCTGCCACTGCTACCAAGACAGCATGAAATGTTGGCCCCCGATCCGGGACCGGATCTGGTGGGGGGCAGACTCTCTCTCTTCGCTCAGGCTTGGGCAAGAGATGTTCTGGATCCTTGGGCGCTAGAAATAGTCTACCAAGGTTATCTTCTGGAATTCAAGGGACTTCCCCCAAGGGGGAGGTTCCACAGGTCTCAGTTGTCTTCAGACCACATAAAAAGACAGGCATTCTTACATTGTGTAGAAGACCTGTTAAAAATGGGAGTGATTCATCCTGTTCCATTAAGAGAACAAGGGATGGGGTTCTACTCCAATCTGTTCATAGTTCCCAAAAAAGAGGGAACGTTCAGACCAATCTTAGATCTCAAGATCTTAAACAAGTTTCTCAAGGTTCCATCGTTCAAGATGGAAACCATTCGAACTATTCTTCCTTCCATCCAGGAAGGTCAATTCATGACCACGGTGGATTTAAAGGATGCGTATCTACATATTCCTATCCACAAGGAACATCATCGGTTCCTAAGGTTCGCATTCCTGGACAAACATTACCAGTTCGTGGCGCTTCCTTTCGGATTAGCCACTGCTCCAAGGATTTTCACAAAGGTACTGGGGTCCCTTCTAGCTGTGCTAAGACCAAGGGGCATTGCTGTAGTACCTTACTTGGACGACATTCTGATTCAAGCGTCGTCCCTTCCTCAAGCAAAGGCTCACACGGACATTGTCCTGGCCTTTCTCAGATCTCACGGGTGGAAAGTGAACGTGGAAAAGAGTTCTCTATCCCCGTCAACAAGGGTTCCCTTCTTGGGAACAATAATAGACTCCTTAGAAATGAGGATTTTTCTGACAGAGGCCAGAAAAACAAAGCTTCTAGACTCTTGTCGGATACTTCATTCCGTTCCTCTTCCTTCCATAGCTCAGTGCATGGAAGTGATCGGGTTGATGGTAGCGGCAATGGACATAGTTCCTTTTGCGCGCATTCATCTAAGACCATTACAACTGTGCATGCTCAGTCAGTGGAATGGGGACTATACAGACTTGTCTCCGAAGATACAAGTAAATCAGAGGACCAGGGACTCACTCCGTTGGTGGCTGTCCCTGGACAACCTGTCACAAGGGATGACATTCCGCAGACCAGAGTGGGTCATTGTCACGACCGACGCCAGTCTGATGGGCTGGGGCGCGGTCTGGGGATCCCTGAAAGCTCAGGGTCTTTGGTCTCGGGAAGAATCTCTTCTACCGATAAATATTCTGGAACTGAGAGCGATATTCAATGCTCTCAAGGCTTGGCCTCAGCTAGCGAGGGCCAAGTTCATACGGTTTCAATCAGACAACATGACAACTGTTGCGTACATCAACCATCAGGGGGGAACAAGGAGTTCCCTAGCGATGGAAGAAGTGACCAAAATCATTCTATGGGCGGAGTCTCACTCCTGCCACCTGTCTGCTATCCACATCCCAGGAGTGGAAAATTGGGAAGCGGATTTTCTGAGTCGTCAGACATTGCATCCGGGGGAGTGGGAACTCCATCCGGAAATCTTTGCCCAAGTCACTCAGCTGTGGGGCATTCCAGACATGGATCTGATGGCCTCTCGTCAGAACTTCAAAGTTCCTTGCTACGGGTCCAGATCCAGGGATCCCAAGGCGGCTCTAGTGGATGCACTAGTAGCACCTTGGACCTTCAAACTAGCTTATGTGTTCCCGCCGTTTCCTCTCATCCCCAGGCTGGTAGCCAGGATCAATCAGGAGAGGGCGTCGGTGATCTTGATAGCTCCTGCGTGGCCACGCAGGACTTGGTATGCAGATCTGGTGAATATGTCATCGGCTCCACCTTGGAAGCTACCTTTGAGACGAGACCTTCTTGTTCAGGGTCCGTTCGAACATTCGAATCTGGTTTCACTCCAGCTGACTGCTTGGAGATTGAACGCTTGATTTTATCGAAGCGAGGGTTCTCAGATTCTGTTATTGATACTCTTGTTCAGGCCAGAAAGCCTGTAACTAGAAAGATTTACCACAAAATTTGGAAAAAATATATCTGTTGGTGTGAATCTAAAGGATTCTCTTGGGACAAGGTTAAGATTCCTAGGATTCTATCCTTCCTTCAAGAAGGATTGGAAAAAGGATTATCTGCAAGTTCCCTGAAGGGACAGATTTCTGCCTTGTCGGTGTTACTTCACAAAAAACTGGCTGCTGTGCCAGATGTTCAAGCCTTTGTTCAGGCTCTGGTTAGAATTAAGCCTGTTTACAAACCTTTGACTCCTCCTTGGAGTCTCAATTTAGTTCTTTCAGTTCTTCAGGGGGTTCCGTTTGAACCCTTGCATTCCGTTGATATTAAGTTATTATCTTGGAAGGTTTTGTTTTTAGTTGCAATTTCTTCTGCTAGAAGAGTTTCAGAATTATCTGCACTGCAGTGTTCTCCTCCTTATCTGGTGTTCCATGCAGATAAGGTGGTTTTACGTACTAAACCTGGTTTTCTTCCAAAAGTTGTTTCTAACAAAAACATTAACCAGGAGATTATCGTACCTTCTCTGTGTCCGAAACCAGTTTCAAAGAAGGAACGTTTGTTGCACAATTTGGATGTTGTTCGCGCTCTAAAATTCTATTTAGATGCTACAAAGGATTTTAGACAAACATCTTCCTTGTTTGTTGTTTATTCTGGTAAAAGGAGAGGTCAAAAAGCAACTTCTACCTCTCTCTCTTTTTGGATTAAAAGCATCATCAGATTGGCTTACGAGACTGCCGGACGGCAGCCTCCCGAAAGAATCACAGCTCATTCCACTAGGGCTGTGGCTTCCACATGGGCCTTCAAGAACGAGGCTTCTGTTGATCAGATATGTAGGGCAGCGACTTGGTCTTCACTGCACACTTTTACCAAATTTTACAAGTTTGATACTTTTGCTTCTTCTGAGGCTATTTTTGGGAGAAAGGTTTTGCAAGCCGTGGTGCCTTCCATTTAGGTGACCTGATTGCTCCCTCCCTTCATCCGTGTCCTAAAGCTTTGGTATTGGTTCCCACAAGTAAGGATGACGCCGTGGACCGGACACACCTATGTTGGAGAAAACATATTTTTTGTTTACCTGATAAATTACTTTCTCAAAGGGTGTGTCCGGTCCACGGCCCGCCCTGGTTTTTTTAATCAGGTCTGATAATTTATTTTCTTTAACTACAGTCACCACGGTACCATATGGTTTCTCCTATGCAAATATTCCTCCTTAACGTCGGTCGAATGACTGGGGTAGGCGGAGCCTAGGAGGGATCATGTGACCAGCTTTGCTGGGCTCTTTGCCATTTCCTGTTGGGGAAGAGAATATCCCACAAGTAAGGATGACGCCGTGGACCGGACACACCGTTGGAGAAAGTAATTTATCAGGTAAACATAAATTCTGTTTTTTCTCCATCTCCTATTTTTAAGAAAATGAAAAGGAGCTATTTCCACTTTGGCTAAAAGGACCACTATTCCCATAAAGGATAGTTATTATTAGGCATTATTAAAGAAAATGTTTGTTTACCAAGGTCTTTAATGGCAGCCTGCAGTGTGTATTGCTACTGTTACCAGCGATGCAGCTTACTGGTTTGATGCTTTGTCTGATTCTATTCAGACAGATGCTTCTCTTGAGGAGATCCAGGATAGAATTAAGGCTCTTAAGTTAGCCAATTCCTTTATTACGGATGCTTCCTTACAAGCATCCGTTTTGCGGTACTAGCTCGCAGAGCCCTTTTTTGTTAAAATCCTGGTGTGCGGATGTTGTCTAAGTTATTAGCTATTCTCTACAAGGGTAAGACCTTGTTTGGCCGAAATTATTTCAGATATCACAAGAGGAAAGGGATCTTTTCTTCCTCAAGATAGAAAGAATAAGCAGAAAGGACGTCAGAGTAATTTTCGTAACTTTAGAAGTAACCCTCCACTTCCTCTTCCAAGCAGGAACTATCCAAGTCTTTCTGGAAGTCAGGTCAGTCTTGGAACAAGGGGAAACAGTCTAAGAAGCCTGCGGCTCACTGCAAGTCAGCATGAAGGGTCGGCCCCCGATCCAGGAACGTATCTAGTAGAGGGCAGGCTTTCTCAATTTGCTCAGGCTTGGATACAAGATGTCCCAGACTTGTGGGCCGTGGAAATTGTCAAATCTCAGGGGTACAAGATAGAATTCAAGACTTTTCCTCCCAGAGGCAGGTTTCTTCTCTCAAGATTATCTGTAGACCAGATAAAGAGAGAGGTGTTCTTATTTTGTATCAAGGATCTTTTTGCCCTGGGAGTTATAGTTCCAGTTCCTCCGCAGGAACAAGGTCTTGGATTTTATTCAAATCTGTTTGTGGTTCCCAAGAAAGAGGGGACTTTTAGACCTAAAGTTTTTAAACAAGTTCCTCAATGTACTGTCCTTTAAGATAGAGACTATACGTTCCATTCTTCCTTTGGTTCAAGAGGGTCAGTTTATGACAACCATAGACTTGAAGGATGCGTACCTTCATGTTCCCATTCACCGGGATCATCACAAGTTTCTAAGGTTTGCTTTCTTAGACAATCATTTTCAGTTTGTGGCTCTTCCATGCAGCCTTGCCACAGCTCCCACAATTTTCTCAAAGGTCCTGGGGGCTCTTTTGGCAGTGATCTGGTCTCGGGGCATTGCAGTAGCGCCTTTAACTGCACGACGTTCTGGTTCAGGCGCCGTCTTTTCAACAAGCAAACTCTCATACAGAGATCTTGTTGTCTTTTGATTGCTCCCACAATTGGAAGGTAAATCTGGGAAAGAGTTCTCTGATTCCAGCCACAAAAGTAGTGTTTTTAGGGACAATAATAGACTTGTCTTGTCCTTCAGTCCTCTCCTCGGCCATCAGTGGCTCTATGTATGGAGGTAATTGGTCTGATCGTAGCTTCCATGGACATCATTCCGTTTGCTCGGTTCCATCTTAGACCTCTGTAGTTATGCATGTTAAGGCAATGGAATGGGACTATGCAGATCTGTCTCTGCAAATAGTTCTGGATCAGGCGACAAGGGACTCTCTTCTGTGGTGGTTGTCTCAGGAACATCTCTCCCAGGGAACTTGCTTTCGCAGACCTTCATGGGTGATCGTGACCACGGATGCCAGCCTTCTAGGTTGGGGAGCAGTTTGGGGGTCAATGAAGACTGAGGGTCTTCTCTCCCTATAAACATTCTAGAACTGAAAGCGATTTTCAATGCTCTACTGGCCTGGCCTCAGTTAGCCTTAGCCCGGTTTATCAGGTTCCAGTCGGACAACATAACATCGGTGGCTTACATCAACCACCAGGGGGAACTCGGAGTTCCTTAGCCATGACAGAGGTGGCCCGGATAATCCAGTGGGCGGAGTCTCACAACTGTTGTCTTTCTTCTATCCACATCCCAGGAGTGGACAATTGGGAGGCGGATTTTCTGAGCCGACAGAACTTTCATCCGGGGGAGTGGAAACTCCATCCGGAAGTATTTTCCAGTTTAATCCTCAATTGGGGGCAGCCAGAACTGGATCTCATGGCTTCTCGGCAGAATGCCAAGCTTCTGAGGTACGGCTCGAGGTCAAGGGATCCACAGGCTTTCTTGATAGATGCTCTGGCGGTCCCTTAGAATTTCAGTCTAGCTTACATATTTCCTCCGTTCGCTCTCCTGCCAAGAATCATTGCTCGGATCAAGCAGGAGAGGGTGTTGGTGATTCTCATAGCGCTGGCGTGGCCTCGCAGGATCTGGTATGCAGATCTAGTGGAAATGTCGTCTCTACCTCCGTGGAGACTCCCTCTGAGGGAAGACCTTCTACTTCAGGGTCCTTTTCTTCATCCAAATCTCGTTTCTCTGAAGCCGACTGCTTGGAGATTGAACGCTTCATTTTATCTAAGCGTGGGTTTTCAGAGTCGGTCATTGAGACCATGATTCAGGCTCGTAAGCCTGTGACAAGAAAGATTTACTATAAGATATGGCGTTAATATCTGTATTGGTGTGAATCCAGAGGCTACTCTTGGAGTAGAGTTAGGATTCCTAGGATTTTGTCTTTTCCCCAGGAGGGTCTGGAGAAAGGGTTTGTCAGCTAGTACTCTGAAAGATTTTTGCGTTGTCTATTTTATTGCATAAGCGTTTGGCGGATGCGTCAGATGTGCAATCTTTTTGTCAGGCCTTGGTTAGGATCAGGCCTGTGTTTAAGCCCGTTACTTCTCCCTGGAGTCTTAACCTTGTTCTTACAGTTTTACAGCGGGCTCCGTTTGAACCTATGCATTCCTTAGATATTAAGATGTTATGTTGGAAGGTTTTGTTTCTTGTTTCTATTTCTTCTATTTTCATTCTGATAAGGTGGTTCTACGTACTAAATTAGGTTTCCTACCTAAGGTTGTTTCAAACAAGAATATTAATCAGGCCATCGTGGTTCCATGTGTCCTAATCCTTCTTCTCCTAAGAAGCGTTTTACTTAGATGTTGTACATGCTTTGAAGTTTTATCTTCAGGCGACTAAGGACTTTCGTCAGTCTTCTGCTTTGTTTGTTTTTCCGGGAAACGTAAGGGTCAGAAAGCTTCGGCTTCTTATCTTTCTCTTTAGCTAAGGAGTATTATTCGTTTTGCCAGTGAGACTGCTGGACAGCAACCTCCTGAGAGAATAACTGCTGATTCCACAAGGGCTGTTTCTTCTTCCTGGGCATTTAAAAATGAAGCTTATGTGGAACAGATTTGCAAGGCTGCAACTTGGTCCTCTTTGCATACTTTTTTAAAGTTTTATAAATTTGATACTTTTGCCTCAGCTGAGGCTTCTTTTGGGAGAAGGGTTCTTCAAGCGGTGGTGCCTTCTGTTTAGGACTACCTGTCTTGTCCCTCCCTTATCATCTCTAGCTGGTATTGATTCCCACTACTAATTGATGATTCCGTGGACTCACCATATCTTAGGAAAGAAAACATAATTTATGCTTACCTGATAAATTTATTTATTTCCGGATATGGTGAGTCCACGGCCCACCCTTTATTTAAGACAGGTATTTTTTCTAAAACCTCAGGCACCTCTACACTTTTGTGTTATCATCTTTTTCCATTTTTCCTTCGGCCAAATGACTGGAGGTTATGGGTAAGGGAAGTGACATGTATAACAGCTTTGCTGTAGTGCTCTTTGCCTCCTCCTGCTGGCCAGGAGTGATATTCCCACTAGTAATTGATGATTCCGTGGACTCACCATATCCGGAAATAAATAAATTTATCAGGTAAGCATAAATTATGTTTTTGTTAAAGGGATAGTAAAGTTGAAAAGAGCGCTTCTACTAGAAATTTTGGGGCCCCTGACAAAACCATTGATTGGGGGCCCCATCCCACATTTGACCTGGGCAAATTTTGGCCAATTAACTAAAATGTGCGCCCAATTTAGTCAAACGTGAAAATGTTGTAATTGTAGTTTAATACACACTCAGATACCCACACAAATATCCACAGCAAACACACACTGACACTCAGCTCTTGTTTACACTGACGTGACAAGCAATGAGTCTTCATATTTGTCAAAAAAAATTAAAATTACAAAACAAAAAATGGAGTTTGGTTATCTTTTTGCCAAGGAACATTTATGCAGTTATAATATCAACAGTATGCAGTGGCTGAATGGAAGGCCCTGAACTGCCTAAACACAAATTTAAAGGTTATGCGGTTTAGTAGTGGGTTGGTGACCTCCAGAAAGGTCTCATTAATCTCAAAGTTTGTACAAGACAATTCAGCAGTAAGGTCAAACTGTCCTAAAAAGGAACAGATTCAGACACCCACTGAAAGCACACATGCTCACACAAATGCATAGATAAACCACACATACATTCACACACATCTAGGGGAGAAGATGACAACTCGTCTGTAGCTCAGTACACCTCTATGTGCCTCAGGGACATAGCAGCACTGGAAGCTTCTCTGGATGGGAGCCTATCCCTCCCCCTCTGATTTGCAGTCCCTTGCTGCATGACATTCTCAAATTTGTAGTCACCGGTCTTGCAACCTTGAAAGGGCCCAGCCCCAAGGAGATCCCAAACCTGGATTTCAGTACCCAATTAGTGCCCGGGCACCTGACTGGAGTTCCCCCTTTCATCCCCTAATGGCAGCACTGTTTGAAATTAAACTTAAACTCATGGTTAAGATGGTAATGGTAATCAGGTAATAACAAAAGCTTTCCAATGTACGTTGTTTTTGTGATGTCTTAAGGATAGACAGATCTAGTTCATGTGTGCCATATAGATAGCATTGTGCTCACTTCCATGCAGTTATTTATTAGTCAGCACTGATTGGCTAAAACGCGTCTGTCAACAGAACTGAGATAAGGGGCAGTCTGCAGAGGTTTAGAAACAAGGTAATCACAGAGGTAAAAAGAATATTAATATAACAGTGTTGGTTATGCAAAACTGAGGAATTGGTAATAAAGGGATTATCTATCTTTTTAAAGTCTGTCCCTTGAATTTATTTAATATGTAGGTATAGTTTAAAGGGTAATTGTAATGTAAAAATAAAATACTTTAAAGGGACAGTCAACACCAGAATTTTTGTTGTTTTAAAAGATAGATAATCCCTTAACTACGAATTCCCCAGTTTTGCATAACCAACATAGTTATAATTATACACGTTTTACCTCTGTAATTACCTTGTATCTAAGCCTCAGCAGACTGCCCCCTTATTTCAGTTCTTTTGACAGATCTTGCAGTTAAGCCAATCAGAGCTGTAAATTCACGTGCATGAGCTCTATGTTATCTATATGAAACACGTGAACTAATGCCCTCTAGTGGTGAAAAACTATCAAAATGCATTTAGATTAGAGGCGGCCTTCAAGGTCTAAGAAATTAGCATATAAACCACCTAGGTTTAGCTTTCAACTAAGAATACCAAGAGAACAAAGCAAAATTGGTGATAAAAGTAAATTGGAAAGTTGTTTAAAATTACATGCCCTATTTGAAACATGAAAGGTTTTTTTGGACTTGACTGTCCCTTTAATTTGATAGGTCATGTTTTTTTTGCATTTCTGATCCTGGATAACTGAGCCAGTCAAGAGTGTAAATCACGTTTGCTTGAGAGGTATAATGCTTGCCTCCCTGATCAGATTTTACCTACACATTTAATCCCTTTTGTGGAGGTTAAGGACAGTTATCTAGACACATGCACAAATTACATGTTCTAACACATTAGAGGCTGTAATCTAGGTTTTTGCAGCATTCAAAGGTTAAAGGATTTGCTTTTTGGATTCTCTAAGGAGCGAGAACACAATTTTACACAAACACAAGAGCTGCCAAGAGTCTAGTCAGGTGCCCATATTATTTTTCAGTATTTTGTGTCAAGAGGAACAAGCAAGGATTAATCAACAGGTCCTTCCCACTCAGGCTTAAAGGGACACTTTCTTTTTTCTTTCAAGATTCAGATAGAGCATGCAATTTTATGCAACTTTCTAATTTACTCCTATTATCATTTTTTTCATTATTTTGGTATCTTTATTTGAAATTCAAGAATGTAAATTTAGATGCCGGCCCATTGTTCTTGCTGATTGGTGGATAAATTCACCCACCAATAAACGAGTGCTGTCCAGGGTACTACACCGAAAAAAATAGCTTAGATGGCTTCTTTTTTAAATAAAGATTGGCAAGAGAACGAAGAGAAATTAATAGGAGCAAATTAGAAAGTTGCTTAAAATTGCATGCTCTATTTGAATCACAAAAGAAAAAATTTGGGTTCAGTGTCCCTTTAACTGCAAAATAGCCATTTCTTTCCTAAGACATGGAGAGCCCACAACGTCATTTCAATTACTAGTGGGATACTCAACTTCTGGCCAGCAGGAGGAGGCAAAGAGCACCCCAGCAAAGCTGTTAAGTGTAACTACCTTACCTATAACCCCCAGTCATTTTCTTTGCCTCTGTCAATGTGGAGGGAGTACTCTTCCCTGCAAGCAAGGATTGGGGTCTAGCTGTGCCCATGTCAATCTCTTTAGTAAGAGTAGTGGTGGCTTTTAAGCAGTTAAAAGGTGGTGTGGTAGTCTTTGCTTTACTTTTAACAATTTGCTTCCCCCTTTACAGTAAGCCAGAGTTAGTAACTCTGTTCTTCCTTTTACTACAGGTCCATGACAGGGAGCGCAGTGCCTGTGTCACCTACATAGCAGCATCTGTCCTACAGCTGGATCTCAGGTAAGTGCCTTTACTTTCTAGGTTTTGAAGGACAGCAGCACTTAAGAGGTTAATCCTCTCTTAATTCCAATTTAGGACATATATCCTTTATTATAAGGATTCATAGGACAGATTTGGTTATGGGATTCTGCTTGGAAAATAAATATCTTTATTGTTAAGGATATCTTAGATTATGTGGAGGCATTACATGGCTGAAGGGAGCGCTTTATTAGAGAATAAGTGGCGCAGTTAACAGGGCTCTTTGTTAGTGTATTAATTTGTCTGACAGACAGAATTTGTTTGAAAAGGCTTATTTCTGTAACGGTCATAAGAGGTTTATTTTATAAAGTTATCCGTGTACTATTTCTTTTTTCGTGCCCTTTTAAGTGGTGCAGTTAGTTATTCTCCCTGCTCACGTGACGCTCGCATTTCCGGTTTATTGGAGCGGAGCTTTGTGAGTTTTTTCTTTGCACTGAGGTGCATCGTATTGTAGGGCTCTGTTGAATGCTAAGCAGATCGTTTTCTAAATAGCGAAATCCAGCCAGGCCTGGAAAAGGGAAAACAAAACAAAAAGCCTTCCGCTGATTCTAAATCAGCATGAAGGGTCTGCCCCGATTTAATTTTGGATCAGGTGGGGGGCAGACTTTCTCATTTTCAACAGGCTTGGTCCAGCCCAGGTCCATGGGTCCATGGGCTGTGAACATAGTATCCCAGGGTTACAAGATAGGATTCAAGTCTCCAAGAGGCAGATTTATCCTGTCAATACTGTCCTCAAACCAGGTGAAGAGGGAGGCATTCTTAGGTTGCGTAAATGAACTATCCTCTGTTCCAGTCCCTCTAGAGGAACAAGGTCTAGGATTCTATTCAAATCTATTTGTGGTTCCCAAAAAGGAGGGATTTTTTTGCCCCATCCTAGATTGTGCCTCAACAAATTCCTCAGGGTTCCGTCCTTCAAGATGGAAACTATTTGTTCCATTCTTCCATTGGTGCAGGAATGTCAATTAATGACAACCATAGACCTGAAGGACGCGTACTTACACGTTCCCATTCACAGGTATCATTACCATCTTCTAAAGTTTGCCTTTCTGGACAAGCATTTCCAGTTTATTGCTCTTCCATTTTGGTCTTGACACAGCTCCCAGAGTATTCTCAAAAGTTCTGGGAGCTCTATTGGCAGTGATCAGATCTCAAGGAATTGCAGTGGCGCCTTATTTAGACAACATCTTGGTTCAGACGTCATCTTTTCAACTAGCAAAATCTCATACAGAGATGTTCTCTTTTCTACATTCCCACGGGTGGAAAGTGAATCTGAGAAAGAGTTCTAGTTCCATCTACAAGAGTGACTTTCCTAGGGACAATCATAGATTCTCTGACTATGAGGATTTTCCTGACGGACATCAGAAAATCCAAACTTATGGCTTCTTGTCTTTCCCTCCAGTGTGCCTTTCGTCGCTCAGTGCATGGAGGTGAATGGTCTGATGGTAGCTTCCATGGACATCATTCTTTTTGCTCGGTTCCATCTGCGACCACTGTGCATGCTCCGTCAATGAAACGGAGACCATTCAGATTTATCACAAAGGATAAATCTGGACTCCTTAACAAGAGACTCTCTCGTGGTGGATTTCTCAGGAAAATATGGCTCAGGTAACTTGCTTTCTGAGACCTTCCTGGGTGATTGTGACTACGGATGCCAGCCTGTCGGATATGGGAGCTACTTGGGGTTCTCTGAAGGCTTAGGGCCTGTGGTCTCGGAAAGAGTCCTCTCTTCCCATAAACATCTTGGAGTTGAGAGCCATCTTCAATGCCTTGACAGGTTTGCCTCAATTATCTTTAATCCGGTTTATCAGATTTCAGCGGACAACATCACCTCGGTGGCTTACATCAACCACCAGGGAGGAACTCGGAGCTCCTTGACCATGAAGGAGGTGACTTGTATTTTGCAGTGGGTGGAAGCTCACGATTGTCTTCTTTCTGCCATCAACATTCCAGGAGTAGACAATTGGGAGGCAGATTTTCTGAACAGACAGACTTTTCATCCCAGGGAGTGGGCTCTCCATCCGGAAGTGTTCTCCTTGATAACCCTCATGTGGGGGGTTCCGGAGTTGGATCTGATGGCCAAGCTTCCAAAGTATGGTTCAAGATCAAGAGATCCTCAGGCCGCCCTGATAGATGCCCTGGCGGTTCTGTGGGATTTCGGTCTAGTGTACATATTGCCTCCATTTTCCCCTTCCACAAGTCATTGCTCGTATCAAGCAGGAGAGAGCGTCTGTGATCCTAATAGCTCCTGCCTGGCCTTGCAGGATCTGGTGAAGATGTCATCTCTTCCACCTTGGAGGTTACCTCTGAGGAAGGACCTTTTAATTCAGGGTCCATTCCTCCATCCAAATCTAGATTCTCTGAAGCTGAATGCTTGGAGATTGAACGCCTAGTACTATCTAGACGTTGTTTTTCGGAAGCAGCCCTTGATACTATCCTTCAGGCTCGTAAACCTGTTACTCACAGGATTTAACATAAGGTATGGAGTATATACTTTTTTTGTGCAAAGCTAAAGGTTTCTCCTGGAGTCGGTTGAGGATTCCACGAATTTTATCTTTTCTTCAGGATGGCCTGGAGAAAGGTTTGTCAATCAGTACTCTGAAGGATCAGATTTCTGCACTGTCTATTCTTTTGCACAAACGTCTGGCAGATTCTCCAGATGTTCAAGCTTTTGTTCAGGCCCTGGTCAGAATCAGGCCTGTGTTTAAACCTGTTGCTCCTCCTTGGAGCCTTAACCTAGTTCTTAAAGTTCTGCATCAGGCTCCATTTGAGCCGATGCATCTTGTAGATATAAAATTGTTATCTTGGAAAGTTTTGTTTCTTCCGTAGAGTTGGGGTTTCTCCTTAAGGTGGTGTCGGATCAAAACATTAAACAGGAAATTGTTTTTCCTTCTTTTTGTCCTAATCCTTCCTCTCATAAGGAACGTCTACTGCATAACTTGGATGTTATGCGTGCTTTAAAATGTTACTTACAAGCTCCTAAAGATTTTCGGCAATCTTCTGCCCTGTTTGTTGTTTTCTCTGGAAAACGTAAGGGTCAGAAGGCCACTTCTACTAGGGCTGTCTCCTCTTCTTGGGCTTTCAAAAATGAAGCTTCTGTGAAACAGATTTGCAAGGCGGCAACATGGTCCTCTTTACATACTTTTTTCCAAATTCTACAAATCTGATACTTTTGCCTCGGCTGAGGCTTCTTTTGGGAGAAAGGTTTTTCAATCGGTGGTGCCTTCTGTTTAGGTCCTCCTGCCTTTTTTTCTTCCTCCCTATTCATTCCGTGTCCTCTAGCTGTGGGGTATTGGTTCCCACTAGGAATTTGAATGACGTTGTGGACTCTCCATGTCTAAGGAAAGAAAACAAAATTTATGCTTGCCTGATAAATTTCTTTCTTTCCGGACATGGAGAATCCACAACCCCACCCCCTTTTAAATCGGCAAATTTTTTGGAGTAAACCTCAGGCACTTTTTTTTTTTTTTTTTATAATTTTTTTATTGAGGTTAACATAGCATATACACAACAGTCTCATCAACAGGTTACACTTCACAATATACATTATACTGACATGACATCATTTTAGGCACCTTATTTTTTGAATCTTGTAGGTTCGCAATGTCCTCAGAAAACAGGTCCAATCAAGGGACCAGAAACTAAACAAAGCAATTGAGGGCATGTTAATGGAGATAATAGTAAAAATTGCAGTTTCAACGTATACAGGGTAAATACAAATTATAAAATGAACATACAACGTCAAAATAGAGAAGTATAAGGAGGGCACCAATGTAACTCTGTAATTCGGCAGTTGATAAAAGTGAGGTGCAGTACAGTCCTCAGTTACTATTTTAAACCAAGTTATCTATTAACACTGAGCAGTTATAAAAGTATAAACATTATTAAGACTATTATCATGGGTACACTTCAGGGAAGCAGGAAATCATGAACAAGCTTAAATTTCCTGTATTGGAACCCCGAGAGCCATTTTACATAAATGCTGGGAAAGACTGGGTCATGGCTCTACGGGTTGGACAGAGACTACTATACTCTGTCAAAAAGATATGTGGAGGAGAAAGAATTTAACCCTAACCGCACAAGAGTGGTGGGGGGCGGAGGGTAGGTCAATAATGTCATATCCTTCTGTTGCTAATTAACATATCTAACAAGTTAAACAACCTTGGAATCGCACTAAAAAACATATAATAGTGATATAGTAACTTAACATAATTTAAAACTGGTCACGAGGGTTGTGGTTAAGTGAAACTCACGGTTCTATGTGATGGAGGCTAAGTCAATCTACCGAAGAATTTTCTTAACTAAATAATAAACCTATAACACAGAATAGCAAATAGTACACAGTGAATATGTACGACCGGTTGGTCTCTGAATCCAGATCCCTATACTAGAGTATAAAGCAATCTGTGTAGATTTGTGCGCTATGAATAATAAAAAACTATACTCTTAGTTAGTTATACCATATAGTTATAGAGTAAGTTGATGTCACCCTCAGTTACAGGACTGCATGGCTGCTCAATTAAACTCACAAGTACACCATAGGGAAGGGCTGGGAGCTATTAGGAGTCCATCTGCATAAATGTATAAACCATGGGGCCTGTATCAAGTAAAGGTATGTGCTCAGCTAGATGAGGGTTCATAGATCAGTGTGTGCAGCTAAATAGAGAGACATCGAAAACATTAGCTAAAACATATTATAGTCTCTTGAAGTATGCTCATAGGAAATTACCCGCACTAAAGTTAATCATTTATCTGTGAGGCAATGCGTTATAGGCTTTCAACTATAAACAGAACCCCCAGTGAACCCATAGTAACTTGTCATGCTGAGATTTTCTCCTGTTACATAGAGCTCTGCAAGAACTTGAAATACTGCTCTGTCTTATAATAACTAACAAGAAAGGTCTAGGGGCAAATAGTAGTAATTTTCCAAGTAAGAGGGAAACATAACAATTACATGTTTAGACCAAAGGTAGTCAAATAAGAAATTAGGATAGAAAGTCTCACATCTCCATTGAACTAGAGTACACTTAAGATTGCTGAGGCCATAAAGCAAGACGGACGTAATGCTGAGACTGTAAATTCAGACCTCATGGTCGTCATGTAGAACTGCAGTTACAGGGCAAAGTCATCTGGCTGAATTTGGCGATTGCTGCAGAAATTACATACCACATACTTCTACAGCTTCAGTACAGACATTACACAGCCTTTAGTGCCACACATGATCTCCCTGATAGAGTCTCAGGCAATATTCCCATCATAAAATAGGAGAGCAGAAGAGTACAAAGTCACTGTATACACCATACAGGGGTATAGCAATTTACTAGAGTGTCTGTATACACAGCCTCATAGAGAGCAGAACGAGTCAACCTACTCCTGTTTTCTTATAAGTGCAGATCTGCTGGGCTAAAGCCCCACCATAGCCCCCGGGGTCCTGAAGAGCCTGCACACGCAGTGATATAGAGGAACAAATGTGCTGCATAACATCAGGACTGTCACCTCCATGGTAATCCTGAACCCCTGGGCAACGAGTATAAGTTAGGGTGCATGACCCTACTATCATCAATGGGATCCAAAAGCCCCATAAAATCAAGCTCAGCAATAATGACCATCACTGTTGCAGACTGGAAAATGAACTGAGGGTGGTCAAATTTTGCTGTCTCTAAGAGGGTCAGATCTTTACTAATTTCTGGTGTCTGACTGGGGAGACACGGCAGGTCCACAAGTTGTTCGACAGAGCCCTCCTCCCCTGCTGTTGCTGCCATAGCAGTATGGCCGTGAGCATGAACTGACTGTATTTTCACTATCAAGCGGTCAAATCTAGATAGGTTTGCAGCCTCAAACTCCTCCAGCAAGGCTTTTACTGTGTGGAATGAATCCTCCATCTTGAAAACTTAAGGGTACTGACCGGTGTATGTAGGTGCGCAGCGCGGTGATGCGTGGGAATTAGCAGGTCTCTGATGTCCGGTCCTTAACTGGTGACGGCCTCTATGACACTCGGGTCTCTGGGTTAGTACCGCTTACCTCTCAGTGGTGGGGGATCTTTTACAGTAAGGAGTCACATCCACTCCGAGGATTCTGGCCTGGCCTCCCAAACCTCTCAACTTCCACAAATCTCACACTTTGCGGGCTCACCAATGAAAGCCTAACTGATCTCTCGGCTAAAAGGGTGATCTGGGATTATTTTGTTTGCAGAATTACTGGTTTTTAATTCTTTTATGTGCAATGCTGGCAGGAGCTATGATCAAACACATCTGCTCTATAGGCTAGCTGGCTCTGCCCCCTCAGGCACCTTTTTCACCCTTGTGTTTCTTCTTTTTCCATTTCCTTCGGTTGAATGACTGGGGGTTATGGGTAAGGTAGTTACACTTAACAGCTTTGTTGGGTGCTCTTTGCCTATTCCTGCTGGCTAGGAGTTAAATATCCCACTAGTAATTGGAATGACGTTGTGGACTCTCCATGTCCGGAAAGAAAGAAATTTATCAGGTAAGCATAACATTTAGTTTTTTCCCTTGTAATCTCACTTGTGAACTTTAGTCACATTACTGACATTCTCTTATACTAGGGTTGCACCAATACCATTTTTTTTAAGAACGAGTACAAGTACCGATACTTTTTTCAAATACTCACCAATACCAATTACCGATACTTTTTTTTATGTCATATGATACTTTACCAAGCACAATACAGACTAATGATTTACGATAGCTTCTGTATAATTATGAACTGTAACTCAAGACATTTTGAAATAATTAACCAGTTTTATTTGATTGTTGTCACAAAGTTCACAGAACATGCTTAGAAATAAAAATATTACAATAAATATATTAATTATAACAACAATAACAGCTGCATCAGTTGGGGCGGTAAAGCTACAATTTAAAGGGGTGATTGCTGGATGCAATTGGGTTGTAGGGTGCCTATATAACATCAATCTGACATTTGTATTTAATACAAAATAATATAATTTTAATTCTGAAAAAATTGGGGAAGGAGTGTCCCAGTATACCCTTTGAGAAAAATGGGGCATTTGCATTCTACTGACTCAACAGAAAATAGGACTGGTCTTTATATTTTTCCAGGGATGCTTTTTATTCCCAGTCCAGCCCTGGCTAAGGATGTTCCTCAGAATACAGTATGTTTTGAGCACAATTGTTCAAGATGAGAACTTGCAGTATAACAGTGGCAAGTTCTTATTACGGAACAGAAGCATCTCTGCATGTTCAGCTATAAGTCTGTTTCTTTTATCAGTAAAGACGTTTGACGCCAAGCTGAACAGTCTTTCACTTTTCACACTATTGCATGGGGCAGAAAAATATGTTAGGGCCATTTTAGCCAGAGCTGGAAATCTCGGTTTATTAACTGCCCAGTACTTCAGGGATTTGTCTGAATGAGGTGTAGTGATCTCTCCCAGGTAGGCTTCTAGCTGTAAAGTAGAAGCTTTTGGAGCACTGCTCTGACGTACAATAATACAAATCACAGCAATTTGTATTGGCAGAACAGAAGTGAACAATTTTTAATTAAGTATTTACTCCAGCTTAAAATGAAATGGGAACATGCAGTTTGAAAAACACTACAAGGTGGCGTATGGGTAGGAAGTGGAAGTATCTGTTTAAGTATCGGTGCATTTGCATGAGTACTTGGTACTAGTATCAGTGAAACCCTATCTTATACCATTCTTCTTATGTAAAAAAGTGAACCAAAATAGGAACAAGTACTAAAGCTGTAAAAACAAGGATGAGCGTAATAAAAAAAAAACAGACTAACAAGTTGCTCTTACTCCACACCACTGCTTTGTATGCTTTCCAGAATAGTATCTGTTTCTACTGCTCTTGTAGGAGCCTTTAACCCCTGAAGAATAGACACCTTCATTAATTGATAGTCTGATATACAATAAGCAATCCACTGGTAAATACATTCTTTCACTAGCAAATATCTTTAGATATGTTCTTACGGAATGACAAGGAGACTGTTAGCCAGCCTCCATCATGATGGATTCCAAGACCGCAGATCAATCAAACAGGGAAGCATGACACCTGAAAGAAATGTGTGTGACAGAGTATGTGTTTTCTTAAGCAGTGCTGGAGTTCCCTCTTGATGTATTCCACAGCTATCATGCTCTTAAATTTAGGCCTGATATCTTGCTGTGACAAATACAAGGGACATTTTTTTCTTTTTCCAATAATGTTAAAGGAAAAGTTGACTTCCTAAATTGACTGTTTTCTGAGTTTTGGGTTGATTCCAGACTGGTATTTGAAGTATTACAGCTTACTTCACCCTTACGTATATATCACCTTGATGAATAACCGTTTGGGACAAGACAGAGAAAAACATAATTTATATCTGATAAATTCCTTTTTTTCATTGTGATAAGTCCACTATCCATTACTCCTGGGAATTACCTTTCCTGCCACTTGGAGGAGGCAAAGATTCCCAAACCTCGGAGCTCTATATAAACCCTCCCACCTCTATAGTAAGCACAACAATCAGGAAGCGCTCAAACACTTGCTACTACTGAAAGTTTCGTGGTCTGCAGTGTGCTTCACGTAGTTAGCCACACCCCCTTTACGTGTCTGTGAAGAGCTCTCACTCAATCAGCTGTCCTGGTGCAGAGACAAGAGCATTCCACCATCACTGTAACAGAAAATATCCAGCAACAATCAGCGCACCCAGTAAAGATGAAAGTGAAAGACACTGATACTCAGAGCATGTAAATACCTGTTTTAATCCGATATTACAAGTCCATAATCAGCAATCGTGTATTAAAAGGAAAACTAGGCAAATGCAGCATAGAATCGGCAGCATAGGTCAATAACCTGGTCAGACGCGTTTCCTAGTATGTGAAAACATAACTACTTCCTCAGTGACCATACTTAACACCCATAATATACCACTTTTAAACACTTGTGCTGGACACCTCCCAATACTTGATTATCCAATCAATAACAAGAATATATCTTGCAAGCAGTGTATAAAGGGGGAAGTAAAAGGGAAAAATACAAAACTGCACTGGTAATAAACAATACGATAACTGAAATATAAATGAAGGCTATGATATGATAACAATGTTATTCTAATGTTAATATTTAAATTCATATCAGTACCTATAATTACCAGAAAAAAATAATAGAAAAATATATATAACTAAAGCAATTGCAAACACAGGCACAGTGCAAAACATATTTAAAGTGACAGTATAAATGACTAGTGATCTACATATAATTTAACATCCCAATCCGAGTTTAGTCCCGCTGGCATTCGAGTATCCAACTGAAAAATCCAGTAAACTTCTCTTTTACTGAGACTAATTCCTCTATTCCCACCTCTTGGGTGCCTAGGAATCAGTTGGATCGCTTGGAATGTCAGCAGGGAGCTGTCAGAAATGTGTTGTTTTTTGAAGTGCAGGGAGATAGGGGTGGTGGTTTCAGGATCTTCTATTGAACGTAAATGTTCTTAAAAACGATCCTTAAGGGCCCGTGTCGTTTGACCTACATATTGCCTCAAAGACCCCCTGCAGGTCAAAAGGTAAATGACATACCAAGAATTGCAAGTCATATGCTCACGAATCTCAAAGTGTTTATTATTTCCTGTGGACGCAAAACTGGTACCAAAAGAGGCATAGGAGCAGGACTTACATCTTCTGCTCCCACACTTAAAAAACCCTGGTTTAATTGTTAGCCAATTTTTATTAGGTTGTTTCCTGGGCAACATAGATGGAGACAACAAGTTCCCTAATGTTTGTGCTTTGCGAAATACAAAGCAAATACCTTCCTTTACAATACTGTCTAGGCTTTCATCAGTAGCCAAAATGGGGAGTGCTTTACGTATTATGTTACAAATTTTGCCATATTCAACACTATAGGACGTTATAAATTTAAGTTTGTGAAGCCTATCATGTTGCTTTGATTTACCAGACTTGAAAAGATCCTTTCTATCCAAAAGGTCAACTTTATTTTTAGTTATCTCTAGAGCTTGCCTAGAGTAACACCTGCTAATCAATCTATCAGTTAGTTCACTAGAGTGTTTAAAATAACTCTGATCGCTTGTACAGTTGCGTTTGACCCTAATATATTGGCTTTTAGGGATGGATTTAATGGTATGGTTTGGATGACAAGACTTAGCATTCAATATAGTGTTTCCAGCACTAGGTTTGCGAAACAATTCAATCTCAATGCATGATCTCACGTTATTAGAATGTAATTCAATATCCAAAAAAGAGATTGAAGTTTTACTGCTTTCCATAGTAAACTGGAGGTTCAATGAATTGTTGTGTAAATAGCTCAAAAACGGCTCGAGAAGATCTACTGGACCCTTCAAAATTAACAAAATGTCGTCAATATAACGACCATAATAGTGTATATATTCCCTGAAGGGATTCCCATCTCCATAGATGTGGGACAGCTCCCACCAACCCAAATATAGGTTGGCATAGGAGGGGGTAAACTTAGCCCCCATCGCTGTCCCACGTCTCTGGAGATAGAAATCCCCCTCAAACAGAAAAAAATTGTGCGTCAATAAGTAATCAACAGAGACCTTGATGAACTGCTTCAGAGCATCATCATAATTGAAAAAATTATCCAAAAAGATTTCAATAGCCAAACCTCCTTTGTCATGAGGGATACAGGTATACAATGAAACCACAAAAAAATGATAATTAAATTGAACAGTGCGCCAAAAAATATAGTGCTCTGAAATATAGTGCTCTAAAATATATTGAAATACTTAGCCATAAAGGTATTAAGTACAGTGCTAAAGACAATTATAAAAAATTAGCCAACTATGTACTGTTTGTACAAATGTGCAAATTAAAAAGTCAATAATAAAATCAAAGTTCAAAATGGCTTAGCTTAGTAACGCTGATGGATATTACTAAGTGGGACCTGGGTGTTCAGAATACTCTCTCAGGCTCTGTCTGATGGTGGCTCGCGGCTTCTTCAATACTTTTGCTGGTGTCCCAAAAGGAAAAAATCTGTAGAAATATGAAAAGAAAAAGAAGGCGCCACCATAGTGCACGGTCAGTGAAAAAAACCAGGCTGCAGATGCGCATGAACAACTGGTACTTACAAGCTCCTAGACACTTGAGAAGTGTCACAAATGCCTTCTGGAACTGTTATGAGTCGTCCAGCTAACTCACACCACCGTCCTTAATGGCCCGTTCTCTAGGGTGTTCAGGTGGATGTCAGATGGCTTTCTCTGCCGATCACAATCTGCTCAAACGGAATACAGTCTCTCTGTGTGTATAGCCAAACCCGGTCGGCTCTAGTATGAAGTTAAACCGTATTATGCCGTGGACAGCAAACTTCAAACAGTATATGCAAAACTGCTGTAGCTGAATGGAATAAAATAAAGTTCGTGGATCCAACGTCTTAATAAAATGACTTTATTTGTAATAAAACACAACGTTTCTCGGTCTTAGATGACCGTTTCATCAGGTGTATATTAACAATAATGAAACCACGAACTTTTATTGCCGAGTTGTCGGCGTCTTCTGCTTCTCAGTGCGCATGTGTGTAGGTGTGTCCGGACCTCATCTTACTCATTGGGCAAACCGATATGGGTGTGTAGTTATTTTGGCAAATCAATAGGTGAGCCAGTAAGGGTGTATACTTATTATAGCGAATCAAAGATTGCAATATCATGTCTATAACAAACCCAAAAATAAACAGGACTAGTGACTCGCATTGAGCACTAATAAGAAATTGATCTTAATCTGTATTTAGTCTAGATGTAAAATTTGGAATTTAGCGTTAAAAACAGGTCCGGACTCACATACACATATATGACATATTATGCACACTGCATATATAGCCCACGCATACGGGCTCGATACTCACATATAATTTGTTATACATACTCAGATACGACTTACGTGATGCATCCTTAAATTTACGGTTAAAAGCAAAACAATAGACAATGGATAAAATAATTAGGACATGGAAAAAGTCTAACAATCGGTACCACATAGTACCTTACTAGTTGCACAGTGTACATTTGGATCGAGGATACATAACATTCCTAATGGTCAAATATCTAAAGATATAGAATTCTTGTATACCTCGCACGTGTTGCACCTAGAGCAACTGTAACCTCTAGGTATCAAGTAATTCGGACAATGTATCAAGCATTATGATCACAAAATATAAAAATATATATATATATATATATATATATATATATATATATATATATATATATTAAAAAACCAACATTTAAAATGAATTATATAATACATATAAATATAAAAAGTGTAAAGGTATAAAAAGGATGCTTGTAAAGTACAAACCAAAAATCAAAATACATATATATGCATATATACAACCGTGAATACACATATATATATATATATACACACCCACATCTGCATACATACATATACACACAAATATCTATATCCCTGTAGCCATGGATCACACAACAAAAACCTACCTATAACCTGTGGGTTTGGATGTGGATTATTTGTATTATTATGTGAACCTAACATGGCGATTGTGATGGGTGTGGAGTTCAAATTTGAAATTTTGTGACCTATAATTGCAACCTAATGGATGGTGGATACTGATAATGAGCTGGACTATACTACTTGGCCATAAATTATGTGTTATTATCAATTAAATGCAGCCATATCGATATTTGCATTTAAGCCACCGGGAGACAGGGTCTTAAGTTTCCAAATCCAAAAGGTCTCCCTCTGTCTCAAATGCAAAAACCTATTTCTACCCCACTTGGGAACTATAAGCTCTAAGGGAAAAATACTGAAGGTGTTAGAGTCTCCTCTATGGCATTCCGCAGCATGTCTTGGGACACTGTGATTTTTAATATTTTTATCAATATTTCTCTTGTGTTCCCCCCATCTTTTTTTGAGGGGTCTGGAGGTCCTACCAACATATTGGACCCCACAGCTGCATTCCAACATGTACACCACAAATGAGGAATCACAAGTAAAATGGTTTGTAATGTGGAATATTTCTTTAGTTATTCAGTTCTTTTATCATTTGTGAATGCACAAAGTCCACAATTGGGGCGACTACATTTAAAAAAAAACGGTTTCCCTATCAGATTACTTCTAATTGTATTTCTATTGGTGTTCTTACTGGTATCCTTTGGGCAAAATTTCTTCATTACAATTTTACTGGGTGCAAGTTTACTCTTCAGGGTCGGCGCTCTTCTAAAGGTGCAATTGGGAGAAACACCTATATTTTCTTTTAATAAAGGATCCCCTATTAAAATGTGCCAGTATTTGCTAAGAATGTTTCTAATTTTGTGGTGGTTATTATTGTATTGTGTAATGAAGCGTACTTCCTTTGATGGTCTTCTAGTTTTATTAGCTAATTCAACTCCTGTTTGTACAACCTGTGGGGTAATTTCTTTGTATATTTAACAAAAAAGTCTTCTCTGCACTTGTGTCTGGCTTTCAAATAGCTTTCTTCCACTAGGGTGTTCGGGTATTTTTTATCCAAAAATCTATTTTTAAGAATTTCGGCTTGACTGTCAAATGTACCTAAATTAGTGCAGTTTCTTCTTATCCTGCAAAACTGATTGTAAGGAATATTTTCTTTCCAGGGCTTGTGATGGTTACTCCTATAATTAAGATAACTGTTGGCATCAACTGATTTAAAGAAAGTTTTAGTTGTTATTTTACCTTCTTTGTCCCATTCTAATATTAGATCTAAAAATTCTATGCTTATAGGGTCCATTTTAGCAGTGAAACTAATGCCCATATCGTTGTTATTTAGGCTCTTTACAAAGCGTTGGGCCTCTGTTTCCGTGCCCTCCCATATGAACAGCAAATCATCAATAAAACGACCATAGAAGACCAGACTCGCCCCGAATTCAGATGTATATATATATTTGTCTTCAAACATGCCCATAAATAAATTGGCAAAACTCGGGGCGAATCTGGTCCCCATGGCCGTTCCTTTAGTTTGCAAGAAGAATTTTTCTTGGTAGACAAAATAGTTGTTCTTAAGGACAAAATCAATACATTTAAGCAAGAATTCTCTTTGTTTCTCAGGTAGATAGATATCTTTTTTGAGATAATGCTCACTTGCTTTTACACCCAAATGGTGTGCTATATTGGAGTATAACGCTGACACGTCACATGTCATCCATAGCAGTTTTCTCCCCATTTTATGAATGTTGGAGATTTTATATATAAGATCCGGGGTATCTTTCAAATAAGATGGTAGCATGACTACTGATTTTTTCAGGAATTGGTCGACGTATTCAGATAGAAAGCACGTCAAATTACCAATTCCCGAAATAATCGGTCTCCCCGGTGGATCCACTAAATTTTTGTGGATCTTGGGGAGATGAAAGTAATATGCTAAATTTGGTGCATATGGAATTAAATAATCTCTTTCTTTTTTCGTCAAGATCCCTTCTAGCCAACCTGTATCTACTAATTTAATTAAATTTGCCAGATATTTCTTGGTGGGGTTGAATGTGAGTTGTTTGTAATAATCTGTGTCAAGGAGCAACCTATCTGCTTCTTTTATATAGTCTGCCATATTTTGCAGGACAATTCCTCCCCCTTTATCGGCTTGCCTAATAGCCAGGTTTCTATTGGATGCTAGTCTTGATAATGCTTTAATTTCATATCTATTTAGATTAGAATATTTGACCTCTCCTCTGGGCATTTTTTCAAACTCATTTAGAACTAGATTTTGGAAAAGTTCTATATTGGTGCCTTTATTTATTGGATTAAAATTGGATTTGGAAATTAGATCAGAATGAATGTAATTTTCAAATAGATCTTCACAGAGATCATTTGGGTCATAGTAGATGATGTCAGACTGAGGGCGTTCAGCCATCTCATTTGTAAGGATAGGCTGATTATCAGAGCCTTTAAGCTTTTTCTCAGAGAAATAGCGTTGAATGGATAATTTGCGTACAAATTTATTGAGATCCACAAAAAGCTCAAATAGGTCATGATTGTTTGAGGGACAAAATGATAGACCTCTATTCAAAACACAAATTTCTTCATTTGTGAGAACATGATCAGATAAATTATAAATATTCCCTTTCATTCGTTTAAATTTCGCCTTTTTGGATGACTTGGCTCTCCCTCTGCCGCCACGTTGGCGTAAGACCTTTTTTTTGGTGCTAGTGGTGATGGTATTGGGTGAGCGACTCTCTCTTCTGTCCTTTCTAGTTGTTTCAAACGTATCGGGGCCTGTCTCTGGTGTGGTGGATTGTACATTTGTTTCTGGTCGTGATGAAAACCCTGTGGTTTGTTAGAGTATTGCCCCCTAGTAAAAGATGTATGATTATTCCTATTATCATTAAAATTTCTATAATCTGAATTACTTGGAGAGTCTTCATATTCTTTATAATATGATTGTGGCCTGTATTCAGGTGTGTGTTGATAATATGAATTTTTACTATATCTCTGATTGTCAGATTCCCAATTAGGGGTCTGTGAATTGCCATATGATCTAGGAGTATCATAATGATTGGTATTAACATAGTTCCTATTATTATAATTATTATTATTGTTATTGCTATTATAGGCTATATGTTTCCTTTTATCCTTAGGTTTCCTATAGTGATTAACCCTAGTCCAAGTATTTCCTTCTTTTGTTTTGGGGAGATCTTTACTATTCTTTCCTTCTTTAATTATAGGATTCAGGTCATAAACTGTGCCTTCAATGTAATCTTTCTCATCTCTAGCTAGTTTTTTAATTTTCGTATGAATAATTTTTTTCTGGAATATATCCGCTTTTTCTTGTACTTCCCTGGTGTGCTTGGTATATTCAGAATTAGATTCAAATTTAGCTAGAGTGTTCTGTATGTCTTCAATCTCTGACTCAGTTTTTTGCAGAATTGTTCCCCTGAATTCAATCAATAAATCTATCAACTTCATAGAACATTCTGATTGAATTTCCTGCCATTTTATAGTAAGTTCACTATCATGTTTGAAAGAGCACGCTTTTGAAATTCTAAGCCCCCTCGGGATATGACCTCTATCTTTGTATTTTTGTAGGGTATCTATATCCCACCAATGCCTATGTTCATTTTTTAATAGTTCCTCTAATTTCTGAAATAACTGTACCATAGATAAATCTCCTATGGTATACAAGAATTCTATATCTTTATATATTTGACCATTAGGAATGTTATGTATCCTCGATCCAAATGTACACTGTGCAACTAGTAAGGTACTATGTGGTACCGATTGTTAGACTTTTTCCATGTCCTAATTATTTTATCCATTGTCTATTGTTTTGCTTTTAACCGTAAATTTAAGGATGCATCACGTAAGTCGTATCTGAGTATGTATAACAAATTATATGTGAGTATCGAGCCCGTATGCGTGGGCTATATATGCAGTGTGCATAATATGTCATATATGTGTATGTGAGTCCGGACCTGTTTTTAACGCTAAATTCCAAATTTTACATCTAGACTAAATACAGATTAAGATCAATTTCTTATTAGTGCTCAATGCGAGTCACTAGTCCTGTTTATTTTTGGGTTTGTTATAGACATGATATTGCAATCTTTGATTCGCTATAATAAGTATACACCCTTACTGGCTCACCTATTGATTTGCCAAAATAACTACACACCCATATCGGTTTGCCCAATGAGTAAGATGAGGTCCGGACACACCTACACACATGCGCACTGAGAAGCAGAAGACGCCGACAACTCGGCAATAAAAGTTCGTGGTTTCATTATTGTTAATATACACCTGATGAAACGGTCATCTAAGACCGAGAAACGTTGTGTTTTATTACAAATAAAGTCATTTTATTAAGACGTTGGATCCACGAACTTTATTTTATTCCATTCAGCTACAGCAGTTTTGCATATACTGTTTGAAGTTTGCTGTCCACGGCATAATACGGTTTAACTTCATACTAGAGCCGACCAGGTTTGGCTATACACACAGAGAGACTGTATTCCGTTTGAGCAGATTGTGATCGGCAGAGAAAGCCATCTGACATCCACCTGAACACCCTAGAGAACGGGCCATTAAGGACGGTGGTGTGAGTTAGCTGGACGACTCATAACAGTTCCAGAAGGCATTTGTGACACTTCTCAAGTGTCTAGGAGCTTGTAAGTACCAGTTGTTCATGCGCATCTGCAGCCTGGTTTTTTTCACTGACCGTGCACTATGGTGGCGCCTTCTTTTTCTTTTCATATTTATACAATGAAACCACGTCAATAGTTACAAAAGTAAACTTCTCTTGCCAAACTAGGCTTTAAACCTGTGTGATAACATCAGACGTGTCTCTAATGTAACTCATAAGACTCAAAACAGAGGGTTGTAAATACCCATCTATCAACTCTGAAAGTGGCTCATTTAAAGAGCCAATTCCTGCCACTATGGGTCTGCCAGGTAGGTTGGTGTCATGCTTATGGACTTTAGGTAAATAGTGAAAGATGGCCGTAACTGGATACAAGGTGTATAAAAAGTCAAAATTAGAATCTTTAATAACACCATCTTTTAACGCTTTTTCTAGAATATTCTTCAATTCCATCTTGTAAAAAAATCTAGGGTTATTTTTGAGCTTCTCATACACTGTTACATCCAATAACTGTCTATAGGCCTCTTTTAAGTAATCTTTATGATCCAAAACGACTACCTTCCCACCTTTTGTCTGAGTTACGTATTACAAGCTCTTTGTTATCTTTCAATTATTTAATAGATAAGTACTGTGCTTTAGACAGGTTATCATTTTTGTGTTGGTAATTAGACTCAATGGAATTAAGTTTCCTCAATTCCTGTTCTACCGTTTTCTGGAACACCTCTATGGAACTGGATCTAGATTTTACCGGATAAAATTTTGACTTAGCCTTCATTCTGGTAATATCTGGAGTAACCCCATCTGTATGTGGATGTAACTCTAAATTCTCTCTATCCAATGCCACAAGGTCTAAAACAGAAAATTCATCTGAAAAATCAAAACCACATCTAATGGGACATGGTTTGTCTTCACCCATCACACCTTGATCTGTATCCAAAGCCCCCAATAAATGTTTCTTGAGAACAAGCGATCTCACAAATCTATTCAGATCGACAACTGTGTCAAAAAGATTGAAGTGTGTGGTAGGAGAGAAACCAAGGCCCAAAGACAGCACCTCTAACTGTGTCTGAGATAAATCAAAGGATGAAAGATTAATAACATTGTTATAATCTAAGCATATTTTTGAAACTGTGTTGCCCTCCTTCTCTGTGGATACCGCCGAGGCTGCGGTGTCAGTGTCTCTGAGTCCTGATTTCTGCTTTCCAGACCTTCCACGTCCCCCTCTGCATGTTTTTTTTTTTCTTCGTACAGTGGGCTTCAATTGTCCCCTCTCGTTTTTTGACTGTGAGGTGTTTGAGGTGGAAGGTAGTGCATCATCAGTATAAAGAGCAAAAGATGTTGATCCCTCATTTACCACTGATGTATCACCAGTTGTTTCGACATTCGAAGTCATAATCATATTCAGTTTCAGTCTCTACAAACCTCACTCTCTTATAGTCAGTACCTCGACCCTTATATGAACTTCTGTATCTCCTTCTAGTATCAGTGACAGTCCATTTGTATACTTTATTAAGTTCATAATCCTGTTTGTCCCTGACAATTTTTTTGTTTTTTAAAGTGCCAGAGGTTGTTTTAAAATTCAGTAATGACTTTTTGCAACTTAGTGTCATATTTGGCAAAATCAGGATTTTCACTCAAGGGACGCAGATATGACTGCAATTTCAACTTGTCAACACTTAATTCTTGTTGTAGTGTTTTCTTATATTCTATAAGTAGATCAATTAATGCTAAAGAGCACTCTGTAAGAATCTTGTTCCATTTATCAATGAAAACCTGATTAGTCACCTGAAAGGAAGGAAACTTTCTTATGCGTAACCCACATGGTATACGCTATGCCTTTTTATACCTCTGGAAGCTCTTTATATCTTTTTTTTTTTTTTAGGAGATTATCCATTTTAAAGAAAAGGCTGTCCAGATTAGTATTAGTCTCCTGTTCCATGGTGTCAGTGTTAAAAAGATCTTCACTGTCACTAACATCTTCTTCAGCAAAGTGCTGTAAAACATATCCCCCTGCTGCCATATCTTAGCCACAATAAGCCTAGTACATGTATATTTTACAATAGCTCTGCTTAAATACACTCCACTTCAGGTTGTGCTACGACTTAAAACACTTGCAGATATAACCAAATATTGAAAGTAAAAAAGCAGCTTACCCACTCCGGTGATGGAATAATACGATAAGCACAACAATCAGGAAGCGCTCAAACACTTGCTACTACTGAAAGTTCAGTGGTCTGCAGTGTGCTTTACATAGTTAGCCACACCCCCTTTACGTGTCAGTGACGAGCTCTCACTCAATCAGCTGTCCTGGTGCAGAGACAAGAGCGTTCCACCATCGCTCTAACAGAAAATATCCAGCAACAATCAGCACACCCAGTAAAGATGAAAGTGAAAGACAGGATACTCAGAGCATGTAAATAACAAAATTTATGCTTACCTGATAAATTTATTTCTCTTGTGGTGTATCCAGTCCACGGATTCATCCATTACTTGTGGGATATTCTCCTTCCCAACAGGAAGCTGCAAGAGGATCACCCACAGCAGAGCTGTCTATATAGCTCCTCCACTAACTGCCACCTCCCAGTCATTCGACCGAAGACAAGCAAGAGAAAGGAGAAACTATAGGGTGCAGTGGCGATTGTAGTTTAAAAATTAAAAAACACCTGCCTTAAAATGACAGGGCGGGCCGTGGACTGGATACACCACAAGAGAAATAAATTTATCAGGTAAGCATAAATTTTGTTTTCTCTTGTATGGTGTATCCAGTCCACGGATTCATCCATTACTTGTGGGATACCAATACCAAAGCTATAGGACACGGATGAAGGGAGAGACAAGGCAGGCGCTTAAACAGAAGGGACCACTGCCTGTAAAACCTTTCTCCCAAAAATAGCCTCCGAAGAAGCAAAAGTATCAAATTTGTAGAATTTAGAAAAAGTATGAAGCGAAGACCAAGTCGCCGCTTTACAAATCTGTTCCACAGAAGCCTCATTTTTAAAAGCCCATGTGGAAGCCACCGCTCTAGTGGAATGATCTGTAATTTTTTCAGGAGGCTGCTGGCCAGCAGTCTCATAAGCTAAGCGGATTATACTTCTTAACCAAAAAGAAAGAGAAGTTGCTGAAGCCTTTTGGCCTCTCCTCTGTCCAGAGTAGACAACAAACAATGCAGATGTTTGACGAAAATCTTTAGTAGCTTGTAAATAAAACTTTAAAGCACGAACCACGTCAAGATTGTGTAATAGACGTTCCTCATTCTTAAAGGCCCAAGTGGAAGCCACAGCTCTGGTAGAATGAGCTGTAATTCTTTCAGGAGGCTGCTGTCCAGCAGTCTCATAGGCTAAACGTATTATGCTACGAAGCCAAAAAGAGAGAGAGGTGGCCGAAGCCTTTTGACCTCTCCTCTGTCCAGAATACACGACAAACAGGGAAGAAGTTTGTAGAAAATCCTTAGTTGCCTGTAAATAAAATTTCAGGGCACGGACAACGTCCAGATTGTGCAGAAGTCGTTCCTTCTTTGAAGAAGGGTTAAGACACAATGATGGAACAACAATCTCTTGATTGATATTCCTGTTGGTAACTACCTTAGGTAAGAACCCAGGTTTAGTACGCAGAACTACCTTGTCTGAATGGAAAATCAGATAAGGGGAATCACAATGAAAGGCCGATAACTCAGAGACTCTTCGAGCCGAGGAAATAGCCATTAAAAACAGAACTTTCCAAGATAACAATTTGATATCAATGGAATGAAGGGGTTCAAACGGAACACCCTGTAAAACCTTAAGAACTAAGTTTAAGCTCCATGGTGGAGCAACAGTTTTAAACACAGGCTTAATCCTGGCCAAAGCCTGACAAAAAGCCTGAACGTCTGGAACTTCTGCCAGACGTTTGTGTAAAAGGATGGACAAAGCTGAGATCTGTCCCTTTAAGGAACTAGCGGATAAACCCTTTTCTAAACCTTCTTGTAGAAAAGACAATATCCTAGGAATCCTAACCTTACTCCATGAGTAACTCTTGGATTCGCACCAATGCAAGTATTTGCGCCATATTTTATGGTAAATTCTCCTGGTAACAGGTTTCCTAGCCTGTATTAAAGTATCAATCACTGATTCCGAGAATCCACGCTTTGATAGAATCAAGCGTTCAATCTCCAAGCAGTCAGCTTCAGAGAAATTAGATTTGGATGTTTGAAAGGACCCTGCACCAGAAGGTCCTGTCTCAGAGGTAGAGACCGTGGTGGACAGGACGACATGTCCACTAGGTCTGCATACCAGGTCCTGCGTGGCCACGCAGGAGCTATTAGAATCACTGATGTTCTCTCCTGTTTGATCCTGGCAATCAATCGAGGAAGCATCGGGAAGGGTGGAAACACATAAGCCATGTTGAAGGCCCAAGATGCTGTCAGAGCATCTATCAGAACTGCTCCCGGGTCTCTGGACCTGGACCCGTAGCAAGGAAGTTTGGCGTTCTGGCGAGACGCCATGAGATCCAGATCTGGTTTGCCCCAACGCCGAAGTATTTGGGCAAAAACCTCCGGATGAAGTTCCCACTCCCCCGGATGAAAAGTCTGACGACTTAGAAAATCCGCTTCCCAGTTCTCCACGCCTGGGATGTGGATCGCTGATAGGTGGCAAGAGTGAGACTCTGCCCAGTGAATTATCTTTGAGACTTCCATCATCGCTAGGGATCTCCTTGTTCCTCCCTGATGGTTGATGTAAGCCACAGTCGTGATGTTGTCCGACTGAAACCTGATGAACCTCAGAGTTGCTAACTGAGGCCAAGCCAGAAGAGCATTGAACACTGCTCTTAATTCCAGAATATTTATGGGAAGGAGACTCTCCTCCTGAGACCATGATCCCTGAGTCTTCAGGGAGTTCCAGACAGCGCCCCAACCTATCAGGCTGGCGTCTGTTGTTACAATCGTCCAATCTGGCCTGCTGAAGGGCATCCCCTTGGACAGATGTGGCCGAGAAAGCCACCATAGAAGAGAATTTCTGGTCTCCTGATCCAGATTCAGCATAGGGGACAAATCTGAGTAATCCCCATTCCACTGACTTAGCATGCACAATTGCAGTGGTCTGAGATGCAGGCGTGCAAAGGGTACTATGTCCATTACCGCTACCATTAAGCCTATTACCTCCATGCATTGAGCCACTGACGGGTGTGGAATGGAATGAAGGACACGGCAAGCATTCAGCAGTTTTGTTAACCTGTCTTCTGTCAGGTAAATTTTCATTTCTACAGAATCTATAAGAGTCCCTAAGAAGGGAACTCTTGTGAGTGGCAATAGAGAACTCTTTCCTTCGTTCACTTTCCACCCATGAGACCTTAGAAATGCCAGTACAAACTCTGTATGAGACTTGGCAGTTTGGAGACTTGACGCTTGTATCAGAATGTCGTCTAGGTACGGAGCTACCGATATTCCTCGCGGTCTTAGAGCCGCCAGAAGAGAACCCAGAACCTTTGTAAAGATTCTTGGAGCAGTAGCTAACCCGAAGGGAAGAGCTACAAACTGGTAATGCCTGTCTAGGAAGGCAAATCTTAGGTACCGGTAATGATCTTTGTGAATCGGTATGTGCAGGTAGGCATCCTTCAAATCCACTGTGGTCATGTACTGACCCTTTTGGATCATTGGTAAGATTGTCCGAAGAGTTTCCATTTTGAACGATGGAACTTGTTTAGGAATTTGTTTAGGATCTTTAAATCCAAGATTGGTCTGAAGGTTCCTTCCTTCTTGGGAACCACAAACAGATTTGAGTAAAACCCTTGTCCGTGCTCCGACCGCGGAACCGGGTGGATCACTCCCATTATTAAAAGATCTTGTACACAGCGTAGAAACGCCTCTTTCTTTATCTGGTTTGTTGACAACCTTGAAAGATGAAATCTCCCTTTTGGAGGAGAAGCTTTGAAGTCCAGAAGATATCCCTGAGATATGATCTCTAACGCCCAGGGATCCTGGTCATCTCTTGCCCAAGCCTGGGCGAAGAGAGAAAGTCTGCCCCCTACTAGATCCGTTTCCGGATTGGGGGCCCTCACTTCATGCTGTCTTAGGGGCAGCAGCAGGTTTTCTGGCCTGCTTGCCCTTGTTCCAGGTCTGGTTAGGTTTCCAGCCCTGTCTGAATCGAGCAACAGATCCTTCCTGTTTTGGAGCGGAGGAAGTTGATGCTGCTCCTGCCTTGAAGTTACGAAAGGCACAAAAATTAGACTGTCTAGCCCTTGGTTTGGCTCTGTCTTGAGGCAGGGCATGGTCCTTACCTCCAGTAATGTCAGCGATAATTTCTTTCAAACCGGGCCCGAATAATGCCTGCCCTTTGAAAGGTATGTTAAGCAATTTAGATTTAGAAGTCACATCGGCTGACCAGGATTTTAGCCACAGCGCTCTGCGCGCCTGAATGGCGAATCCAGAATTCTTAACCGTAAGCTTAGTTAGATGTACTACGGCATCAGAAATAAACGAATTAGCTAGCTTAAGGGCTTTAAGCTTGTGTGTAATCTCATCCAATGGAGCTGTGTCAAGGGTCTCTTCCAGAGACTCAAACCAGAATGCCGCCGCAGCCGTGACAGGTGCAATGCATGCAAGGGGTTGCAATATAAAACCTTGTTGAACAAACATTTTCTTAAGGTAACCCTCTAATTTTTTATCCATTGGATCTGAAAAGGCACAGCTATCCTCCACCGGGATAGTGGTACGCTTAGCTAAAGTAGAAACTGCTCCCTCCACCTTAGGGACCGTCTGCCATAAGTCCCGTGTGGTGGCGTCTATTGGAAACATTTTTCTAAATATAGGAGGGGGTGAGAAAGGCACACCGGGTCTATCCCACTCCTTGTTAACAATTTCTGTAAGTCTTTTAGGTATAGGAAAAACGTCAGTACACGTTGGTACCGCAAAATATTTATCCAACCTACATATTTTCTCTGGTATTGCAACCGTGTTACAATCATTCAGAGCCGCTAATACCTCCCCTAGTAACACGCGGAGGTTCTCAAGCTTAAATTTAAAATTTGAAATGTCTGAATCCAGTTTATTAGGATCAGATCCATCACCCACAGAATGAAGCTCTCCGTCTTCATGTTCTGCAAATTGTGACGCAGTATCAGACATGGCTCTAGTATTATCAGCGCACTCTGTTCTCACCCCAGAGTGGTCTCGTTTACCCCTAAGTTCTGGTAATTTAGATAAAACTTCAGTCATAACATTAGCCATGTCTTGCAAGGTGATTTGTAATGGCCGCCCTGATGTACTTGGCGTTACAATATCACGCACCTCCTGAGCGGGAGATGCAGGTACTGACACGTGAGGCAAGTTAGTCGGCATAACTTCCCCCTCTGTCTGGTGAATTTTTATTAACATGTACAGATTGACTTTTATTTAAAGTAGCATCAATGCAATTAGTACATAAATTTCTATTGGGCTCCACATTGGCCTTTGAACATATTGCACAAAGAGATTCCTCTGTGTCAGACATGTTTAAACAAACTAGCAATTAGCCTAGCAAGCTTGGAAAATACTTTTCAAATAAATTTACAAGCAATATAAAAAAACGTTACTGTGCCTTTAAGAAGCACACAAAAACTGTCACAGTTGAAATAACAATGAACCGGATTAGTTATAGAAACCAAATTTTCACAGTACATGCATTAAGTTAGCAAAGGATTGCACCCTCTAGCAAATGGATGATTAACCCCTTAATACCAAAAAACGGATAACAATTGAAAATATAAACGTTTTTATCACAGTCAAAGCACAGTCTCACAGGTCTGCTGTGAGTGATTACCTCCCTCAAAACTAGTTTTGGAGACCCCTGAGCTCTGTAGAGACGCCCTGGATCATGCAGGGAGAAAAAGGCAGACTGTGACTGAATTTCTACTGCGCAATAAAGCGCCAAAATAGGCCCCTCCCACTCATAATACAACAGTGGGGAAGCTCAGTAAACTGATTTTATTCAAAAACAAACGACAGCCATGTGGAAAATAATGCCCATAAAATTTTTCACCAAGTACCTCAGAGAGAAAAACGATTAACCTGCCAGTAAACGTTTTAAATATAATATATGAAATGAAATTAAAAGCCTGTTGCTAGTCGCTATCACAGCAGAAAGGCTATAAGTTATATGTATACAGTATTTTCTTAGTGAAGTGCCATTCCCCAGAAATACTTTAGTGCCAACATACATACATATCAGCCTGATACCAGTTGCTACTACTGCATTTAAGGCTGTACTTACATTATATCGGTATTAGCAGTATTTTCTCAGTCAATTCCATTCCTTAGAAAATAATATACTGCAACATACCTCTTTGCAGGTGAACCCTGCCCGCTGTCCCCTGTTCTGAAGTTACCTCGCTCCTCAGAATGGCCGAGAACAGCAAATGGATCTTAGTTACGTCCGCTAAGATCATACACAAACTCAGGTAGATTCTTCTTCTAATGCTGCCTGAGAAAAAACAACACACTCCGGTGCCGTTTAAAATAACAAACTTTTGATTGAAGAAATAAAAACTAAGTTTTAATAACCACTGTCCTCTCACACATCCTATCTATTAGTTAGGTGCAAGAGAATGACTGGGTATGACGTAGAGGGGAGGAGCTATATAGCAGCTCTGCTTGGGTGATCCTCTTGCACTTCCTGTTAGGGAGGAGTTATAATCCCATAAGTAATGGATGACCCGTGGACTGACTACACTTAACAGGAGAAAGAATAGACAGAGCAGAAATCTGTCCCTTTAAGGAACTAGCTGACAATCCCTTCTCCAATCCTTCTTGGAGAAAAGACAATATCCTGGGAATCCTGACTTTACTCCATGAGTAACTCTTGGATTCACACCAATGAAGATATTTACACCATATCTTATGATAGATTTTCCTGGTGACAGGCTTTTGAGCCTGAATTAAGGTATCAATGACCGACTCGGAAAAACCACGCTTTGATAAAATCAAGCGTTCAATCTCCAAGCAGTCAGAGGCAGAGAAATTAGATTTGGATGTTTGAAGGGACCTTGAAGTAGAAGGTCCTGCCTCAGCGGCAGAGTCCATGGTGGAAAGGATGACATGTCCACCAGATCTGCATACCAAGTCCTGCGTGGCCACGCAGGAGCTATCGAAATCACCGAAGCTCTCTCCTGCTTGATCTTGGCAATCAGCCGAGGGAGCAGAGAAAACGGTGGAAACACATAAGCCAGGCTGAAGGACCAGGGTGCTGCTAGAGCATCTATCAGCGCTGCCTGGGGATCCCTTGACCTGGACCCATAACAAGGAAGTTTGGCGTCCTGACGAGACGCCATGAGATCCAGTTCTGGTTTGCCCCATAGTTGAATCAGCTGGGCAAATACCTCCGGATGGAGCTCCCACTCCTCCGGAAGAAAAGTCTGCCGACTTAGAAAATCCGCCTCCCAGTTCTCTACTCCTGGGATATGGATAGCTGAGAGATGGCAAGAGTGAATCTCTGCCCATAGAATTATCTTTGAAAACTCCAACATTGCCAGTGGGCTCCTTGTTCCCCCCTGATGGTTGATATAGGCTACAGTCGTGATGTTGTCCGACTGAAATCTGATTAACCTGACCGCAGCTAGCTGAGGCCAAGCCTGAAGAGCATTGAATATCGCTCTTAGTTCCAGAATGTTTATCGGAAGGAGTGCCTCCTCCTGAGTCCACGAGCCCTGAGCCTTCAGGGAGTTCCAGACTGCACCCCAGCCCAGAAGGCTGGCATCTGTCGTTACTATAGTCCAATCTGGCCTGTGTAAGCTCATCCCCTTGGACAGATGGACCCGAGATAGCCACCAGAGAAGAGAATCCCTGGTTTCTTGATCCAGATTTAGTAGAGGGGACAAATCTGTGTAATCCCCATTCCACTGACTGAGCATGCAAAGTTGCAGCGGTCTGAGATGTAGGCGGGCAAACGGTACTATGTCCATTGCCGCTACCATTAAACTGATTTCTTCCATACACTGAGCCACTGAAGGAGGAGAAGTGGAATAAAGAACACGGCAAGAGTCTAGAAGTTTTGACAATCTGGCCTTCGTTAGGTAAATCTTCATTTCTACCGAATCTATCAGAGTCCCTAGGAATGAAACTTTTGTTAGAGGTGATAGAGAGCTTTTTTCTTCGTTCACCTTCCACCCATGGGACCTCAGAAATGCCAGAACAATGTCCGTGTGGGACCTGGCAACTTGAAAAGTCGACGCCTGTATCAGAATGTCATCTAAGTAAGGGGCTACTGCTATACCCCGCGGCCTTAGGACCGCTAGAAGGGACCCTAGAACCTTTGTAAAGATTCTTGGTGCCATGGCCAACCCGAAGGGAAGAGCCACAAACTGGTGGTGCCTGTCTAGAAAGGCAAACCTGAGAAAACGATGATGATCTTTGTGTATCAGGATGTGAAGATAAGCATCCTTTAGGTCTACGGTAGTCATATATTGACCCCCCTGGATCATAGGAAGGATGGTTCGAATAGTCTCCATCTTGAAGGATGGAACTCTGAGAAATTTGTTTAAGATCTTGAGATCTAAGATTGGTCTGAATGTTCCCTCTTTCTTGGGAACTACAAACAGATTTGAATAGAAGCCCTGACCCTGTTCCTCCGGCGGAACTGGGTGGATCACTCCCATAATTAGGAGGTCTTGAACACAATGTAAGAATGCCTCTCTCTTTATCTGGTTTGCAGATAAAAGTGAGAGATGAAATCTCCCTTTTGGGGGAGAGGTTTTGAATTCCAGAAGATAACCCTTGGACACAATTTCCAATGCCCAGGGATCCTGGACATCTCTTGCCCAAGCCTGGGCGAAGAGAGAGAGTCTGCCCCCTACTAGATCCGTTTCCGGATCGGGGGCTGCTCCTTCATGCTGTCTTAGAGGCAGCAGCAGGCTTTTTGGCCTGTTTCCCCTTGTTCCAAGCCTGGTTAGGTCTCCAGACCGGCTTAGACTGGGCAAAAGTTCCCTCTTGTTTTGTGTTAGAGGAAGTTGAAGCTGCGCCACTCTTGAAGTTTCGAAAGGGCCGAAAACTAGACTGTTTGGTCCTTAATTTGTTGGACCTGTCTTGAGGAAGGGCGTGACAGTGATGTCAGAAATTATCTCCTTCAGTCCAGGCCCGAATAGGGTCTGTCCTTTGAAGGGAATGTTGAGAAGTTTAGACTTTGAAGTCACGTCAGCTGACCAGGATTTAAGCCATAGCGCCCTACGCGCCTGAATAGCAAAACCTAAATTTTTAGCCGTTAGCTTGGTTAAATGAACAACGGCATCAGAAACAAATGAATTGGCTAGCTTAAGGGCCCAGAATAAAGTTTTATCACCAAAATGTAATAAACGTTTAAACACCTTCAAGCAAACGTTATATCTATTCAGTAATGTGAGTAAATAATAAAAATATTACCCTTTACAGCAAGCATGATACCAGTCGTTATTAAATCACTGTAATCAGGCTTACCTTAAATAAATTCGGTATTGTCAGCATTTTCTAGCTTATCATCTCTCTAGAAAAATTTAAAACTGCACATACCTCAGAGCAGGAGACCCTGCATGCCATTCCCCCAGCTGAAGTTACCTCTCTCTTCAGTTATGTGTGAGAACAGCAGTGGATCTTAGTTACAACCTGCTAAGATCATCAAAAAACCACAGGCAGACTCTTCTTCAACTTTCTGCCTGAGGCTAAAATAGTACAACTCCGGTACAATTTGAAAATAACAAACTTTTGATTGAAGATAAACTACTTTAATGCACCACATCTCTCTAGCTACTTCCCTTGTCGAGAGCTGCAAGAGAATGACTGGGAGGTGGCAGTTAGGGGAGGAGCTATATAGACAGCTCTGCTGTGGGTGATCCTCTTGCAGCTTCCTCTTGGGAAGGAGAATATCCCACAAGTAATGGATGAATCCGTGGACTGGATACACCTTACAAGAGAAACCTGTTTTAATCCGATATTACAAGTCCATAATCAGCAATCATGTATTAACAGGAAAACTAGGCAAATGCAGGATAGAATCTGCAGCATAGGTCAATAACCTGGTCAGACGCGTTTCCTAGTATGTGAAAACATAACTACTTCCTCAGTGACCATACTTAACACCCATAATACACCACGTTTAAACACTTGTGCTGGACACCTCCCAATACTTGATTATCCAATCAATAACAAGAATAGTGCAAGGGTGAAGCAAAAGGGGAAATACAAAACTGCACTGGTAATAAACAATACGATAACTGAAATATAAATGAAGGCTATGATAACAATGTTATTCTAATGTTAATATTTAAATTCATATCAGTACCTATAATTACTAGAAAAAAATAATAGAAAAATATATATAACTAAAGCAATTGCACACACAGGCACAGTGCAAAAAATATTTAAAGTGACAGTATATCAAAATGACTAGTGATCTACATATAATTTAACATCCCAATCCGAGTTTAGTCCCGCTGGCATTAGAGTATCCAACTGAAAAATCCAGTAAACTTCTCTTTTACTGAGAATAATTCCTCTATTCCCACCTCTTGGGTGCCTAGGAATCAGTTGGATCGCTTGGAATGTCAGCAGGGAGCTGTCAGAATTGTCGTGTTTTTTGAATTGCAATTGCTTTAGTTATATATATTTTCTATAATTTTTTTCTGGTAATTTTAGGTACTGATATGAATTTAAATATTAACATTAGAATAACATTGTTATCATAGCCTTCATTTATATTTCAGTTATCGTATTGTTTATTACCAGTGCAGTTTTGTATTTTCCCTTTTACTTCACCCATTATACACTGCTTGCAAGATATATTCTTGTTATTGATTGGATAATCAAGTATTGGGAGGTGTCCAGCACAAGTGTTTTAAGTGGTGTATTATGGGTGTTAAGTATGGTCACTGAGGAAGTAGTTATGTTTTCACATACTAGGAAACACGTCTGACCATGGTATTGACCTATGCTGCCGATTCTATGCTGCATTTGCCTAGTTTTCCTGTTAATACATGATTGCTGATTATGGACTTGTAATATCGGATGAAAACAGGTATTTACATGCTCTGAGTATCCTGTCTTTCACTTTCATCTTTACTGGGTGCGATGATTGTTGCTGGACACCTCTATAGTAATCAGTCTGACGTATAGCTAAGCTGACAGAGGTGAGAATGAAACAGAGCAAAACAAATAAGGGAAAGGGGGGGAGGAATAAAACATAATTTATGTAAGAATGTACCTGATAAATTCATTTCTTTCATATTCTCCATAGTCCATGAGCTAGTGACGTATGGGATATACAATCCTACCAGGAGGGGCAAAGTTTCCCAAACGTCAAAATCCCTATAAATAAACCCCTCACCACACCCACAATTCAGTTTAATGAATAGCCAGGTAGTGGGGTGCTAAAATAAGGAGTAAAAAAGCATACAAAAAGAGGAACTGGAAATATAATTGTGCTTTTATACAAAAATCATACCCACCACCATAAAAAGGGTGGGCCTCATAGACTCATGCCAATATAAAAGAAATTAATTTATCAGGTCAGTTCTTACATAAATTATGTTTTCTTTCATGTAATTGGCAAGAGTCCATGAGCTAGTGATGTATGGGATAGAAATACCCAAGATGTGGAAGACCATAGAAGAGTCACTAGAAAGGGAGGGATAAAATTAAAAACGGTTATTTCCAGTGAAAAAATTAAATCCACACAAAAAAATAAGTACTTCATAAATTTCACATAAATTACAAGAAAAAAACTTAAATCATAAGCAGAAGAATCAAAATGAGACAGCTGCCTGAATAACTTTTCTAGCAAAGACTGCTTCAGAAGAAGCAAATACATCAAAATGGTAAAATTTAGTAAATGTATGCAAAGAAGACCAAGTTGCTGCTTTGCAAATCTGATCAACCGAAGCTTCATTCTTAAAAGCCCAAGAAGTGGCGACTGATCTAGTAGAATGAGCTGTAATTCTCTGAGGTGGAGATTGCCCTGCCTCCAAATAAGCCGTGTTAATTAAAAGCTTTAACCAAGATACAAAATAAATGGCAGAGGCTTTCTGACCTTTCCTAGGACCAGAAAAAACAACAAATAGACTAGAAGTCTTCCTGAATCTTTAGTAGCTTAGACATAATATTTCAAAGCTCTTACAACATCCAAAGAATGTAAAGATCTTTAAAGAGTATTCTTAGGATTAGGACACAAGGAAGGAACAACAATTTCCCTACTAATGTTGTTAGAATTCACAACCTTAGGAAGAAATTTAAACAAAGTCTGCAAAACAGCCTTATCCTGATGGAAAATCAGAAAAGGAGACTGATCTAGTAGAATGAGCTGTAATTCTCTGAGGCGGGGCCTGATCCGACTCCAAATAAGCCTGATGAATCAAAAGCTTTAACCAAGATGCCAAGGAAATGGCAGAAGCCTTCTGACCTTTCCTAGAACCGGAAAAGATAACAAATAGACTAGAAGTCTTCCTGAAATCTTTAGTAGCTTCAACATAATATTTCAAAGCTCTTACCACATCCAAAGAATGTAAGGATCTCTCCAAAGAATTCTTAGGATTAGGACACAAAGAAGGGACAACAATTTCTCTATTAATGTTGTTAGAATTCACAACCTTAGGTAGAAATTTAAATGAAGTCCGCAAAACTGCCTTATCCTGATGGAAAATCAGAAAAGGAGATTCACAAGAAAGAGCAGACAATTCGGAAACTCTTCTAGCTGAAGAGATAGCCAAAAGTTACAACACTTTCCAAGAAAGTAGTTTAATATCCAAAGAATGCATAGGCTCAAAAGGAGGAGCCTGCAATGCTTTTTAAAACCAAATTAAGACTCCAAGGAGGAGAAATTGATTTAATAGGAGAGATTGATTTAATAACAGGCTTGATACGAACCAAAGCCTGAACAAAACAGTGAATATCGGGAAGCTTAGCAATCTTTCTATGAAATAAAACAGAGCAGAGATTTGTCCCTTCAAAGTACTTGCAGACAAACCTTTATCCAAACCATCCTGAAGAAACTGTAAAATTCTAAGAATTCTAAAAGAATGCCAAGAGAATTTATGAGAAGAACACCATGAAATATAGGTTTTCCAAGACTTATTAGCCTGTAGCATAGTATTAATCACCGAGTCAGAGAAACCTCTATGACTAAGCACTAAGCGTTCAATTTCCATAACCTTCAAATTTAGTGATTTGAGATCCTGATGGAAACACCTCCCTTGAGACAGAAGGTCTGGTCTTAAAGGAAGTGGCCAAGGTTGGCAACTTGACATCCAGACAAGATCCACAAACCAAAATCTGTGAGGCCATGCTGGTGCTATCAGAAACACATGCGATTGTTACATTATGATCTTGGAGATCACCCTTGGAAGAAGAACTAGAGGCGGAAAGATGTAAGCAGGTTGGTATGGCCAAGGAACTGCTAACGCATCTACCATCTCCGCCTGAGGATACCTGGGAAGTTTCTTGTTTAGATTAGACACCATGAGATCTATTTCTGGAAGACCCCACATCTGTACAATCTGACAAAATACATCTGGATGGAGAGACCACTCCCCTGGATGTAAAGTCTGACGGCTGAGATAATCTGCTTTCCAATTGTCTACACCCGGGATATGTATTGCAGAAATTAGAAAGGAGTTGAATTCTGCCCAAGAAAGTATTCAAGATACTTAATTTATTGCTAAATGACTGAGAGTCACACCCTGATGATTGATATATGACACGGTTGTGATATTGTCTGTCTGAAAACAAATGAATGATTCTCTCTTTAGTAGAGGCCAAGCCTGAAGAGCCCTGAAAATAGCACGGAGTTCTAAAATATTGATTGGTAACCTCGCTTCTTGAGGATTCTAAACCCCTTGTGCTGTCAGAGACCCCCAGACAGCTCCCCAACTTGTGAGACTTCCATCTGTTGAAATCACAGTCCAGGAAGGACAAACAAAGGAGGCCCCTTGAACAAGGAGAAGCTCTAGTTTTACCCTTAGATTTTTTTATCCCCCCCCCCCCCCCAGTAATAGTGGAAATAATAGAATCCAACGGAGAACCAATCAAATTATTACCCTGGAATTATAGAGATAGTAACCTATATTTAGATACCATGTCAGCATTCAATGATTTGAGCCATAAAGCTCTTCTAGCTAAAATAGCCAAAGACATATTTTTTATTTTTTTTTAAATATTTTTTATTGAGGTTCAAATCAAGGCATACAAGCAGTATTTGTCAATAAGTGCTAAAGACAGAAACATAAATTCACTGTGTAAAACCAGGATAAACAGAAAAGTGTATCATATATATTCATATGACAAATTACACATGCACTACAATAGATAGTTGCCTAATGGACTATATACCCTCTAGGTGACAGATGAGGCCACTCTTGGACCTCTCAATATTGCAGTGAATGCAAAATAATAGTGGGTAATCTCAGATAAGGAGACCACTCTTGGGTCTCCGATAGTGAACCTCATTTTATTTTTATGTAACCTATCTACGGTTCAAACATATAATATAGATTATAGCTATGTAGGAAAGGACTATCTTTGGAAATTAAACATTATCTGGCGAATACTGAGTACCTTTACAAGATAACATATCATATTGGGTGAGAGATGGCATTGAATATTAGGAAGTATGTAATCAAGAATGATAACAGAAAATACCTGTTGTATGAAATTAGCTCTAAACCTAAATCTTACTGGGTAGTTTTGGAGGGGTAGATAAAGTCTATACCACAAGCTTAAATTAGGTTGGCTGGAGATACTAAAACATTCAAAAAAGTGGGCAAATGTTAAGACCCATGTAGCACTTGGTATGAAAGACTGAAACACAAACATCCTAAAAGGAGAGGGAGAAACCATCACAGGACTTTAATTGTTAGGTTTCTGTCTTGCCCCCTCCCATAGGGTTCAAACTAAATATTATTATCTATCAGGGATAAAGCAGGTCTGAGGTTATTAGCACTATCTATTCTAACACATTTAGTATAGCCCATTATACCAGTTTTGAAGACAAAACATTATACATTATATAAAAACTTTTAGTACATATTAAAAAACCAAACTGCTTGAACAGTGCAAATTCAAACATTAGAAAACATTGTATATACTGTGCAGGGTTACCCAAATAATGGCTTAACACATGAATGCAGTTGGAGCAGGGACTCCAAAAGGTGCCCCTCCTATGTCCCTGTACACTTATGAATCATAGACTATCTATATTCAACAATGTTGTTAAAATAAGTTAAAAGCTATGTTAATATATAAAAGAAAAATAGCAAAGAAAAACAAGATATAGAACTGGTTATTGAACTAGCATGTGAGAACTACATCAGAGAAGCATCCCTCTCCAGCATAAATAAAAAGAGACCTTTAAGATGTAATGGCATACTTACAAGTGCTGAGCCTAGATGGTAAGTAGCTTGTGGTGTCTAAAATAATAATATTTTCTCAATTCACAAAGAAATATTTGCATTATAATTATCATAGTTCTATCTGTTATGTCGTTATAGCCATCTAGTGGTGAAAATGTGAATTATATTCAATTATGAATACAACTCAAAAACGCAACCTATGTGATATATAAAAACCCTGCGTACTGTATAATGCCTCAAATCTAAACATCTCTATAGTAGTAGTGTCCCAACACCACAAGCTGTATGCAAATGAGCTATTTGTCAACATAACAAAAACCCTTTTCTTACATAGAATATAAGAGTTGTCAGATTAGGCATGGATACCAAGTGCGCTTATAGCTTAGTTTTAGTTTTAATCACCCCATCCCAGTCTTAATGTTCATAAGCCCACTTTGAACTAATATGAACTACTGCTTAAGGTAACTCGAGTGCAGTGTAAAATTAGCAAGTGAGCTCAGCGATCTTATCAGTGTGTTCATCCCACTCCACTGCGGTCGCATAAGCTATTCTTCCAGCAGAGCCTGTACATCGCAAGTAGTGCTAAACATTTTCTGGCAGGGGATGTTAGGATTTTTAACTGGCAGTAGGGCTGTTGGGAAAGCAGGAGGACATCGCTCCATATATCTTCTTTTTCAGATGTCACTGAGTGGTTATCATATACAGAGGGGGGCTTCACAGCCACTATTTCTACAAGATTGTTAGCTGCAAGGCAAATGGGCAGTGCTCAGATCATAGAGTATTATTTCCCAAATGGGCTGCTATGCTATATCGTAGGATTTCTAAGTTAAACATATAAACACATAGTCATAATAAAAAAAAAATGAAAGAGATCTAACTGAAGTCCCAGCCGAATATGGAGACAGTATTGCTCTGAGTTATATTACCCCACTCCAGATCTGATGGCTCTGTCCTCCTGCGGTATTTCTTGCTAGCCCACTCCAGATCGATTGAAAAGCATCTGAATGTTCACCGGGTGTATAATGTTCCGTGGGTCATGAAAGTCAGCAGAGTTCTTGAGAGCCTGAGAACAAGAGAAGCACAGAGAAACTGCTGCGTATGGGAAGTCCATTTTTGTTTCTGTGTCCTCATAGTTACCAGGTCTATCCAGCATATTTGGGCTCTGTATTGCTCTTGGTGAGCTGTTTCTGAGTAGCGTGTGATTTACTTGCCTCCAGGAGGTACTCAGCCAGCCGTCTTGGTGTTTACACTGATTTAGTAACAGCGTTTTAGGGTCCTCCATCTTAGCCACATGTTTCTTCTTAAGTAACTTCAGCCGACGCAAGGCCCCCAGAGAGCACCTTCTCCGTATCCCCGCTACTGTCACTCCTTTCTGCTTCTCAGTGGAACGGCGATCTCGCCCAAGCTTTGGGGGAATAGAACCAGCAGTTATGGGCATGATCTCTCCACTCTGAGCTAGCGTGGGTAAATGCCCACGACTCTTGTCGAGGTGAGTAAGCACCTGGTTCTGATGTGGAGCAATAGTGTCGGCATCTCCGAGGGCCTGTGCCTGGTGATCACACTGGGTGTCCGTCAGATTTTCTGGGGTTTGCTGCTTGGTTAGAAGGAGGTTGCACAGCTTTTGCTCTAGCTCCAAGAAGTGAACATCGAGCAATCGTAACACCGCTTCATGCCATCTGTCAACTGCTGCCATGATGCTTGTCATGATCTCCCCTGTATTATTTCAGCGTTGGCCCAACAGTTAGAACTGATAAACAGTATAGGGTATGATGTACTGCCAGGATTATCAAGTGTTATGACTAAGATAGTAGATCAACCTGCAGCTGAAATAGCTGCTCTACCCGGTGTTCTCCGGGGGGGTTAGGTGCAGGCCACAGAGATATTCACTCCGCCGCTAAAGGCTCACCGTTCCGGTACTTTAAAACTGGAAAAATGGGTCTCCAATGTAGTTCCTTGTGTTGCAAGGGACTCCTGAAACACTATATGTGAAAATTAAGAGCAGATGAGAGCCCAATCCGCTGATATATAACGGTTTTATCAGCTTGTCCACACAGCTTCAAAATAAGTCAGCCATCTTGGCAACCGCCCGGAAGCGTCCCCCCCAAAGACATATTTTTAACATCATTCTTAATGATATCAAAAATAGCACCACATAGAAAATGATTAGCATATTGAAGCAAACGAACAATGCTAGACAAATCAGAATCTTTTTCCCGTTGTACTAAGCTATCCAACCAAAAAGTCAATTAAGCCGCAACATCAGCCATAGAAATGGCAGGCCTGAGAATATAGCCAGAATGTAAATAAGCTTTCCTAGGATAAGATTCAATTTTCCTATCTAAAGGATCCTTAAAGGAAGTACTATCTTCCATAGGAATAGTAACACTATAATAAAAGTGTGGTCAACACACAAGAGGGCGCTAGGTACCCACTGGGAGGTGGATTGTGAGTGATTCTATGAACAGGCAATAGATAAACACAAGTAATTCACATATGAAACTGGGAATAGATCATGGACTCTCACCATATAGACGATATAACAAGAGATGTTCAGTCCCAAATATATATGCAATGTTCATGAATGGATTGTTCCAATGATGGAATCCAAGACCAGTTGCTGCCGATAGTGTTGCACTTTCCTCTATTAAGTGCCCTCTTCTCTCCTTGATGACCGGAGGCAAATCTGTAGGGGTGGAGGGAAAAAAACAGAGGCGACAAATGTGTGTATCCAATGTGGTAGAGATCCCCCCTGCACATGTATGCTATACCCAGGGTACTCACACTTTCACTTAGCACACCAATGTGCTGGTAGGCGCGGACTGGCTATCGGAGCAAGCCAGCTTGCTCTCACAGGTGCACTCTCTCTCTGTGGTTATCTTAAGAGTCTTAGCCGCTGTAACTCCTTATGTGATGTTAAACTCCAACGCCAGCTGGAACTCACAAAGATATAGCTCCCAAGGATAGGTAATGAGGATATACTTGTAATGGAATCACATGCGATGGTATAAAATAAACTTTTAATCAGTGTTAAAAACAACCATGCAGATTCTACAAGTAAAAATCAGATATGGAATAGTAGGAATAGTAGTACGCTTGGCAAGAGTAGAAATAGCCCCATCAACCTTAGGGACTTTTCCCCAAAACTCCAAATTAGTCACTGGCAAAGGGTACAACCTTTTAAACCTAGAAGAAGGAACAAAAGAAGTACCAGGCTTAGACCATTCCTTAGCAATCACATCAGGAACAGGAACAACCTCAAGAGTAATCACAGGAGGTTTATAAACAGAATTTAAACGTTTACTGGATTTGTTATCAAGAGGACCAGACTCCTCAATATCCAAAGTAATCAATACTTCTTTCAACAAAGAACAAATATACTCAATCTTAAAAAGATAAGTTGATTTATCAATGTCTGAAGCAGGATCTTCTGAGTCAGAGAGATCCTCATCAGAAGTGGATATATCAGTATATTGTTGGTCATTACAAAATACATCAGTATCATTAGAAGTTTTTAAAGACCTTTTACGTTTATTAGAAGGTGAAATAGCAGACATAGCCTTCTGTATAGCATCAGCAATATCATTCTTCATATAAACAGGGATATCATGTACATTAGATGTTGAGGGAACAACAGATACTGTACTAGTACTAATAGAAACATTTTCTGCATGCAAAAGCTTATCATGACAACTGTTACATACTACAGCCGGAGATATAATCTCAGCTAGTTTACAACAGATACACTTAGCTCTGGTAGAACTGTGTTCAGGCAGCAGGGTTCCTACAGCAGCTTCTGAGACAGGATCAGATTGAGACATCTTGTAAAATGTAAAAGAAAAAATAACATTTAAACAAAAAAATATCTTATTTCCTCATATAACAGTTTCAGGGATGGGGAAAATGCAAATGCTAAAATATGCAAAAAAGCAAATAGCATAGCCCTCTGAGCATAAAGAAGGCAAGGAGCATATAGGAAGTGGGGTAAAATACAAAAATGTTGGCACCAAGTATAACGCACTATGCAAAAGGAAGTATAAATTTTTTTTGGTGCCAACAAACATCCAGAAATGACACAACTCACGTCATAACAGACGCAACTTTGCGCCAAACAACCTGGCGTCAACTAAGACGCAGAAAATGACGAACTTGCGTCGTCATAGACGCACATTGGCGGCAAAAAAATTTTGTGCCACAAATGATGCAATGAATAACAGCATTTTGTGCCCCCGTGAGCCTAAATTTGCCCGCAAATTTTTAGAGAAACAAGTCAAATTGGAAAAAAAGAGTAAACCCCAGGTAAGATTTTTTTTTTAAAAAAAAAAGAACTTCCTAAAACATGATTCCCATACTGAAACTGCTAGACTGCAAAGGGAAATACACATAGACCTGACTCATGGCAAATATAAGTAAACACATATATTTAGAACTTTATATAAATACATAAAGCGCCAACCATAGCTGAGAGTGTCTTAAATAATGATAGATACTTACCGAAAGACACCCATCCACATATAGCAGATATTCAAACCAGTACTGAAAACTATCAGCAGAGGTAATGGTATATAAGAGTATATCGTCGATCTGAAAAGAGAGGTAGGAGATTAATCCCTACGACCGATAACAGAGAACCATTGGGAAGATTTCCCGCGAGAGAAACCATAAAAATCAGTAGGTGATACTTTCTTCACATCCCTCTGATAAACATTGTACTCTGAGAGGAACTGTGCTTCAAAATGCTTAGAAGTGCTTATCATAGAAGAAAAACAAAAAAAAAAAATCAAGCACAAACTTACTTCACCACCTCCATAGGAGGCAAAGTTTGTAAAACTGAATTGTGGGTGTGGTGAGGGGTGTATTTATAGGCATTTTGAGGTTTGGGAAACTTTGCCCCTCCTGGTACGATTGTATATCCCATACGTCACTAGCTCATGGACTCTTTCCAATTACATGAAAGAAATAAAATAAAAATTAAAAATCTGGGTGGGATCTCGTGGACACCATAAAAGAAAGTAATTTATTAGGTAACAATTGTTTTCTTTCATATAGGTGATTAAGTCCATTATCCATTACTCCTGGGAACTAAAACCCAAGCTGTGGCAGAAGCCACAAATAATTAAAAAAAGGAAGGGATAAACATCTTTATACCAAAAGAAAAAACACCCAAAGAACAGAATAATCATTCTTATATTAATTTATAAATGCAATTTAAAAAATGAAAACTGAGTTATAGGCAAACTGCCTGAAGAACTTTCCTGCCATATGCAGCTTTTGATGAAGCAAAAACCTCAAAATTGTAGAATTTAGTAAAAGGATGCAAGGATGACCAAGTAGCTGCCTTGCAAATTTGTTCCACAGAGGCCTTATTTTTGAATGCCCAGGAAGTGGCTACAGAGCAAGTAGAATAAGCTGTAATACGCTTGGGAGGAGCTTGACCTGCTTCTACATAAATCATGAATAAATTGCTTAATCCAACGATGCCTTCTGCCTGCCCCTTGTGCTTACCTGGAAAATCTTTAGTAACCTCAAGATAATATTTCAGAGCCCGGGCAACATCCAAGTTATGAAGTAGTCTGTCAGAAGAATTTTTAGGATTAGGACAAAGAGAAGGAACCACAATTTCCCTACTGATATTGTCAGAAGAAACACCTTGAGCAAGACAAGTCGGAATTACAGTCAACAGAGGGTAAGCAAAGCTTGCTCCCTGAGAAATGTGCTAGGGAACTAACCACCACAAGAGAGATTGCCTTACAAGAGAACTCAGAAAGATAATTTGTGATAACTGGGAGTAATCCCTGTTCCACTGATTTAGCATGCAAAGCTGAAGAGGCCTCATGAAGCCAAGAAAAAAGGCACCACATCTGATGCTGCCACCATCAAACCTATTGGCCTGAAGATTCAGACAAGCAGACGTTATCTTTGAAATCTTTGTCTCTGTTAGAGATAATCTCATGGAGACTGAATCTATTTGAAATCCCAGAAAAGTCACCCTTGTCTGATGAATAAATAACTTTTTGGCAAATTTATATTCCAACCATGAAACTGAAGAAATGACAACAACTCTTTGACATGAGATTCTGCTAAAGGTGTAGGGGAAAACAGAAATACCCTGAGACCTTATAACTGAAATCAAGGCACCCAGAACGCAAGTAAAAATGATTGGTGCAGTTGCCAAACTGAATGGAAGAGCTGCAAACTGATAATGTTTGTCCAGAAAGGCCAACCTCAGGAACCTGTGATGATCCAAATGAATAGGAACATCACAGGTTCCATCAAACTTCTTTTCAATGGAGTTGTACCTGTTGGCTGGTCTCTAAGTAGATTTTCTACAAAGAGTGTAAATGTGTCTCTTTCCGGGTACACAGTTCATAGATATGAGTAGCATTCTTTAGCATACGCAAATATTTCCATTCCTTCAGGATGTAGTTGATAAGGGCTTATAGGCCAGCATTCTTGGGGTTCTTATTTTGTGCTGTTTAACAGCTTTATTGCATAAGAATTTAGACATGTTTTAAGAATTTTCAGGCTTTCTGGACTTTGTTAACTGGACCTGTAGTTAGGTCTGTTTTTCCTTTTGGAGTTTTGTATAGGGTTCATAATATCCACCCTTTGTCCCAATGCATACCCTAGATATTCTAGTTCTGCTCTTCATTCTAGGGATTTACAGAATGAGGTTTTTAGAACAAGTTGCAAGGTCTGCATCTTTTCCAGTCATATGTTTGCTAAAAATTTTCAATTTATCGGGTTCTGTCTCCGTATTTCAATGCCATAACAACCTCCAAGGAATACAAACTTCTAGTTTGTCCATTCCTTTTTCTGGCCCTAGGAAATGTCAGAAAACCTTTACTATTTCTTTAGCCTCTTGGTTAAAACTTTTGATTGAAAAAGCTTATTTGGAGGCAGGTCAGGTTCCGCCACAGCAATTACTGCTTATTCTACTAGGTCAGTTGCAACTTCTTGGGCTTTCAAGAATGAGGCTTCAGGTGATCAAATTTGCAAGGCAGCTACTTTGTCTTCTTTGCATACTTTTACCAAAATTCTACCATTTTGATGTTTTTACTTCTTCTGAAGCAGCCTTTGGTAGAAAGGTTCTTCAGGCAGCTGTTTCAGTTTTATTTATTTGCCTGTTTTACTTAATTTTAAGTGCATGAAAAAATAAAAAATATTGGGGTTGTGGATTTATTTTCTCAATAAAAAGATGGTTTTTAAATCCCTCCCTTTATGTTATTACTTGTGAACTCCGCAGCTTGGGTATTAGTTCCAATGAGTAAGGATCATGTACTCTAACCACCTGTATGAAGGAAAACATAATTCATGCTTACCTGATACATTCATTTCTTTTATGGTGGTGAGAGTCCACGAGACCCCGCCCTTTGTTTGTTTTTTTCTGGGGTTATTTTTCTTCAGCACATCTTTTTCCCCTGCTCCTTTTATGGCTCTTATTCTTTATACTTACCTCACTTGCTTGGCTATACATTAGACTGAGGTATGTGTGAGGTGGGAGGGGTTTTATAGAGCTCTTGGGATTTGTGAATATTTGCCTCCTCCTAGTGGTAGAGAAGAAGAGTAATTCTCAAGAGTAAGTATCGTGGACTCTCACCACCATAAAATAAATAAATTTATCACGTAAGCATACATTTATTTATTTTTTCCCCAAAAAAGTACTATTAAATTTAAAGGGAGTGTCTACTCCAGAATTTTGTTTAACCCTTCAATGACCACAATGTACCGTGTAGGTTGCTAGTCGTTAAGGGTTTTTTGGCCCATATTAGCTTGGGTTTTGCTGCCAGCAGCAAGACTACACTATTACAACCTCCCTCCAGCAGGCCTCCTACAATAGAGCGGTCCCACCACTGGCGGCGAGAGCCACGCTATTAAAAAGTAAGCCCCATTGAAAGACCAGTGACGGTCATTAAAGGGACATTAAACCCCAAAAATATATTTCATGGTTTGAATAGAACACACAGTTTTAAACAACTTTCCAATTTACTTCTAATATCAAAATTGTTTCATTATTTTTTTATCCTTTCCTGAAGGAACAGCATTGCACTACTAGCAGCTAGCTGAACACATCCAGTTAGCCAATCAAGAGACAAATGTGTGCAGGCACCAATCAGCAGCTAGCTTCCACTAGTGTAGGATATGTGCATATTCTTTTTCAACAAGGGATACCAAGAGAACAAAGCATATCTGAAAGTGAATTTAAATCTGTCTTACAATGACATGCCCTATCTGAATCATGCAAGTTTAATTTTGACTTTCCTATTGCTTTAAGGGGTTAACAAGATAGATAACCTCTTTATTACCCATTCATCAGTTCTGCATAACCAACACCGTTATATTAATATACTTTTTACCACTGTGATTACCTTGTATCTAAACCTCTCTAGACTGCCCCCTTTTCTTTTGCATGATGTACCGAGTCCACGGATTCATCCTTACTTGTGGGATATTCTCCTTCCTAACAGGAAGTGGCAAAGAGAGCACCACAGCAGAGCTGCCTATATAGCTCCCCCCTTAAGTCCACCCCCCAGTCATTCTCTTTGCCGGCTCTAAGCAGGAAGGGTAAAGGGAAAGAGGTGTTAAGCTGTTAGTTTATTTTTAACTACAATCAAGAGTTTGTTATTTTTAAATGGTACCGGTGTTGTACTATTTACTCTCAGGCAGGACATAGATGAAGATTTCTGCCTGGAGGATTATGATCTTAGCATTTGTAACTAAGGTCCACTGCTGTTCCCACAGTAGCTGAGGAGTACAGGAAAACTTCAGTGTGAGGAACGGTTTCTTGCTATGCAGCAATGAGGTATGTTCAGTCATATTTTCTGCAGAGACTGTGTTAACTCAGAAAGGCTGACAGTATACCTATTAGGGGAAGGGGAAGCAGTAATCCTATTATGAATGAGGTTTTACTAGCTTGCATGAAGGGCTAAGTTTTTTTGGGGCACTTAGTTTGTTTATTAAGAAGGTGACAAACGTTTGTGTGTCTAGGAGAAACGTTTTTTTTATGGGAACATTTGCTTGAGGGGTCATTTGGCTTAAATTAGGGTTGTTATAACCCACATGGTTTTCAAACTTAGTTGGCTAGATTTGTGTAGGCCCCAGCAGCATTGAGTGAGGTGGGCGGGGCCTATTTTCGCGCCTCAGTTGCGCACTTAGCAATACAGACAAGCAGCAAGCAACTTCTCCTGAGCTCCTGATATTCTTCTGAGGGCATATTCGAAGTTTTAACCCCAGATTATGGTTCCTAAGAGCAGGTAGGGCCACAGCAGAGCTGGGGCAAGGTGCTAATAGGGGTTTTAACCGTTTTTTAGACAAATTTCAATCCGGTTTTGTCATTTATGGGGTTATTGTTTATTTACTTGTGGTGTAATCCTTCTAAGGCTTAGTGGGTACACTGTAAAAATTTCGGAAAATCTGAAGCATTTTTACCCCGTTTTGTAGTTTGTGTATGCCTTTTTTTTTTCTCTTAAAGGCACAGTACCGTTTTTGCAAAGTGTGTTTTTTTCATTAAATAAAGTGTTTTCCAAGCTTGTCCCACTTGTACTGATATCTCTATAAATTGCAAACAGCATATTTTGACTTATAAAAATTTGGGATTAAATGATTCCCAGACAGAAGGAAGTCAGGTTTTGCCATCTAGTTCTCCCCAAGTGTCACAACCGGTAACGCCCGCACAAGTGACGCCAAGTACTTCTAGTGCGTCTAATTCTTTCACCTTGCAAGATATGGCTTCAGTTATGAATACTACCCTCACAGAAGTTTTATCTAAACTGCCTGGGTTGCAAGGGAAGCGCAGTAGCTCTGGGTTAAGAACAAATGCTGAGCCTTCTGACGCTTTAGTAGCCGTATCCGATATTCCCTCACAATGTTCTGAGGTAGGGATGAGGGATTTGCTGTCTGAGGGAGAGATTTCTGATTCAGGAAACAAGTTCCCTCAGACAGATTCAGATATGACGGCATTTAAATTTAAGCTAGAGCACCTCCGCTTATTGCTCAGGGAGGTTTTAGCTACTCTGGATGATTGTGACCCTATTGTAGTTCCAGAGAAATTGTGTAAAATGGACAAATATTTAGAGGTTCCTGTTTACACTGATGTTTTTCCGGTCCCTAAGAGGATTTCGGACATTGTTACTAAGGAGTGGGATAGACCAGGTATTCCGTTCGCTCCCCCTCCTGTTTTTAAGAAGATGTTCCCTATTTCTGACACCATAAAGGATTCATGGCAGACGGTCCCTAAGGTGGAGGGAGCTATTTCTACTCTGACTAAGCGTACAACTATACCTATTGAAGACAGTTGTGCTTTCATTGTCTCCTAAAGAAAATTTTTGTTCATCAAGGTGCATGCATTGTTCCTGTAACCACTGCAGCTGCCTTTTGGTTTGAGGCTCTGGAAGAGGCTCTTCAGATGGAGACCCCACTAGATGATATTTTGGACAGAATTTAGGCTCTTAAGTTGGCTAATTCTTTTATTACAGACGCCCCTTTTAATCTTGCTAAGTTAGCGGCAAATAATTCAGGTTTTGCCATTTTAGCGCGTAGAGCGTTATGGATTAAGTCCTGGTCAGCTGATGTGTCATCTAAATCTAAGCTTTTGTCCATCCCTTTCAAAGGTAAGACCTTATTCTGGCCTGCACTGAAAGAGATAATTTCTGACATTACTGGAGGGAAGGGTCATTCCCTCCCTCAGGATAAGTCAAATAAGACAAGGACCAAACAAAATAATTTTTGTTCCTTTCGAAACTTCAGGAGTGGTCCCACTTCCTCTTCCTCTGCTGCAAAGCAAGAGGGAAACTTTGCTCAATCCAAGCCAACCTGGAGACCTAATCAGGCTTGGAACAAGGGTAAACAGGCCAAAAAGCCTGCGCTGCCTCTAAGACAGCATGAAGGGGTAGCCCCCGATCCGGGACCGGATCTAGTAGGGGGCAGACTCTCTCTCTTTGCTCAGGCCTGGGCAAGAGACGTTCAGGATTCCTGGGCAGTAGAAATTGTAACCCAGGGATACCTTCTAGATTTCAAGGATTCTCCTCCAAGGGGGAGGTTCTATCTTTCTCAATTGTCTATAAACCTGACAAAAAGAGAGGCGTTCTTACGCTGTGTAGAAGACCTTTTTACCATGGGAGTGATTTGCCCTGTTCCAAAAGCAGAACAAGGACAGGGGTTCTATTCCAATCTGTTTATTGTTCCCAAAAAGGAGGGAATATTCAGACCAATTCTAGATCTCAAGATCCTAAACCAGTTCCTAAGAGTCCCATCCTTCAAGATGGAGACCATTCGGACTATCTTACCATTGATCCAGGAGGGTCAATATATGACCACCGTGGATTTAAAGGATGCGTATCTACACATTCCTATCCACAAAGATCATCACCAGTTCCTCAGGTTCGCCTTTCTGGACAAGCATTATCAGTTTGTGGCTCTTCCTTTCGGGTTGGCCACAGCGCTACGTATCTTCACGAAGGTGCTAGGGTCCCTTCTGGCGTTTCTAAGGCCACGGGGCATAGCAGTGGCGCCTTATCTAGACGACATTCTGATTCAAGCGTCGACCTTCCAATTAGCCAGGTCTCACACAGACTTAGTGTTGGCCTTTCTAAGATCTCACAAGAGTTTCATTTCTAGGGACTCTGATAGACTCTGTGGACATGAAAATATTTCTGACGGAGGTCAGGAAATCAAAGATTTTGTCCACCTGCCGAGCTCTTCACTCCATTCTTCGGCCGTCAGTGGCTCAGTGTATGGAGGTAATCGGTCTAATGGTAGCGGCAATGGACATAGTTCCGTTTGCTCGCTTGCATCTCAGACCACTGCAACTATGCATGCTCAATCAGTGGAATGGGGATTATGTGGATTTATCTCCTCAGATAAATCTGGATCAAGAGACCAGAGACTCTCTTCTTTGGTGGTTGTTACAGGATCATCTGTCCCAAGGAATGTGTTTCCGCAGGCCAGAATGGGTTATAGTGACGACAGACGCCAGCCTTCTGGGCTGGGGTGCAGTCTGGAATTCCCTAAAGGCTCAGGGGTTGTGGACTCGGGAGGAGGCTCTCCTACCGATAAATATTCTGGAATTAAGAGCAATTTTCAATGCTCTCCAGGCATGGCCTCAGCTGGCTTCGGTCAGATTCATCAGGTTTCAGTCGGACAACATCACGACTGTGGCTTATATCAATCATCAGGGCTGAACAAGGAGTTCCTTAGCGATGATAGAGGTCTCAAGGATAATCCAATGGACAGAGGCTCACTCTTGCCATCTGTCAGCGATCTATATCCCAGGTGTAGAGAACTGGGAGGCAGACTTTCTAAGTTGTCAGACTTTTCATCCAGGGTAGTGGGAACTCCATCCGGAGGTGTTTGCTCAACTGGTTCGGCTATGGGGCACACCAGAATTTGATCTGATGGTGTCTCGTCAGAACGCCAAACTTCCTCGTTACGGCTCCAGGTCAAGGGATCCTCAGGCAGTACTGATAGATGCTCTAGCAGTACCCTGGTCGTTCAACCTGGCTTATGTGTTTCCACCGTTCCCTCTCCTTCCACGTCTGATTGCCAGAATCAAACAGGAGAGAGCATCAGTGATTTTGATAGCGCCTGCGTGGCCACACAGGACTTGGTATGCAGACCTGGTGGACATGTCATCTCTTCCACCATGGTCTCTGCCGCTGAGACAGGACCTTCTGATTCAAGGTCCATTCAAGCATCCAAATCTAATTTCTCTGCAACTGACTGCTTGGAGATTGAACGCTTGATTCTATCAAAGTGGGGTTTCTCTGAGTCAGTCATAAATACCTTGATTCAGGCTCGAAAGCCTGTTACCAGGAAAATCTATCATAAGATATGGCGTAAATATATTTTTTGGTGCGAATCCAAAGGTTTCTCCTGGAGTAAAATCAGGATTCCTAGGATTTTGTCTTTTCTCCAAGAGGGATTGGAGAAAGGATTGTCAGCTAGTTCTTTAAAAGGACAGATATCTGCTCTGTCTATTTTGTTGCACAAGCGTCTGGCATGATGTAAGGGTCAAAAGGCTACGGCAACCTCTCTTTCCATTTGGCTGAAAAGCATCATCCGTTTGGCTTATGAGACTGCTGGACAGCAGCCTCCTGAAAGGATTACAGCTCATTCTACTAGAGCGGTAGCTTCCACATGGGCTTTTAAAAATGATGCTTCTGTTGAACAGATTTGTAAGGCTGCGACTTGGTCTTCGCTTCATACTTTTTCAAAAGTTTACAAATTTGATACTTTTGCTTCTTCGGAGGCTATTTTTGGGAGAAAGGTTTTGCAAGCAGTGGTGCCTTCTGTTTAGGTTTCTGTCTTGTCCCTCCCTTCATCCGTGTCCTAAAGCTTTGGTATTGGTATCCCACAAGTAAGGATGAATCCGTGGACTCGGTACATCATGCAAAAGAAAACAAAATTTATGCTTACCTGATAAATTTCTTTCTTTTGCGATGTACCGAGTCCACGGCCCGCCCTGTCTATTCAAGACAGATGGTATTTTTGTTTATAAACTTCTTTCACCTCTGCACCTTATAGTTTCTCCTTTTTCTTCCTAAGCCTTCGGTTGAATGACTGGGGGGTGGAGTTAAGGGGGGAGCTATATAGGCAGCTCTGCTGTGGTGCTCTCTTTGCCACTTCCTGTTAGGAAGGAGAATATCCCACAAGTAAGGATGAATCTGTGGACTCGGTAGATCGCAAAAGAAAGAAATTTATCAGGTAAGCAATAGCATAAATTTTGTTATTTCAGTTGTTTTGACAGACATACATTTTAGCCAATCTATGTAGCACACATGATCTAGCAATGCCTAGCTGTGACAAATTGTCAAAATGCACTGAGATGAGGCAGCCTTCAAGGGCTTAAAAATTAGCAAATGAGCATCCCTAGGTTTAGCTTTCAACAAAGAATATCAAGAGAGCAAATCAAATTTGATGATAAAAGTAAATTGGAAAGTTGTTTAAAATGGCATTTCCTATCTGAATCATGAAAGACTGTCCCTTTTTAAGTGTTTTTATATGTTTTATGCCACAATCTTATGTGGGACCATCTCCATACGGATGCTATAGATGTTTTCTCATCCCTAGACATTTTATATTTTTTATCCCCTCTTTAAAATACTTATAAATTTATTGTTTCAATAAAACTATAGCCACACATTTTAGCCATGCTATTCTTCATTTTTTAACACCACAGAATTTAAAAATTTACCTCAAGTATTTAAAATCTTTAGTACATGACTTTCTTCTAGATCTAAGAAATACAGTGTCCTTGGCATAGTGTAATACGTAGCGTAATACTTAGTAATATTTAAATATTTTCTGTTATTTATAAAGGTTACTTAAATTATGCAAAGAATTTGTGATTTAGATAGCTTAAAGGGATATTCCAGCCAAAATTTTAAACCACATGGGTGCATTTTGGTATGGAACAGAAGTAATTTTGTAATATATATGCATTAGCAAAAAAGCTTCTAATAAAAGCTATAGCTGTTTCAAAAGTGTATTTAAGTATGCACCGTGCACCAGCATTTTAAACACAGCACTTGCTCAGAGAGCCTAAGGTGCTTGTACCATCTGGTAATGACTCAATATGTTAATTGCTGACATTATACAATCCCCACTGGCGGTCTGAGCAGCTACAGTATTTAACATGTGGGTGCAGTGACAATATCTTGCTATGCTTCACATGAACGTGCAGAGAAAAATGTTTACACTAAAACAGTGATAACTTTTACTAGATGCATTTTTGCTAATACATGTATATTACAAATATGTTTCTATTCAAATATGTAATTCATCTATGTGCTTTTAAATTTTGACTGGAATGTCCCTTTAACATATATTGATTCAATGATAATTTGTGCAACAAACATTGAGTCAGTTTAATATTAGCTACTTTTAGTTCAATAGGGGCATAAATGCTAAATGTAGCCACCAATCAGCAAGCGCTACCCAGGGTGCTGAACCAAAAATGGGCCAGCTCCAAAGCTTACATTCCTGCTTTTCAAATAAAGATACCAAGAGAACGAATAAAAATTTATAGGAGTAAATTAGAAAGTTGCTTAAAATTGCACGTTCTATCTGAATCATAAAAGAAAAAAATAGGGTTTGATCTCCCTTTACATTTTAGATGGGTGGTCAGTAAAGCAGTACAGCAAGCCGGGGAGAATGCTTTGATCCAGTGGCTTTACAATCAATCCTTCCCCTAAAAGAAATCTAAGATAGCAGATAGTTAATTGATTGTGTCTTGTTGAACAAAAATAGATTATGTAAATTATCTTGGTTCACTGTTCCAGAAACCATACCGACTTAACAGCTCCATAAGCAATCAGCGTTGACGAGTTTCGCTGCCTGCTTTCTGCACTCAAGTCCATGTCAGGAGCGATGCTACTACCCTGTCACACTTGAAAGGCCGTGTTCCTGTTCCACGGCATAGATTCTTGTAAGATTGTTTCATTTATACACATTTGATAACGCAAGAAGACAGGGACACAGTGTGTCTCCTTTTATCTGTATAGAATCAAGGGATAATATTCTCGGAAAGGGGATTATTGAACAGGGGGGATTTATACATAATATTCTTTATTGTGTTTAATGCTGCGACATCTGAGAGATTATGCTCTATGTGTGAGCAGTCAGGTTTCCTTAGCGAGATAGACGCAGCCTTTTTTGGCGCGTTCTATCTAGTTTGTAATAAAAGCGCAAGCTATGGAGGACTCTGATATGTTAAAGGGTACTCCCTCTTTAACCAAATCTAATACCTGTGTTTATTGTGAGGAGGTTCCGGTTGATCTTCCTGTTCAGCTATGTTCCACATGCTTTGATAAAATTGCAGTATTTAAAAAGAATAAGATATTTAGTACAACTGAGCCGTCCACCTCTGAGGGTTCTCCGTTCCGCAAGGTGTGTTCCCTACATTCATCTCCCATTACACATGCAGCTCCCCAGGGCACTACTAATCCTCCCGCGGGAGGGGCCCTTTGGCCGCCAGATTTCGCTGAGCAGTTACAAACGGCGGTCTCTGCGGCCTTCAATGCCTTACAACGCCCTGTTAAGCGCAAGCAAAAATTGAAACGTATCTATCCATCCCAAGGGTCATCTACTCCGTTGGATGTCTCTGATAGATTATCCGCTGATGAAGACGACTCCGACTCTTCTGAGGATGCTCTTTCTGGGTCTGAATCAGCGACATCTAGACCTCCGGCTGCGGAAGAGCCAGACTTTAAGTTTAAGATGAAGCATTTGCGCTTTCTGTTGAAAGAGGTGCTTGCTACGTTAGAGGTTCCGGAACCAAAACTACCGAAGAACCTTCTTTCCCTAAGCAAGATAGGGTTTACAAGGACAGGGTGGTGCCTCAGACCTTCCCGGTCGCCGTTAAGATGGGTAATATTAAGAATGAATGGAAGAAACTTGGCTCGTCCTTTTCTCCCTCTACTTCTTTTAAAAAAAAACTGTTCCCGGGGGCGGAGTCTGGCCAGGCAGGGAAATGGCCGCACATTGAGAGGGCTCCAATACCCCATGTAGGCAGCATAAGCAAAAACCCAGCATTATCCCCTTCTTTCCCCACCTAAACCCGAGGGAGAGGGCAGGAACAGCCCAGCGCACAACAATTATTCACAGAGGAGCTGAGACAAGCCAACAACTGACGCCATAACTTGCAAACTGAAAGCCGCGGCGAGGCCGCACAACACGCAAGTGACCCGCTCCCAGCACGGAGATAGTCAACAACCGCTGCGGACACTTTTCAGCTCACCTCCGGACATCTGACCGGTAAGACTAGTGAAGCGGACAGTGACGGTTGGGGGTTAATAGCGGTGAAGCCATAGTCGGGATATAAAGTGCCGCGTGAACATCACGCTCAGCCACAGATGCACTTTCCACCAAGAACTGACTTTACAAAAAGGACAAACAGAGCGGGGATATAACCCGACCACTAACGCCAACCACATAAACTTTAGAACAGCCTGAAACACACGCTTTTCTACCGGTGGGGACGGTACTAAATCTAACCACTTTGCGAAGGCCTAACTGCGCAGTAAACAAACACATAACTAGCTTAGTGTTTGCGGAAGACAGAGCATAGGCCTCAAAATAAAAGCAGGAATAAAAAAGTCCCGGAGGGTCTTACAATATTGAACTCCTCCAATAAATGAGACAATTTTGGGACAAGTGACAAAATTAAAAGGGCTTACACTCTACATACATGCCTGGGGAGCAGGGCCCATTTCAAGAGAATTAAACATAGGAATAAATAGCCACATACCTCCCTTCTTTCATACTCTTCTCCAAAGGGTACACATTTTAGGTAATGCCTTGCAAGAGGCAAACTAAATCAGGAAAAACTGACTCCTCCAATCCATTAAGTCAGTTCTTAAAACCAATTGACATAAAAGCAACAACTCCAGGCGACATTATGGCTGATAACCAAAATATTTCTGCAGCTAAAAGCCTGCAAGCTGAAATGCCACATACTTCATACATAACTAAAAACGACCTGCAGCACCTCTCATCAAAAGAAGACATAAAAGAAGTTCTGCAGGAGATGAGGGAACTGTTTGGTGACCTTAGAAAGGACATGAGTGCTTTGGATACCAGAGTAAAAAAAATGGAGGAACAACATAAGTCTATCAATGATAACTTAAAGCTTAACACAGAAGACATACGAAATCAAGCAGATCAACTTTATTATTTGACAGACAAGGTAGAAGATTTGGACAATCGTTGCAGGCGCAACAACTTAAGATTTAGAGGGATATCCGAAACAGTACATTCACCGGCAATAGAGGGTTATTTACAAGCCCTCTTTAGGGTAATTAAGGAAACCCCAGCAGCGAAAGAAATCCCTATCGAAAGAGCCCACAGGACACTCAGGCCCAACCCCCCCCCCCCCCCCCGAAGGCACCTCCTAGAGACATAATTGTTAAATTTTTGAGTTTCAGGGATAAAGAGGACATCCTCAAAGGAGCTAGAGCAAAACACCCCATCACTCATGCAGGGGAAGAAATTCAAATTTCTCCAGTCACCCTACAGAAGAGGAGAGATCTTTCTCACATTACATCCCACCTCAGGAAAAATAAAATTCAATATCGCTGGGGATTTCCAGTATCTCTCATTGTAAACCACAACAACAAAACGGTCATCTACAAGCCAGGCTCAGATCCACAATCTTTTTTCAAGGATTTATCCGTGCCGGAGATCACCATGCAAACCAGACAACAGCTACCAAGAATGGATATGAGTAAACCGACAGACCTCATGGAACATGCCACCTAAGATATCCAGATAAGTACTTTGAATGCCTTAAAAGAGGGGGGAATGTTTTCAATGTTCTATATGTTAGCATCAAAATGATAAAGCTAAGTGGAATGGCATAGACAGAAACGTAAGACTTTCCCCGGAATGGGAAACCAAAGTATCTTAAGAGACTCAAATCACAGGACATTTATGCTGCTCTCCACTAGTGGAGACTAATGTGATATTATAATAAGGACATACGGTTCAATGCTCTGTATCGAAATCTTTATATATAATGTGTATACAAGCCTAACAGTAAATATATGCCTTATTGTTATGTTAGAATATATATTTTGCCTTTGCTCCTCTCCTACCCTTTTTCCCTCCTCCCTTCCCGCATCCCACATTTTAATAACTTTTCAGTCCTGATTTCAATGCCCCCCCTCCCATCCTTCAATATTCCCACAAATAGCCTGTCTGGGCATTCCTGATCATAGGGAGGGAGGAGACAAGAGAAGCTGAACCCCGCAAAAAGCAATAGAATTATCCTGAATTTTCCTGATTGCAGACTTTCCTTCAACTAATTTATACTACTAGAGAGGTTTAGTTGGAGATCCAAAGGGCAGAAACATAGTCAAAGTAAACGTAATGCACTGTACTTCACCTGATCTTCCCCGTTCTGCTCCTCACCTTCCTCTCTCCCCGCTCAGACTTAACCCTCATGCTTCCATCCATTAATATTTCCAGAGCCTCCTTCCCAGTCCTTCCCACTTTCCGTACCCATATGAGCTTTCCCCTTTATTCTTCCCCCTATCGATTCCCCTACCTCTTCCTGTACCAATCTCCCCTTAATTTCCCTGTTATGCTGGGTTTATAAGTTATAATTTTTTATTTTATCATGTTACTCTCTTGTGTTAGCCTAACATGGGTGTACTCACCCCAATTGTTGATTTTACAGTGTTTGTTGTTCTGACCGTAGTGGTTTTGCGAACTGTTATTCTTGTTCCCACGACTACTACGGCCGAGATAGTTACTATACTTTGAATGTAAAAATTGTAACGCACATATCCATAGCGATTTTCATCAGAGGTCTTTCTTGAGGTCTTCTGAAACACCTTCCCTATTCTTTCTCCCTATCTACTCTTTCTTTTACTTTTTTCTACCCACTTCTTCCTTTGCCCTCCCCCTTTTTTTTTTTTTTTCTTGCCCTCCCTCAAAATGCACACCAAGACCAGTAGATTCCAGGATCACACATTACGACTGACCACAATAAACACAAAAGGGTTAAAAAACCCAGGTAAACGCTCTATAGCTTTCAAAGACCTGAACAAACTTAACAGTCACATACTTATGCTTCAAGAGACTCATTTTCAGAGAGGGAAAGAGCCTAAGTGGCACAACACACAATATCCCAATGCCTTCTTTGCCTCAGGGCCTAACAAAAAGGCGGGAGTAGGTATTGCATTCCATAAGGCCCTACCTATAAACATCCTTCAAACTGAAAAAGACCCAGAAGGCAGATTTATCTTACTAAGGGGCTCACTGTATGGACACCAAATCACTCTCATCAATATTTACGCCCCTAACCAGTCACATATTGTTTTTTTTAGAAAGATAGCAAACCTAATTTTAGATAACTCTCAGGGAGTGGTGTTTTTAGCGGGAGACTTCAACCTGTCCCTAGAACCCCACATAGACTCTTCAAAAGGTACTTCAAGCATAGCAAACAAGAAATTGAAAATAGTCAAAAACATACTCCAAAATCTCACATTACACGACACTTGGAGGACTCTGCATCCATCAGACAGCGATTATACCTTTTACTCCAATCCTCACAACTGCTACTCCAGGATCGACCATATTTACACTGACCAGCAGGGCTTATCTATAACAAACGAGTGCTCTATTGGCTCTATCACTTGGTCTGACCACGCCCCCGTAACTTGTAGCATACTATGGCCCGACATCCCGCTAACACACAGAATTTTGAGAATGGAGGACACACTGCTCAGTGACCCAGTATTCCTGGATTCGGTCCAAAAGAGTATAACGGAATATTTCTCACTAAACTCTTAAACATCCTCATCCAGACAACTAGAGTGGGAGGCCCATAAAACAGTAGTAAGAGGTATATTTATAAAACGTAAATCCTTCCTGAACAAAGTCTCTAGGGAGACTCACGCAAATCTCTTACAAAAAATTAAATCACTAGAAACAGCTCACAAACAAAACCCATCAGACAAACAAATACTCTCAGACCTCACTGACAATAGACTATTACTTAAGCAGCATCTGATAAAAATCCACCAGCAGAAGGCACTGTTTCTTAGACAGTATTACTATGAAGGGGGGAACAAACCTGGCAAAATTTTGGCCAGGAGTTTAAAGCGCAAACAACTGAGTAATTATGTACACTCCCTTAACTCACCAGAAGGTCTAGTAGTGAAGGATAGCCCCATGATTGCTGACACATTCCGTAATTACTACAATAGACTATATAACTTAAGGGGAAGCACTACACAGAATGATTCCACCATAGAAACCAAATTAGACCAATACTTCCAAGACCTTCACCTCCCTAACATAGATACGCAATCAGCGGACTCTCTCTCTGGCCCAATTACAATAGAAGAACTCCAACAAGCGATTAAGGATATCCCGCCCGGTAAAAGCCCAGGCCCCGACGGGCTTCCATCCACCTATTTCAAGAAATGTGGAGAGGTACTCTCATCCCACATGTTACAATTGTTCAATGCTCTTAGAGAGGACCCTAATATAACCAGAACCCTACTGGAGGCCCATATCACAGTCCTGCCCAAACCCGGCAGACCAGCCACCAGCCCGAGTAACTTTAGGCCAATATCCTTGATAAACACGGATATGAAAATCCTGGCAAAAATTCTAGCGAATAGATTAAATAAATATCTTCCAGATCTGATACACAAAGATTACCGGAATTAAGGTTGGAGATATGGAGTGCAAACAAGCACTGTACGCTGACGACATCCTGTTCACCCTTTCTAAAGCAGAAACCTCTATCCCATAATTACTACATGAACTGAATTCATATAGTGAGGTATCTAATTTTCTCCTTAATATAAACAAGTCAGAACTCATGAATATTACCACCAATCCACAGTACATACGTCTCCTGAACTCGAAACACCATATACCAATAGCACATCATAAGATTAAATATTTAGGAATACAATTAACACCAAATCTACAAGATTTATTTAAGCATAACTACATTCCTTTAAAAAATGACATCATTAGGGATTTGTCTAGCTGGAGGAACAAACCCATCTCATGGCTGGGGAGGATAGGAGTCTTCAAAATGAATATCCTTCCCAGGATTCTTTATATACTCCAAGCTTTACCAATACCATTACCGGCAGGATACCTTAAACAACTTCAATCCACAATAGAAAGTTATATATGGGCTAATACTAGACCTAGGATTCCCAAGAAGACACTGTACATGCCCAAGGATAGGGGGGGTTTGGGTTTACTGAATCTTTCCGTCTACAGGTCAGCAATTTTCTTACAAAGGATAGTCGAGTGGTCCCACAATGACACAAACAAGGCCTGGCTACATTTAGACAGACAAATATTTTCCCTAAATAATGTGGGTATGCTAGCGTGGACCCACACCGCGCATAGACCAAAAAATTTACATAAATATCTAATAACTGCAGAAACGCTATCAAAATGGGATAAAATCCTGGCGACTAGCACTCACATCTCATCAAGATATTCTCCTCTCACTCCAATAATTGAGAACATAGACCTTCCATATAGTAAACTAAGCAGCAGACTAAAGCAACCTTACAACCTAAGAGTAGGCTCCATGCAATTCATTAGGGAGAACAATGTCATTAAAACACAGACTCAATTAGCCGAAACACATAGTGAATTGTTTTCCTCATGGCTCCATTTTAATCAATTGATCCACTTCATTTCTCATCACAAATTTAGGAATGATTTGGGTCGCGGACTTACCCCCTTTGAGGGGCTGTGCGTCCTCCCTGACACTCCAAGGCACCTAATCTCTCTCCTATATAGCATAATCTCCTCTGACAACCAAAAAACACTGCCCTCCTATGCATTTGCATGGAATAGGGAGCTTCCTCAGCCTATCGAACAAGAATTATGGTTGAAAGCCTTTGAACTCATGAAACGCTCCTCAGTGTCTGCTAGTATACAGGAAATGCATTACAAACTTATGAGTAGATGGTACCTTACCCCTGCTAGGCTCCATAAAATGTTCTCTTCCATCAATAGCACCTGTTGGAGGGGATGCGGTGGAGAGGGTTCTCTATCACATATTTGGTGGTCTTGCCCTAAATTGGAGGGATATTGGGCGACTATTTTTGATATAACTTCAAACCTAGTAAACACACATATACCCAATAGCATGGAGAGTATACTATTTTGCTCATTACCTAAAATTAAAGATCCGACTAGACAGGCTCTACTAATGATTATGTTAACTGGAGCAAAAAAGCTTATCCCTAAAAGATGGAAAACCCAAGAAACACCAACTGTGGAGGAATGGAAGAGTCAAGTTACAGAACTTATAGCACTAGAGAGATACCACTACCTTAAAATAGACAAATTAGGTATGTACGAAATGATTGTAGCAACCTGGAAGGGCACTATTTAAAACGGCAGGGACATAGAATGTGAATTTTTTTTTTTTTTCCCCCTTTCCTTCCCTCACCATCCCCCTATCCCTATTCCTCTATTTCTATTTCCCTCTCTCTCTCTCAAACTTACTTTTCCTTAACTTTTCCTATATATGGCCGTCAAAACTGTATTGCTGGATATGAAGGCTGAACGCGACATGGATTCCAATGTTTGGAATCTGTGGGCAAGGTACATGATTTGATCTATAAACCATTGAAATTGTTGAAGAGAAAAAGAGAAAAAGAAGGAGCTCTGTATAAGTTTTATATGTATTTTTTCTTTTCCATTTTCCTTTGAAGGAATGTGTCTTCATGCATATGTTGTAAATCTAAATTCATTTCAATAAAGCTCCTTTAAAACGAAAAAAAAAAAAAAAACTGTTCCCCCTTCCAGGCTCTCAGCTTGAGCTGTGGGGGGCCGTTCCTAAGGTGGATGGTGCTTTTTCCACGCTCACTAAGTGCACAACTATCCCGCTCGAAGATGGCTCTTTGTTCAAGGAGCCCATGGATAAAAAAAAATTGGAATCCATTTTGAGAAAGATGTTTCAGCTCATGGGGTTCATTTTTTAACAGGCAGCGGCGGTCGCTGCGGTGGCTGGAGCTACTACCTACTGGTGTGATGCTCTGTCAGCTATGGTCGAGGTGGAGACTCCCCTCGAGGAGATACAGGAACAAATTTAAGCCTTAAGGGTAGCTAATTCATTCATCTGTGATGCAAATATGCATATTATTCCCTGAATGCCAAGACATCAGGTTTTTCTGTTCTAGCCCGTAGGGCTCTGTGGTTAAAGTTGTGGTCTGCTGACATGACTTCCAAGTCTAGATTACTATCCCTCCCGTTTCAGGGGAGAGTTCTTTTTGGTCCAGGCCTGGACTCTATTATATCCACGGTCACGGGAGGCAAGGGTGCTTTCCTACCGCAGGATAAGACGAATAAGCCTAAGGGGTCTACTTTTCGTCCCTTTCGTTCGGACAAGTCCCAACTCCAGCAAACCTGCCGCGAAAACCGAGAAGTCCAAGGGATCTTGGAAACCAGCTCAAACTTGGAACAAAGCCAAGCAGAGTAAGAAGCACGTCAAGACAAAATCGGCATGAAGGGGCGGCCCCCGATCCGTCTCTGGATAGCGTAGGGGGCAGACTATCTTTTTGCAGAGGCTTGGATGGGAGACGTTCAGGACCCTTGGGTTCTGGAGGTCATCGCCCAGGGTTACACGATAGGGTTCAAGACTCATCCGCCCAGGGGCAGATTCCGCCTGTCAAACCTATCATCAAGACCAGAGAAGAGAGACACCTTTCTAGAGTGCGTAAGGGATAGTGCCTAAACAAGTTTCTATCGGTTCCATCATTCAAGATGGAGACGATCAGGTCTATTCTGCCCCTAGTTCAAGAGGGACAGTTCATGACTACAATAGATTTAAAGGATGCTTACCTTCATGTGCCAATCCACAAGGATCACTTCAAGTTACTAAGATTTGCATTTCTGGACCAACACCAGTTTGTGGCCCTACCGTTCAGCCTGACGACTGCCCCAAGAGTCTTTACGAAGGTTCTGGGAGCGCTGCTCGCGGTGGCAAGAGCCAGAGATATTGCAATGGCACCTTATCTGGACGATATCCTGGTCCAAGCTCATTCTCGCAGAAGACCAGTCGAGGGCTCTTCTTCTTCCTCTTCGATTTCATGGATGGAAGATAAATGTAGGAAAGAGTTCCCTGGTTCCCAGCAACAGAGTGGAATTCCTGGGCACGATAATAGATTCCATATCTATGAAGATATTCATGACAGATCTGAGACATTGCAAGATTGCGTCCAGCTGTCTTACCCTTCAGACCTCCTCAAGGCCATCTGTGGCCCGGTGTATGGAGGTGATTGGGCTCATGGTATCCAGCATAGATGTCATTCCATTCGACAGGTTCTATCTCAGACCTTTTCAGTTGTGCACGTTGAGACAATGGAATGGCGATCACTCAGACCTATCCCAACAGATCTCTCTGGACAACCGAAAAAGGGAATCCCTCTCTTGCTGGATCTGTCTGGGCCAACTGTCCCAGGGGACATCTTTCCTGAGACCATCCTGGGAGATTGTGACCACGGACGCAAGTCTGTCAGGATGGGGAGCTGTTGGAGTGCCAGGAAGGCACAGGGCAGGTGGACTCGAGAGGAGTCGCTTGTCCCAATCAATATTCTGGAGCTTCAAGCAATATTCAACGCTCTGAGGGCTTGGCCTCTTCTGGAGTCGTACCAATTCATCAGATTCCTGTCGGACAACATTACCTTGGAGGCTTACATCAACCATCAGGGGGGGGGACGAGAAGCTCCCTAGCCATGAGGGAGGTATCTCGGATTCTGGAGTGGATTGAGATCCATATTCCGGGTGTGGTCAACTGGGAAGCAGATTTTCTCAGCAGACCATTGTTTCATCCGTGGGAATGGTCTCTCCATACCGAGGTGTTTGCTAAGATCTGCATCAGATTGGGGACACCGGAGATAGATCTCATGGTATCCAGACTCAACTTCAAGCTACCCAGATACGGGTCGCAGTCCAGGGATTCCCAGGCAGAGCTGAAAGATGCCTTGGGAGTTCAACCTAGTCTACATATTTCCACCGTTGCTACTTCTACCTCTAGTAGTGGCCCGCATCAAGCAGGAGCAAGCTTCATCAATTCTAATTGATCCGTCGTGGCCACGGAGGATGTGGTTTGCGAATCTGGTGGGGATATTATTGTCTCCTCCATGGAGGTTACCTTGTCGCAGAGATCTGCTGGTTCAGGGTCCCTTTTTACATCAAAATCTCAATTCCCTGAGGCTGACTGCGTGGAGATTGAACACTTAGTCCTAGCCAAGAGAGGTTTTTCTGAGAGAGTGATTGATACTCTCATTCAAGCCAGGAAGCTAGTCACTCGTCGCATCTATCATAAGGTGTGGAGGACCTACTTGTCCTGGTGTGAGGAACGTGGTTATCCCTGGCACAAGGTTAGGGTATCCAGGATCCTGTCTTTCCTCCTGGATGAGCTGGAGAAGGGACTTGCTACCAGTTCCTTAAAGGGACAGATTTCGGCTTTATCTGTACTGTTACACAAGAAGCTTGCAGAGCTTCCTGATATTCAGTCCTTTGTTCAGGCTCTGTCTAGGATCAGGCCTGTCTTTAGAAATTCCGCTCCCCCTTGGAGCTTAAACTTGGTACTTAAGATTTTGCAGAGGGTTTCTGGAAGGTTCTACTGGCTATTGCATCGGCACGCAGAGTCTCTGAGTTGACAGCCTTGCAATGTGAGCCTCCTTACCTGGTTTTTCACGCCGATAAGGCTGTTCTTTGCACTGGGTTGGGATTTCTTCCCAAGGTTGTGTCGAATCGTAAAATCAATCAGGAGATAGTAGTTCTTTCCTTGTGTCCTAACCCTTCTTCTTCAAAGGAAATGTTGCTTCATAATTTGGATGTGGTTCAAGCCTTGAAGTTCTATCTTCAGGCCACAATAGAATTCAGACAGACTTTGTCTTTATTTGTGGTGTATTCGGGGAAGCGCAAGGGGCAAAGGGTCTCTTCCACTTCCCTATATTTTTGGTTGAGGAGCATTATTCGCTTGGCCTATGAGACAGCGGGACATAAGCCTCCTCAGAGGATTACGGCTCACTCAACTAGGGCTGTGGCTTCTTCACGGGCCTTTAAGAATGAGTCCTCTATGGAGCAGATTTGTAAGGCGGCTACCTGGTCCTCCTTACATACTTTTGCAAAATTTTACAAATTTGATGTCTTTGCTTCGGAGGAAGCAGCTTTTGGGAGAGGTTTTGCAGGCTGTGGTGCCCTCAGATTAGGGTCCGCCTTCTTTTGCCCTCCCTTTTTTTCATTTAGTGTCCTCTAGAGCTTGGGTATTTGTTTCCCACAAGTAATGAATGAAGCCATGGACTGTCCTCCCATTAAGATGGAAAACATAAATTATGCTTACCTGATAATTTCATTTCCATCTGTGGGAGGAGAGTCCACGGCTCCCCGCCGTTTCTCTGGTGGGCGGACCTAACTTTAAGTTTAGGATGGAGCACTTAAGCTTTTTATTAAAAGAGGTGTTAGCTACTCTAGAGGTTCCGGAACCAAAGTTACCGGAGGAACCTTCTATTCCTATGCTTGATCAAGTCTATGAGGACAGGGTGGTGCCCCAGACTTTCTCGGTTCCCGTAAAGATGGCAAATATAAAGAATGAATGGGAGAGACTTGGTTAATCTTTCTCCCCTTCTTCTTCGTTTAAGAAATTGTTTCTGATTCTCAGCTAGAATTGTGGGGATCTGTCCCTAAGGTCGATGGAGCTCTCTCCACGCTCGCTAAGCGCACCACTATCCCCCTCAAGGATAGTTTGCCATTTAAAGAACCCATGGATAAGAAATTAGAGACCCTGTTAAGAAAGATGTTTCAGCACACGGGGTTCGTATTTCAGCCTGCAGCAGCGGTCGATGCAGTGGCGGGAGCCACTACCTATTGGTGTAACACTCTGTCAGAGATGATCAAGGTGGAGACTCCCCTCGAGGAGATAGAGGAAAGAACTAAGGCCCTGAGGGTAGCTAATTAGTTTATCTGTGATGCAAATATGCAGATTATTCGCTTGAATGCCAAGACATCAGGCTTTTCTGTTCTGGCCCTGTGGTTGAAGTCGTGGTTTGCTGACATGATGTCCAAATCTCGATTACTTCCCCTTCCATTTAAGGGAAAGGTTCCTTACGGGGAACAAGGGTGCCTTTCTACCGCAGGATAAGAAGAATATACTTAAGGGTCCTAATTTTCGTCCCTTTCGTTGGGACAAGTCCCAACGACGGCAGCCTCCCGCAAAGCCCAAGCAGTCCAAGGGATCTTGGATACCTTCTCAGTCTTGGAATAAAGGTGAGCAAAGCAAGACAAAATCGGCATGAAGGGGCGGCCCCCGATCCGTCTCTGGATCTCGTAGGGGGCAGACTCTTTTCACAGAAGCTTGGACGAGAGACGTGCAGGATCCTTGGGTTCTGAAGGTTATTGCCCAAGGTTACAGGATAGGTTTCAAAACTCACCCTCCCAGGGGCAGATTGCTCTTGTCAAATCTATTGTCAAGATCAGAGAAACAAGATGCCTTTCTAGAGTGTGTGAGGGATTTCTCCTCTATAGGAGTAATTGTACCTAGCAGAAAGAGGTCTGGGGTACTATTCAAACCTTTTTGTGGTCCCAAAGAAGGAGGGCACATTTCGCCTGATTCTAGACCTAAAGTGCTTAAAAAAGTTTCTGTAGGTCCCATCGTTCATGATGGAGATAAGGTCTATTCTGCCCTTAGTTCAAGAGGGTCAGTTGATGACTATGATAGACTTAAAGGATGCTTACCTTCAGGTGCTAATACACAAGGATCACTTCATGTTCCTAAGATTCGCTTTTCTGGACCAGCACTTCCAGTTTGTAGCTCTTCCCTTCGGTCTGGCTACTGCTCCAAGAGTCTTTACGAAGATTCTGGGAGCTTTGCTTGCGGTGGCGAGATCCAGAGCTATTGCAGTAGCACCTTATCTGGACGACATCCTGATCCAGGCTCTGTCCTTCCAGCTGGCAGAGGACCAATTGAGAGCTCTTCTTCTTCTTCAATCTCATGGATGGAGTTGAGTTCCTGGGCACGATAATAGACTCCATATCCATGAAGATATTACTGACAGTCCAGAGACATTGCAAAATTGCCTCCAGCTGTCTTGCCCTTCAGACCTCCTCAATGCCATCTGTAGCCCAGTGTATGGAGGTGTTTGGGCTAAGGGTATCCAGTATAGATGTCATTCCATTTGCCAGGTTCCATCTACGACCTCTACCGTTGTGCATGCTGAGGCAAAGGAGCGGCGATCACTCGGATCTATCCCAACAGAGATGTCGAGGGAATCCCTCTCTTGGTGGCTTCGTCCAGATCAGCTGTCCCAGGAGACATCCTTCCTGAGACTACCCTGGGAGATTGTGAACCAATCAGCCAATCGGATTGAACTTGAATCTGATTGGCTGATTCAATCAGCCAATCAGATTTTTCTACCTTAATTCCGATTGGCTGATAGAATCCTATCAGCCAATCGGAATTCGACGGACGCCATCTTGGATGACGTCATTTAAAGGTACCTCATTCTTCGTTCAGTCGTCGGCCGGGATGGATGCTCCGCGTTGGAGGAGCGAAGAATGAAGATTGAAGATGCTGCCCGATGGAAGATGCTGCCCAATGGAAGAAGACTTTGCTGCCGCTTGGAGAAAAACATCGCTGGGATGAAGAATTCTTCTTTGCCGCTTGATTGGACATCGTCCGGATCGGATGAAGAGTTCTGCCCGGCGGGGTGAATACAAGGTAGGGAGATCTTCAGGGGGGTAGTGTTAGGTTTATTTAAGGGGGGTTTGGGTTAGAGTAGGGGTATGTGGGTGGTGGGTTATTATGTTGGGGGGTGGTATTGTGTGTTTTTTTCAGGCAAAAGAGCAGTTTTCTTTGGGGCATGCCCCCACAAAAGGCCCTTTTAAGGGCTGGTAAGGTAAAAGAGCTTTGAACTATTTTTAATTTAGAATAGGGTAGGGAAATTTTTTTATTTTGGGGGTTTATTATTTTATTAGGGGGTTTAGAATAGGTGTAATTAGCTTAAAAATCTTGTAATCTTTTTTTTATTTTTTGTAATTTAGTGTTTGTTTGTTTTTGCAATTTAGTTTAGTTTATTTAATTGTATTTTTAGATAGATATTTGTAGTTTATTTAATTTATTGATAGTGTAGGTGTATTTGTAACTTAGGTTAGGATTTATTTTACAGGTAATTGGGTAATTATTTTAACTAGGTAGCTATTAAATAGTTCATAACTATTTAATAGCTATTATACCTAGTTAAAATAATTAACAATTTACCTGTAAAATAAATATAAACCCTAACATAGCTACAGTGTAATTATTAATTATATTGTAGCTATCTTAGGGTTTATTTTATAGGTAAGTATTTAGATTTAAATAGGAATATTTTAATTAATAATATTAATATTAGATTTATTTTAATAAGAGTTTAGTTAGGATGTTAGAATTAGATAGGGTTATTATACTTAATATATATATAATATAATAACGATATTAACCCTAATATAATTAGGGTTAATATAGTTAATATATATAATATAATAACTATATTAACTATATTAACCCTAATATAATTAGGGTTAATATAGTTAATATAGCTGGCGGCGGTGTAGGGGGATTAGATTAGGGGTTAATACATTTATTATAGGTGGCCACGGTGTAGGGGGATGTAGATTGTAGGCAAAAGAGCTGTTTACTTTGTGACAAAGCCCCGCCAAAAGCCCTTTTAAGGGCTGGCAAAAGAGCTGAATTCTTTGGGGCATGCCCCTCCAAAAGCCCTTTTAAGGGCTGGCAAAAGAGCTGTTACTTTGGGGCAATGCCACGCAAAAAGCCCTTTTCAGGGCTATTTGTAGGGTTAGACTTAGGTTTAGTGGTAGGGATAGTTTAGTATTTTAGGGGTTAAATAATTTAATATAGATGGCGGCGGGGTAGGGGGATTAGATTAGGGGTTAATAATTTTAAAATAGATAGCGGCGGGGTAGGGGCTCACTTTAGGGGCTAGGTAAGGTAGATGGCGGCGGTGTTAGGGGCTCACTTTAGGGGGTTATAGATTTAATATAGCTGGCGGCGGATTAGGGGTTAATAACTTTATTAGGTAGCGGCGGGCTCCGGGAGCGGCAGTTTAGGGGTTAATACATATTTTATTGTTAGGATAGTGAGGGGGGATAGCGGATAGAGGGTTAGACGTGTCGGGCTATGTTTAGGAGGCGTGTTAGACAGTGCGGGTGATTTAGACTTTAGTCAGGTTTTGTAGGCGCCGGCAGTTTCTAACGTGGCGCAAGTCACTGGCGACGCCAGAAATTTGTACTTGCGCAGATTTCTGGACATCGCTGGTTTATCCGACTTACGGCACGTTAGCATCTGACGGCGCTGTATATGGGATAGCTCGAGTTGCGAGCTGAAACTGTGGGCGACGCTGGTTCCCTCGCTTGCGCCGCAAACTACGATCTATATCGGATCGCGCCCATAGTCAGTAAAAAGTTTAGTCAGTGTTATTGTATAATGAAGCATATATTTATTGCCAATATAAAATGTGTAAAATCATGTATGAATATTTAGCTAAAAAGTATAAGAAATATTTTTATATACAAGGGTGGCAATATAAAGGGGACGTCTCACCAGCGAATAAACACAATCTAAAATAGCAAATAACAGATAAATTACACTAAATATATGATAAAAATTATTTAATAAAAGATTAAAAATCTGATTATATGGTACTCAAAAGGTAACTAAAAACTAAACCCACAGAAATTCATAGTATGGAAATTTCCACAGAGGCGTTAAATAAGTTCATGAAACCACAGTTCAAATGATGTTAAGGGATCGCATTGATTCAAAAAGTTCCCAATTGATAGCGAGGAGCTCCTCTAGCAAATGTATCAATGATAGATAGAATGTTGTGACTATCATTGGAGCAACTCTGAATGTTGTGATTATCTATCATTGGAGTAACTCTATTTTGAATTTTATAATCCGGGTTATTTTGTCATTCTACTAAGATCTCCATCGCCTGCGTGCATAGCACTAAGTGCAGGTATCAGCAGATATTCACCCTCTATTGGAGGCAAGACGCTTATCCAAAGTGACCATAAGAACTTTTGCTTTCTCCTTTTTCGAGTCGCAAGGTGGAACGAGCCCACCGAGTGTCTCTGGTGACGTCAGACGCCAAGTCACGTGCGGTGAACTCGAGTGTGATGTGTAAGATCCACAGTTGCTAGTTTGAAACGGCTCTACAGATATACAAAGTTTTCAAGGTAATATGTATCATTTTTGCCTATAACATCAGCTGATTTCAGAATGTTTTATGCTACAGAGACATAGAATTTAAAGGTAACAAGAACTTTGTGTGTGCTTTTTCAATTGTACTGTTCACTGCCTAATGGTTCCTGTTTGCTTATAAAGTGGAAATCCACCTACATTTGCTAGAGGAGCTCCTCACTATCAATTGGGAACTTTTTGAATCAATACGATCCCTTAACATCATTTGAACTGTGGTTTCATGAACTTATTTAAAGCCTCTGTGGAAATTTCCATACTATGAATCTCTGTGGGTTTAGTTTTTAGTCAGCTTTTGAGTACCATATAATCAGATTTTTAATCTTTTATTAAATAATTTTTATCATATATTTCGTGTAATTTATCTATTTGCTATTTTAGATTGTGTTTATTCGCTGGTGAGACGTCCCCTTTATATTGCCACCCTTGTATATAAAAATATTTCTTATGCTTCTTAGCTAAATATTCATACATGATTTTGCACATTTTATATCGGCAATAAATATATGCTTCATTATACCATAACACTGACTAAACTTTTTACTGACTATATATTTGGACACTTTTACCTTTTAACACGTAGTGACATTCACAGTTATTTCTATAAACCTTTATTGATTTTCACTAATACCTTTTAGCTTTTTTTAGCGCCCTTACACTCCCCCTTTTTTTCCCTATTTTTCTCTGAAAAGAACGAAGAATCTTTTAACTTGTAAGGAGTTTGGTATCCACTGCACTTGCGCTCTACTTTCCCTCTCTTCTCTTACTTATCAAGAGATTCACAAGCTGCTCTGATCGACGCTCTGGCGGTTCCTTGGAACTTCAGTCTTGCATACCTGTTCCCTCCATTTGCTCTCCTTCCTTAAGTCATTGCTCGTATCAAGCAGGATAGGGCATCAGTGATTCGAATAGCTCCTGCCTGGCCTCACAGGATATGGTTCGCGGATCTGGTGAAGATGTCATCTCTTCCCCCTTGGAGGTTGCCTTTGAGGAAGGACCTTCTACTTCAGGATCCCTTCCTCTACCCAAATCCAGATTCTCTGAAGGTGACTGCCTGGAGATTGAACGCCTAGTCTTGGCTAGGCATGGTTTTTTTAAGGTCATTGATACCTTGCTTCAGGCTCGTAAACCTGTTACTCACAAGATTTGCTATAAGGTATGGGGTGAATACCTTTATTGGTGTGAATCGAAGGGTTTCTCTTGGAGTCGGGTGAGGGCTCCTCGCATTCTGTCTATTCTTCAGAATGGCCTGGAGAAAGGTTTGTCAGTCAGTACTCTGAATGGTCAGGTTTCTGCACTGTCTATTATTTTACACTAATGTCTGGCAGATCTGCCAAGTGTTCAATCTTTTGTTCAGGCCTTGGTCAGGATCAGGCCTGTGTTTTGCAGCAGGCTCTGTTTGAACCTATGCATTCGGTTGATATTAAGAGTTTCTTGGCTTTCGCATTTGCAGTGTGATTCCCCTTATCTTATTTTTCATTCGGATAAGGCGGTCCTTCGTACTAAGTTGGAATTTTTTCCTAAGGTTGTGTATCAATATAGGAAATTGTTGTTCCTTCATTTTGTCCTAATCCTTCTTCTCAGAAGGAACGTCTGTTGCATAACCTAGATGTTGTGAGTGCTAAAAAATGTTATCTACAAGCAACTAAAGATTTTCGGCAATCTACTGCCCTATTCATTGTTTTCTCTGGTAAGGGTTAGAAGACCACTTCTTCTACTCTTTCTCTCTGGTTCAGAAGTGTTATACGGTTGGCTTACGAGACAGCTGGACAACAGCCTCCTGAGAGAATTACGGCTCATTCCACTAGGACTGTCTCTTCTTCTTCCTGGGCCTTCAAAAATGAAACTTCTGTGGAACAAATCTGCAAGGCTGCCACTTGATCCTTATTGCATACCTTTTCCAAATTCTACAAATTTGATAATTTTGCCTCGACTGAGGCTTCCTTTGGGAGGAAAGTTTTTCAAGCGGCGGTGCCTTCTGTTTAGGTCTGCCTGTCTTGTTCTCCCTCCCTTCCATTCTGTGTCCTCTAGCTTGGGTAGGTTCCCACTAGTAATTGGAATGGATTCATGGACTCTCCATGCCATTGGAAAGAAAACAAAATTCATGCTTACCTGATAAATTTCTTTCTTTCCTGGCATGGAGAGTCCACAACCAGCCCTTAATTTGAGTTAAGACAGCTTTTTTTTTTTCTATAAACTTCAGACACCTCTATACCCTTGTCATCTTGTCTTTCCATTTTCCTTCGGCCGAATGACTGGGGATTATGGGAAGTAGAAGTGATACTTAACAGCTCTGCTGGAGTGTTCTTTTCCTCCTGGTAGCCAGGAGTTGAATTCCCACTAGTAATTGGAATGGATTTGTGGACGATCCATGCCAGGAAAGAAAGAAATTTATCAGGTAAACATACATTTTGTTTTTCTTGAAGAGACCGTACCCAATTTTTTTTCTGATTCCCTCACAGGGGCTTCATTCTTACATTGTGCCAATATGTGTGTGTTTTGCCATGCGGGTGTTAACACTTTCTGTGCCTGTTATACTGTATTTCTGTGCTGCTATCTAATTTTAGATTAAATGCAAACGCATGCAAAGGACAGAAGAGAACCCTTCACAGGCAGGGAGAAACCCGCCTAGGTACCCTGTACCCTCCAGGACTACAATTAATAATTTGAATCCTCAGCCAAGGACAATTATTCTGAAACCCAGGACCCCCCTTGTGACAAAGTAGCAGAAGAGGAGTCTCAATTTAAAACTGGAGCACATACACACACACACACACCACTATTTCAGGACGTTTTTACTTGCCTTGGAGACTGGAGACCCTCCACCTGTAGACAAACTAAAAAATATTTATAGATTCTTTATGGCAGCCCCAAAAAAAGGCTATCTAGCCCGAACACTGCATCAGAAAGCAGAAAAGGTATTTACCAAGGAATGGAACAATCCAGACATTTCCTTAAGTTGCTTAAAATTGCCTGCTCTATCTAAATCGTGAAAAAAAAAATATGGGTGTCATATACCTTTAACTTGGTTTTAAAGGTTTCTTCAGGCTCAGCCGTTTAAATCTATGCATAGTCTGGACATTCAACTGTCTTGAAAATATTTTCTCTCTCTTAGCCATTTCCTCACCAGAAGAGCAAGATTGATCTTGTGATTCTTCTTTAAAAAAAAAAAAAAAAAAATCAGGATAAAGCAGTTTTAAAAAGAAAATGTATGCTTACCTGATAAATGTATTTCTTTTTAGACACGATAAGTCCACGGATTTCATCCTTGTGGGATTTCACCTCCTGATCAGCAGAGAGAAGAGCACCACAGCAGAGCTGCTATATATAGCACCTCCCCTCCCTCCCACTCCAGTCATTCAACCGAAGTTAGGAAGAGAAAGGAAAGTCAAGGTGCAGAGGTGGCTAAAGTTTACAAAAATTAATAACCTGTCTCAGAGAACAGGGTGGGCCATGGACTCATTGTGTCTAAAAAGAAATAAATTTATCAGGTAAGCATAAATTTTCTTTTCTTTTTGAAGACACGATGAGTCCACGGATTTCATCCTTACTTGTGGGATACAATACACGGATGATAAGGGAGGGACAAGACAGGGAACCTAAATGGAAGGCACCACTGCTTGAATAACCTTTCTCCCAAAAACAGCCTCAGCCGAGGCAAAAGTATCAAATTTGTAAAATTTAGAAAAAGTGTGAATAGAGGACCAAGTTGCAGCCTTGCAAATCTGTTCTACAGAAGCTTCATTTTTTGAATGCCCATGAGAAAGAAACAGCCCTAGTGGAATAAGCCGTAACTCTTTCAGGAGGCTGCTGTCCAGCATGCTCATGCAAAACGGATGATACTCTTCAGCCAAAAAGAAAGAGGTAGCCGTAGCTTTCTGACCCTTACGTTTCCCAGTTAAAACGAGAAACAAAGAAGACGACTGACGAAAGTCCTTAGTCGCTTGTAAATAAAATTTCAAAGCACGGCCCACGTCCAAATTGTGCAAAAGACGTTCCTTTTGAGAAGAAGGATTAGGACACAAGGAAGGAACAACAATCTCCTTATTAATGTTCCTGTTTGAAACAACCTTAGGAAGGAATCCTAGGTTAGTAAGTAAAAAAAAGTTCAGACATTCTTCGAACTGAAGAAATGGCAACTAGAAATAAGACTTTCCAAGATAGTAACTTAATATCTAAGGAATGCATAGGCTTAATTGGAGCCCCTTGAAGAACTCTAAGAACTAAATTCAGACTCCATGGAGGAGTAATTGGTTTAAACACAGGCCTGATTCTAACCAAAGCCTGACAAAAGGATTGAACGTCTGGAACATCTGCCAGACGTTTGTGTAACAAAATAGATAAGGCAGAAATCTGACCCTTTAGGAAACTTGCCGATAAACCCTTCTCCAATCCTTCTAGGAGAAAAGACAAAATTCTGGGAATCCTAACCCTACTCCATGAGTAGCCCTTGGATTCACATCAATAAAGATATTTACGCCATATCTTATGGTAAATCTTTCTAGTCACAGGTTTACGAGCCTGGATCATGGTCTCTAAGACCAAATCAGAAAACCCCCGCTTGGATAGAATTAAGCGTTCAATCTCCAAGCAGTCAGCTTCAGAGAAACTAAATTTGGGTGAAGGAAGGGCCCTTGAATGAGAAGGTCCTTCCTCAACGGAAGTATCCAAGGTGGCAGGGATGACATGTCCACCAGATCTGCATACCAAATCCTGCGAGGCCACGCAGGAGCAATGAGGATCACTGATGCCCTCTCCTGTTTGATTCGGCCAATGACTCGAGGATGAAACGCAAACGGAGGAAATAGGTATGCAAAATTGAAGGACCAAGGAACTGCCAGAGCATCTATCAGTTCTGGCTGGGGATCCCTGGAACTCGACCCGGATCTCGGGAGCTTGGCATTCTGACGAGATGCCATGAGATCCAACTCTGGCTGACCCCATTTGAGAATCAGGTTGGAGAACATTTCGGGATGGAGTTCCCACTCTCCCGGATGAAATGTTTGTCTGCTCAGAAAGTTTGCCTCCCAGTTGTCCACCCCTGGGATATGGATCGCTGACAGATGGCAAGAATGGGCCTCCGCCCACCGGAATATCTTGGCTACCTCGGTCATCGCTAAGGAACTCCTCGTTCCTCCTTGATGATTGATGTAAGCCACTGTCGTTATGTTGTCCGTCTGGAATCTGATGAACTGGGCCAAAGCTAACTGAGGCCAGGCCAGAAGAGCATTGAAGATTGCTCTCAGTTCCAGGATGTTTATAGGAAGAACAGACTCTGCCTGAGTCCACACTCCCTGAGCCTTTAGGGAACCCCAGACAACTCCCCACCCTAGAAGGCTGGCATCTGTAGTCACAATCACCCAGGACGGTCTGCAAAAGCATGTTCCCTGGGATAGATGATCCAGAGACAACCACCATTGAAGTGAATCCCTTGTCTCCTGTTCCAGGGTTATTCGAGGAGACAAGTCTGCATAATCTCCTTTCCACTGCCTGAGCATGTTTAACTGCAGAGGCCTGAGGTGAAACCGAGCAAACGGAATGATGTCCATTGCCGCCACCATCAGTCCGATTACTTCCATACACTGGGCCAATGATGGCCGAGGATTGGACTGAAGGACTCGACAGGTATCTAGAATCTTTGATTTCCTGACTTATGTCAGAAAAATCCTCATAGATATAGAATTGATTACAGTCCCCAAGAAAGTCACCCTTGACTTCAGGATTAAGGAACTCTTTTCCAGATTTACCTTCCACCCGAGAGTTCTCAGGAAGGATAGTACAATGTCGGTATAAGACCTTGCTTGTTGACAAGATGGCGTCGGGATTAGAATATCCGCCAGCAAAGACCCCAGAACTTTTGTGAAAATTCTGGGTGCCGTGGCCAGTCCGAAAGGAAGAGCCATGAACTGAAAATGTTTGTCCAGAAAGGCAAACCTTAGGAACTTTTGATGATCTCTGTGGATAGGAACATGTAGATATGCATCCTTTAAATCCACTGTCGTCATAAATTAACACTCTTGGATCAATGGTAGGATGGAACGAATAGTTTCCATCTAGAAGGACGGTACCCTGAGAAACTTGTTTAGGCTCTTGAGGTCTAGAATTGGTCTGAAGGTTCCCTCCTTTTTGGGAACCACAAATAGATTGGAATAAAACCCCAGTCCCTGTTCCAGAAATGGAACAGAAACAATAACTCTCAGAGCGGAGAGATCTTTTACACAATGTAAGAACGACTCTCTTTTCGTCTGGTCTGCAGATAATCTCAAAATTAGGAATCTGCCTCTGGGAGGAAAAACCTTGAACTCCTGCTTGTATCCCTGAGACACAATTTCTTTTGCCCAGGGATCCTGGACATTCCGAACCCAGGCTTTGAACAAAGAAGGAAAGTCTGCCCCTTACAAGATCTGGTCTCGGATCAGGGGTATACCCTTCATGCTGTCTTGGAATCGCTAGCCTGCTTCTTGGACTGCTTTTCCTTGTTCCAAGACTGGTTGGGTCTCCGAGTAGGTTTGGACTATTCCTGCTTAGAGGAGGAAGAGGGAGAGTTTCCCTTGAAATTACGAAAGGAACGAAAATTGTCTTGTCATCCTTTTTGTTTATTTCTCTTGTCTTGCGGGAGAAGATGACCCTTACCTCCCGTGAAAAATAATCTCCTTCAGATCGGGTCCGAACAAAGTTTTTCCCTTGAATGGAATGGCTAGACCAGGGCTTTAGTGAATATGATAGTGAAAGACAGCACCTATTTTCCTTGTGGGGCACGGGAAAAGGGTTAGCCAGACCCCAATGTATATCCAAGAAGAAGTATTTTTCCAGCCACCAGTTGAATTTTAAAAAAGACCTTTATTCATTTCTTACAGGGTCCATCATATCAACAACGTTTCAAACCTATGCCAGGTTCTTAATCATGTCTACTGAATAGTATACAGGTGTGTCTTTTATACCTGTCCAATTTCTATCAGATTGCACAATAGTGCCATCTTGTGGTTAAAATTTAAAATTGCATGTGACAAATTCTCTAAAGAAATTTACTATAAATTCTTATGTTTTGAGTTAGTCTCTTCATTGTTTATGTATGTTTGTCACATGAAAATTTAAAACCAAATTTATATACATATAATTAAAATTAAAACCTATACACATTATAATATCAGAATCAAATTTGCTACTACAGGTATATGCTATCATAGTCAAAAAAATAATGACCATTCAAAATCTTTATTTAAGCCTTCAGGTATCATTGTGTTTAATCTATTTATCCAAAACATCTCCCTTCTTTTGAGCATCTGGTCTCTGTCACCTCCCCTCCTGGGTCTGTCAACTTGTTCAATAACTTGAAATCTAAGTTGACTGATGTTGTGACCCATGGAGAGGAAGTGACAGGAAACAGGAGCCTCCATATTTTTGTTTCTAATGTTGGATTTGTGTTCAGTGATTCTTGTTCTTGCCTCCCTGCTCGTTTCTCCTATATAAATCCTGGCACATGGACATTTGATGAGATAAATAGCATATGTGCTTCTACATGTTAGATATTTCTTTATAGGGTATTTGGTTCCCTTAATGGGGTGAAGAAAATCTTTCCCTTTAATTATTGAACTGCAGTGACTGCAATGAAGGCAGGGATAACACCCTCTATTATCAGACCCCAATGTTGTTTGTAAAGACTTCCTATTGCTACCTATATCTGCTCTTACTAGTTCATCTCTCAAATTTTTGGTCTTTTTATAAGCTACCATAGGAATATTTTTGAAGTCCTCCACTTGGGGATTACAGTCTCTCAATATATGCCAGTGTCTATTTATGATGTGTGATATTTTTGTTCCTAGGGAGTTGTATTGGGTAACAAATATCATTCTGTTTTCTTTGGTTTTTTTAGTGTTATTAGTTTCCTTATTTTTAAAGTATTCCAACTGTTTTGTAATTAGTTCTTCTGGGTACCCTCTTCTTTTAAATTTATCTGCCATTTCATTTAGTCTTATGTCACATCTCTTTTCGTCAGTCACTATTCTTTTTACTCTTTTAAATTGACCTTGGGGTATTGCTTCTATTGTTTTTTTTTAATGGAAACTGTTATATTGTAATACTTTATTTTTGTCTGTGGGTTTCACATATAAGTCAGTTTTTAAGAAGCCTTGTTCTTTATATACAAAAGTGTCTAAGAATGCAACTCCTGTTTCTTCCATGTTGAGTGTAAATTTGAGACCAGCTACTGATGTATTAAGATGTTGAACAAATTGCAGTAGGCTACCAGTGTCTCCCCACTAAAAAACACTAAAAAAACCAAAGAAAACAGAATGATATTTGTTACCCAATACAACTCCCTAGGAACAAAAATATCACACATCATAAATAGACACTGGCATATATTGAGAGACTGTAATCCCCAAGTGGAGGACTTCAAAAATATTCCTATGGTAGCTTATAAAAAGACCAAAAATTTGAGAGATGAACTAGTAAGAGCAGATATAGGTAGCAATAGGAAGTCTTTACAAACAACATTGGGGTCTGATAATAGAGGGTGTTATCCCTGCCTTCATTGCAGTCACTGCAGTTCAATAATTAAAGGGAAAGATTTTCTTCACCCCATTAAGGGAACCAAATACCCTATAAAGAAATATCTAACATGTAGAAGCACATATGCTATTTATCTCATCAAATGTCCATGTGCCAGGATTTATATAGGAGAAACGAGCAGGGAGGCAAGAACAAGAATCACTGAACACAAATCCAACATTAGAAACAAAAATATGGAGGCTCCTGTTTCCTGTCACTTCCTCTCCATGGGTCACAACATCAGTCAACTTAGATTTCAAGTTATTGAACAAGTTGACAGACCCAGGAGGGGAGGTGACAGAGACCAGATGCTCAAAAGAAGGGAGATGTTTTGGATAAATAGATTAAACACAATGATACCTGAAGGCTTAAATAAAGATTTTGAATGGTCATTATTTTTTTGACTATGATAGCATATACCTGTAGTAGCAAATTTGATTCTGATATTATAATGTGTATAGGTTTTAATTTTAATTATATGTATATAAATTTGGTTTTAAATTTTCATGTGACAAACATACATAAACAATGAAGAGACTAACTCAAAACATAAGAATTTATAGTAAATTTCTTTAGAGAATTTGTCACATGCAATTTTAAATTTTAACCACAAGATGGCACTATTGTGCAATCTGATAGAAATTGGACAGGTATAAAAGACACACCTGTATACTATTCAGTAGACATGATTAAGAACCTGGCATAGGTTTGAAACGTTGTTGATATGATGGACCCTGTAAGAAATGAATAAAGGTCTTTTTTAAAATTCAACTGGTGGCTGGAAAAATACTTCTTCTTAGACCAGGGCTTTAACCATAAAGCTCTGCGGCCCAAGATAGAAAAACTCTATATCTTCACTCCCAATTTGATAACTTGAAGGGAAGCGTCCGAAATAAAGGCCTTTGCAAGTTTGCAACACTAAGATCCGCCAGACTATGCACTAAGCACCTGCCATATAAGGGGCAAAAGCGCAGATGGATCTAATCAAAATGGGGATCGAGTGAGACACAAAACAAGCGCAGAGAAAGTGGCGCGCAGCGTTAAGATCCGCCCATCGTGGGCGTGGCAAAAACGAAACCATCTCCCAGTCGGCATATTTTATGTTAAAACCGCCGGGAGTAAAATAACACTGTCTCCTATCCATCCCCAGTGCCTGTATAAAATAGCTGCCATACATCTCTCCCTCAAGAAGAGATCACAGTCCCATCACAATAAAGAGCCCAATCTATTATCTTAGCCCTTGATATGTGATTATCAGAAATGTAGTGCTCACTTTCTTCTGAGAGAATGATGTCCCCAGAAAATAATAAAGTTAGCACTTACCTTGAATGCTGTCCGACAGCAGGACAGTCCAGCAGGTTTAAGAGGTCCTCTCCATCCCATAGCCCTGTGGAATAAGATAAGCCTGAGTTAAATGTGCTTAGGCTATCTGGATTAGGGCAGCATAAATGTGTAGGAGGCGCAGTGAGAATTATGTCCCACCAGTTCCTATTGCTTTAAAGCCACCAAAAGCTCTACTACAGAGACTGATATGGACTAGGCTACACACTAGAACAAAGCAGCACACTCTGGCACTACTTTAAAAATAATAAACTCTTGATTGAAGAATCTAATCTAACACCTCACTTTACCTCTTCCTATCACTAACGTAGGCAAAGAGAATGACTAGAGTGGGAAGGAGGGGATGAGCTATATATAGCAGCTCTGCTGTGGTGCTCTTTGCCTCCTCCTGCTGACCAGGAGGTGAAATCCCACAAGTAAGGATGAAATCCGTGGACTCATCGTGTCTTTAAAAAAGAAAATGAACTACTCTTTCCTTCCTAAAGTTGTTACTTCTGAAAACTTCAATTAGGAAATTGCAGTCCCATCTCTCTGTCCATCGCAAACAAACAAAAAATTTTTTGCTAAAGAGAGATAATGTCTTAACTTGGATGTAGTATGGGCCTTGAAATTGTTTCTTCAAGCCACTAAAGAATTCTGAATTTCTTCTTCCTTGTTTATGCATTTGTCAGGTCCCCACAAGAGACAGAAAGCTACTGCAATCACCTTGGCAGCATGGCTTAAAGCTTTCATTCATGTAGCATTCCTAATTGTGGGAAAGTCTCCACCTGAATAAATTACTGTTTGTTCTACCAACGTAGTCACATCTTGGGTTTTCAGAAATTAAGCTTCTATTGAACAGATGTACAATGCACCAACTTGGTTATCTTTCCATACCTTTTACCAAATTCTACAATTCTGAGCCGTTTGCTTCTTCTGAGGCTACTTTTAGTAGGAAAGTTCTGCAGGCCGCAGTGCTTATCTTGTACCTCTACCTGCCTTAAAGGGACAGGAAACCCCAAAATTCTCATACATGATTTGGATAGAACATACAATTTTAAACAACTTTCCAATTTGCTTCTATTACCAGATTTTCTTAATTATCTTGTTATCCTTTGGTGAAGGAACAGCGTTGCACTACTGGCAGCTATCTGAACACATCTAGTTAGCCAATCTCAAGAGACAAATGTGTTCAGGCACCAATCAGCAACTAGCTCCCACTAGTGTAGGATATGTGCGTATTCTTTTTCAACAAGGGATAACAAGTGAATGAAGCAGATTTGAAAATAGAAGTGAATTTAAAAGTGTCTTAAAATGAAATGCTCAATCTGAATCCTGCAAGTGTAATTTTGACTTTCCTATCCCTCCCTATTTCATGGTGGTCTTGTGGACTTCACAGCTTGGGTATAGGATCCAACATATGATGACCCTTGTTTTTTTCCATAGTAGTTGGCAGCAGTACCAGTTTGCTCTGCTGTTCCTATCAAACTTTTTCCTGGCCATATGTATGACTAAGGAATCATGGGAATGTGGGAGGGATTAAAGCTGTGTTGTGTGGGGTGTTTTGCCTCCTGTAGGACTGGACTTTAATTACACGTGTGATGGCTTGTGAACTCTCGCCATCATAAAAATAAGGTAAGCATAAATGTAGTTATTTAATCTATATTTGTAAGTAATTATTTAAAGGACCACTCAATGCAGTAGAATTGCATAATAAAAAGACAAGGCAATAACACCTACTCTGAATTTTAAATAAGCAGTAGATTATTTTTTTTCCTGGTAAGTTTTATTTTTTTCTTCCATTTTCTGCCCCCCCCCCTGTATCATGTGACAGACATCAGCCAATCACAGAGTAGTATATGTATACCCTGTGAGCTTGTGCACATTCTCAGTAGGATCTTGTTCCCCAGAAAGTGTGAATATAAATAGACTGCAAAATGTGATAATGAAAGTAAATTGAAAAGTGTTTTTGAAACGGTTTGCTCTTTCTGAATCATAAAAGTTTGTGACTCGAGTGTCCCTTTAAGCCTATTGCTCTCCTCTTCTAGGGTCTCTCTTACTGGAACATGCAGCTTGGATTGAAGCAAGTGATGCAGATGTGTATGCAGCTCAAAGGTAATAATTTCCTGGTCTGATATGTCAACGCTGCAAGACATAGTAAACATATCTATCTAACCTTTATTCAACATTTCCTATTTATTTCTAGATGGAGTGAACAGGATCTGTGCCCTGTGGTTAAGGCTGAAGTCTCAGGATGCTATTCTGCAGAAGCATTTTCCAGGGACCGCTTTCTAGTGTACGAGAAAAGCCCTCTGTTAATAGGAAAACTATAAATACATCTGCCTCTAACGATGCATTTATCTTTATGGTGGATGTGTAACTTTTACCTCTGATGTTCTAGTAATCTATTAACCCTGGCACAGATCCAGAGCTGGGTTTAAGTAAACTAATTTTTACTTTATTAGATGATTTAACTGAGGGAAGTGGCTACAATTGAAATCATAATTTATGCTACCTGATAAATTCATGATGGTTAGAGTCCACAATTTTTTTAGGAGGCAAAGAGCTCTATAAAACCCCTCCCACCAAGCAAGTGAGGTAAGAAAAAGGAATGAACCATAAAAGGCACAAGGAGAAAAAACACACGGGTGGGTCTCGTGGACTCTCACCACCATGAAAGAAATGAATTTATCAGGTAAGCATAAATTATGTTTCTCCTACATTGGTGTATCCGGTCCACGGCTTCATCCTTACTTGTGGGATATCCTCATTCCCTACAGGAAGTGGCAAAGAGAGCACACAGCAAAGCTGTCCATATAGCTCCCCCTCAGGCTCCGCCCCCCAGTCATTCTCTTTGCCGCTCTGAACAAGTAGCATCTCCACGGGGGTGGTAAAGAGTATGTGGTGTTAGTTGTAGTTTTTATTTCTTCTATCAAGAGTTTATTTTAAAATAGTGCCGGTTTGTACTATTTACTCTACAACAGAAAATGATGAAGATTTCTGTTAAAAGAGGAATATGATTTTAGCACCAGTAACTAAAATCCATTGCTGTTCCCACGCAGGACTGTTGAAACCAGAGAACTTCAGTTGGGGGGAACAGTTTGCAGGCTTATCTGCTTCAGGTATGATCAGTCACTTTTCTAACAAGACCAAGTAATGCTAGAAGACTGTCAGTTATCCCTTCTGGGATAGGTAAGCCATTTTCTTAGACTCAGTAACAGAATTAAGGCTTATAACTAGGGCTCTATGCTGGTTGACACTTTTGTGGGCTAAGTCGATTAGTTTTTATCATGTTTATGTGACATTTCAAGTGTTTTTCAGTCTTAAAACACTTTTGGGGAACTTTATTTTCGCCTGGCAGTTGTTTAGACACCTAGTCTTGTCAGAAAGGCCCCTTCACTCTGGAATGCAGGGGAAGGAGGCCTCATTTTCGCGCCTCAGTTGCGCAGTTGATTTTCACTAGGCAGTTCATGCAGCTTCATGTGGAGTATCCAGAGGCTTAGAAAGGACTTCAGAGAGGCTTATTACTTGTTTGAATAACCCCTAAGGAAGGTAAACGCCACAGCAGAGACTGTGGCATGGGACTGTAGTGTCTTAACCGTTTAATTACTGTTATTAGCTCCGGTTTGGGCATTTAAGGTTTAAATTGTCTGAAAATTGGTGTGCAATACTTTCAAAGCATTAAGACACTGTGATGAAAATGTCATAAAGATTGAATATTTCCTTTATGGTTTTCTAACATTTCAGTAAAAAAGTGTATACTTTTATTATTTAAAGAGACAGTAACGGTTTTGTATAAAATAATTTTTATTGCATTAAAACTCTGCCTAAGTCGGTCTAACATGTCTGTGCCTTCAGATAGCCTATGTTCTGTGTGCATGGAAGCCAAGGTGGTTCCCCCATTAAATGTGTGTGTAAAGTGCGCAATAGCGTCCAAACAGATAAAGGACAGTACTGTCACTTTTAAAAATGTTGCCTAAGATGATTCTTTAAATGAAGGTAGCGGTGATAGTTCATCATCCTCTCCTTTTGTGTCAACGCCAGCTTTGCCCGCGCAAGCGATACCTAGTACATCTGACGAGCCTATGGCTGTTACTATGCAGCAATTAGCGGCAGTAATGAATAATTCTTTGGAAGCATTTTTATCCAAGCTGCCAGTTTATCCTAGAAAGCGTGATTGCTCAGTTTTAAATACAGAGGATGAGCAAGCAGACGCAGGGGATAATTCATCTGTGGTACCCTCACATCAATCTGAGTTGGCGGTGAGGGAGGGCCTGTCTGAGGGAGAAATTTCTGACACAGGAAAAGTTTCTCAGCAGGCAGAGACTGATACCATTGCATTTAAATTTGAACTAGAACACCTCCGCGCCCTACTTAAGGAGGTGCTAGCTACACTCGATGATTGTGATCCTTTGGTGATCCCAGAAAAATTGTGCAAAATGGACAAATTTTTAGAAGTCCCAGTACACTCTGATGCGTTTCCGATACCCAAGAGGGTGGCGGATATAGTGACTAAGGAGTGGGAGAAGCCAGGTGTACCATTTGTTCCCCCTCCTATATTTAAGAAAATGTTCCCCATTGTTGACCCCAGAAGGGACGCATGGCAGACGGTCCCTAAGGTAGAGGGGGCAGTTTCAACATTAGCTAAGCGCACAACTATACCAATAGAAGACAGTTGCGCTTTTAAAGATCCTATGGATAAAAAACTAGAAGGGTTACTTAAGAAAATTTTTGTTCAGCAAGGTTACCTTCTGCAACCAATTTCGTGCATTATTCCTGTCACCACGGCGGCGTCTTTTTGGTTCGATGAACTAGAAAATTCGCTCCAGAAGGAGACTCTTTATGATAAGGTCATGGACAGAATTCACGCACTGAAGTTGGCTAATTCCTTTATTTTAGATGCAGCTTTTCAATTAGCAAAATTAGCGGCGAAAAATTAAGGTTTTGCAATAGTGGCGCGCAGAGCGCTTTGGCTAAAATCTTGGTCGGCGGACGTATCGTCCAAAACAAAATTGCTTAATATTCATTTCAAGGGTAAGACCCTATTCGGGCCAGAATTGAAAGAGATTATTTCAGACATCACTTGGGAAAAGGGCCATGCCCTTCCACAGGATAGACCTTTCAAAGCAAAAAAATAAGTCTAATTTCTCCAACATAGGTGTGTCCGGTCCACGGCGTCATCCTTACTTGTGGGATATTCTCTTCCCCAACAGGAAATGGCAAAGAGCCCAGCAAAGCTGGTCACATGATCCCTCCTAGGCTCCGCCTACCCCAGTCATTCTCTTTGCCGTTGTACAGGCAACATCTCCACGGAGATGGCTTAGAGTTTTTTAGTGTTTAACTGTAGTTTTTATTATTCAATCAAGAGTTTGTTATTTTGAAATAGTGCTGGTATGTACTATTTACTCAGAAACAGAAAAGAGATGAAGATTTCTGTTTGTATGAGGAAAATGATTTTAGCAACCGTCACTAAAATCCATGGCTGTTCCACACAGGACTGTTGAGAGCAATTAACTTCAGTTGGGGGAACAGTGAGCAGTCTCTTGCTGCTTGAGGTATGACACATTCTAACAAGACGATGTAATGCTGGAAGCTGTCATTTTCCCTATGGGATCCGGTAAGCCATGTTTATTACGATCGTAAATAAGGGCTTCAAAAAGGGCTTATTAAGACTGTAGACTTTTTCTGGGCTAAATCGATTGATTATTAACACATATTTAGCCTTGAGGAATCATTTTATCTGGGTATTTTGATATAATAATATCGGCAGGCACTGTTTTAGACACCTTATTCTTTAGGGGCTTTCCCAAAGCATAGGCAGAGCCTCATTTTCGCGCCGGTGTTGCGCACTTGTTTTTGAGAGGCATGGCATGCAGTCGCATGTGAGAGGAGCTCTGATACTTAGAAAAGACTTTCTGAAGGCGTCATTTGGTATCGTATTCCCCTTGGGGCTTGGTTGGGTCTCAGCAAAGCAGATACCAGGGACTGTAAAGGGGTTAAAGTTCAAAACGGCTCAGGTTCCGTTATTTTAAGGGTTAAAGCTTCCAAATTTGGTGTGCAATACTTTTAAGGCTTTAAGACACTGTGGTGAAAATTTGGTGAATTTTGAACAATTCCTTCATGTTTTTTCGCATTTGCAGTAATAAAGTGTGTTCAGTTTAAAATTTAAAGTGACAGTAACGGTTTTATTTTAAAACGTTTTTTGTACTTTGTTATCAAGTTTATGCCTGTTTAACATGTCTGAACTACCAGATAGACTGTGTTCTGAATGTGGGGAAGCCAGAATTCCTATTCATTTAAATAAATGTGATTTATGTGACAATGACAATGATGCCCAAGATGATTCCTCAAGTGAGGGGAGTAAGCATGGTACTGCATCATTCCCTCCTTCGTCTACACGAGTCTTGCCCACTCAGGAGGCCCCTAGTACATCTAGCGCGCCAATACTCCTTACTATGCAACAATTAACGGCTGTAATGGATAATTCTGTCAAAAACATTTTAGCCAAAATGAACACTTATCAGCGTAAGCGCGACTGCTCTGTTTTAGATACTGAAGAGCATGACGACGCTGATAATAATATTTCTGAAGGGCCCCTAACCCAGTCTGATGGGGCCAGGGAGGTTTTGTCTGAGGGAGAAATTACTGATTCAGGGAACATTTCTCAACTAGCTGAACCTGATGTGATTGCATTTAAATTTAAGTTGGAACATCTCCGCATTCTGCTTAAGGAGGTATTATCCACTCTGGATGATTGTGACAAGTTGGTCATCCCAGAGAAACTATGTAAAATGGACAAGTTCCTAGAGGTGCCGGGGCTCCCAGAAGCTTTTCCTATACCCAAGCGGGTGGCGGACATTGTTAATAAAGAATGGGAAAGGCCCGGTATTCCTTTCGTCCCTCCCCCCATATTTAAAAAATTGTTTCCTATGGTCGACCCCAGAAAGGACTTATGGCAGACAGTCCCCAAGGTCGAGGGAGCGGTTTCCACTTTAAACAAACGCACCACTATACCCATAGAGGATAGTTGTGCTTTCAAAGATCCTATGGATAAAAAATTAGAAGGTTTGCTTAAAAAGATGTTTGTTCAGCAGGGTTACCTTCTACAACCAATTTCATGCATTGTCCCTGTCGCTACAGCCGCATGTTTCTGGTTCGATGAGCTGATAAAGGCGGTCGATAGTGATTCTCCTCCTTATGAGGAGATTATGGACAGAATCAATGCTCTCAAATTGGCTAATTCTTTCACCCTAGACGCCACTTTGCAATTGGCTAGGTTAGCGGCTAAGAATTCTGGGTTTGCTATTGTGGCGCGCAGAGCGCTTTGGTTGAAATCTTGGTCGGCTGATGCGTCTTCCAAGAACAAGCTACTTAACATTCCTTTCAAGGGGAAAACGCTGTTTGGCCCTGACTTGAAAGAGATTATCTCTGATATCACTGGGGGTAAGGGCCACGCCCTTCCTCAGGATCGGCCTTTCAAGGCAAAAAATAAACCTAATTTTCGTCCCTTTCGTAGAAACGGACCAGCCCAAAGTGCTACGTCCTCTAAGCAAGAGGGTAATACTTCTCAAGCCAAGCCAGCTTGGAGACCAATGCAAGGCTGGAACAAGGGAAAGCAGGCCAAGAAACCTGCCACTGCTACCAAGACAGCATGAAATGTTGGCCCCCGATCCGGGACCGGATCTGGTGGGGGGCAGACTCTCTCTCTTCGCTCAGGCTTGGGCAAGAGATGTTCTGGATCCTTGGGCGCTAGAAATAGTCTCCCAAGGTTATCTTCTGGAATTCAAGGGACTTCCCCCAAGGGGGAGGTTCCACAGGTCTCAGTTGTCTTCAGACCACATAAAAAGACAGGCATTCTTACATTGTGTAGAAGACCTGTTAAAGATGGGAGTGATTCATCCTGTTCCATTAAGAGAACAAGGGATGGGGTTCTACTCCAATCTGTTTATAGTTCCCAAAAAAGAGGGAACGTTCAGACCAATCTTAGATCTCAAGATCTTAAACAAGTTTCTCAAGGTTCCATCGTTCAAGATGGAAACCATTCGAACTATTCTTCCTTCCATCCAGGAAGGTCAATTCATGACCACGGTGGATTTAAAGGATGCGTATCTACATATTCCTATCCACAAGGAACATCATCGGTTCCTGAGGTTCGCATTCCTGGACAAACATTACCAGTTCGTGGCGCTTCCTTTCGGATTAGCCACTGCTCCAAGGATTTTCACAAAGGTACTAGGGTCCCTTCTAGCTGTGCTAAGACCAAGGGGCATTGCTGTAGTACCTTACTTGGACGACATTCTGATTCAAGCGTCGTCCCTTTCTCAGATCTCACGGATGGAAAGTGAACGTGGAAAAGAGTTCTCTATCTCCATCAACAAGGGTTCCCTTCTTGGGAACAATAATAGACTCCTTAGAAATGAGGATTTTTCTGACAGAGGCCAGAAAAACAAAACTTCTAGACTCTTGTCGGATACTTCATTCCGTTCCTCTTCCTTCCATAGCTCAGTGCATGGAAGTGATCGGGTTGATGGTAGCGGCAATGGACATAGTTCCTTTTGCACGCATTCATCTAAGACCATTACAACTGTGCATGCTCAGTCAGTGGAATGGGGACTATACAGACTTGTCTCCGAAGATACAAGTAAATCAGAGGACCAGAGACTCACTCCGTTGGTGGCTGTCCCTGGACAACCTGTCACGAGGGATGACATTCCGCAGACCAGAGTGGGTCATTGTCACGACCGACGCCAGTCTGATGGGCTGGGGCGCGGTCTGGGGATCCCTGAAAGCTCAGGGTCTTTGGTCTCGGGAAGAATCTCTTCTACCGATAAATATTCTGGAACTGAGAGCGATATTCAATGCTCTCAAGGCTTGGCCTCAGCTAGCGAGGGCCAAGTTCATACGGTTTCAATCAGACAACATGACAACTGTTGCGTACCTCAACCATCAGGGGGGAACAAGGAGTTCCCTGGCGATGGAAGAAGTGACCAAAATCATTCTATGGGCGGAGTCTCACTCCTGCCACCTGTCTGCTATCCACATCCCAGGAGTGGAAAATTGGGAAGCGGATTTTCTGAGTCGTCAGACATTGCATCCGGGGGAGTGGGAACTCCATCCGGAAATCTTTGCCCAAGTCACTCAGCTGTGGGGCATTCCAGACATGGATCTGATGGCCTCTCGTCAGAACTTCAAAGTTCCTTGCTACGGGTCCAGATCCAGGGATCCCAAGGCGGCTCTAGTGGATGCACTAGTAGCACCTTGGACCTTCAAACTAGCTTATGTGTTCCCGCCGTTTCCTCTCATCCCCAGGCTGGTAGCCAGGATCAATCAGGAGAGGGCGTCGGTGATCTTGATAGCTCCTGCGTGGCCACGCAGGACTTGGTATGCAGATCTGGTGAATATGTCATCGGCTCCACCTTGGAAGCTACCTTTGAGACGAGACCTTCTTGTTCAGGGTCCGTTCGAACATCCGAATCTGGTTTCACTCCAGCTGACTGCTTGGAGATTGAACGCTTGATCTTATCGAAACGAGGGTTCTCAGATTCTGTTATCGATACTCTTGTTCAGGCCAGAAAGCCTGTAACTAGAAAGATTTACCACAAAATTTGGAAAAATATATCTGTTGGTGTGAATCTAAAGGATTCCCTTGGGACAGGGTTAAGATTCCTAGGATTCTATCCTTCCTTCAAGAAGGATTGGAAAAAGGATTATCTGCAAGTTCCCTGAAGGGACAGATTTCTGCCTTGTCTGTGTTACTTCACAAAAAGCTGGCCGCTGTGCCAGATGTTCAAGCCTTTGTTCAGGCTCTGGTTAGAATTAAGCCTGTTTACAAACCTTTGACTCCTCCTTGGAGTCTCAATTTAGTTCTTTCAGTTCTTCAGGGGGTTCCGTTTGAACCCTTGCATTCCGTTGATATTAAGTTATTATCTTGGAAAGTTTTGTTTTTAGTTGCAATTTCTTCTGCTAGAAGAGTTTCAGAATTATCTGCTCTGCAGTGTTCTCCTCCTTATCTGGTGTTCCATGCAGATAAGGTGGTTTTACGTACTAAACCTGGTTTTCTTCCAAAAGTTGTTTCTAACAAAAACATTAACCAGGAGATTATCGTACCTTCTCTGTGTCCGAAACCAGTTTCAAAGAAGGAACGTTTGTTGCACAATTTGGATGTTGTTCGCGCTCTAAAATTCTATTTAGATGCTACAAAGGATTTTAGACAAACATCTTCCTTGTTTGTTGTTTATTCTGGTAAAAGGAGAGGTCAAAAAGCAACTTCTACCTCTCTCTCTTTTTGGATTAAAAGCATCATCAGATTGGCTTACGAGACTGCCGGACGGCAGCCTCCCGAAAGAATCACAGCTCATTCCACTAGGGCTGTGGCTTCCACATGGGCCTTCAAGAACGAGGCTTCTGTTGATCAGATATGTAGGGCAGCGACTTGGTCTTCACTGCACACTTTTACCAAATTTTACAAGTTTGATACTTTTGCTTCTTCTGAGGCTATTTTTGGGAGAAAGGTTTTGCAAGCCGTGGTGCCTTCCATTTAGGTGACCTGATTTGCTCCCTCCCTTCATCCGTGTCCTAAAGCTTTGGTATTGGTTCCCACAAGTAAGGATGACGCCGTGGACCGGACACACCTATGTTGGAGAAAACAGAATTTATGTTTACCTGATAAATTACTTTCTCCAACGGTGTGTCCGGTCCACGGCCCGCCCTGGTTTTTTTAATCAGGTCTGATAATTTATTTTCTTTAACTACAGTCACCACGGTACCATATGGTTTCTCCTATGCAAATATTCCTCCTTAACGTCGGTCGAATGACTGGGGTAGGCGGAGCCTAGGAGGGATCATGTGACCAGCTTTGCTGGGCTCTTTGCCATTTCCTGTTGGGGAAGAGAATATCCCACAAGTAAGGATGACGCCGTGGACCGGACACACCGTTGGAGAAAGTAATTTATCAGGTAAACATAAATTCTGTTTTTCGTTCCTTTCGCAATTTCAGGAACGGACCGGCTTCTAGCTCTACAGCCTCTAGACAAGAGGGTAACGCATTCCAGCCCAAACCAGCATAGAAACCATTGCAAGGCTGGAACAAGGGAAAACAGGCCAAAAAGCCTGCTGCTGCTACCAAATCAGCATGAAAGGATAGCCCCCGATCCGGGACCGGATCTGGTAGGGGGCAGACTCTCTCTCTTTGCTCAGGCTTGGGCAAGAGATGTTCCAGACCCCTGGGCTTTAGAGATTGTCTCTCAGGGGTATCTTCTAGAATTCAAGGACCTTCCTCCAAAGGGAAGGTTTCACATGTCTCGCTTGTCTTTAGACCAGACAAAGGGACGGGCATTCTTACACTGCGTAGAAGACCTTTTAAAGATGGGAGTGATACATCCAGTTCCGAAAGCAGATCTAGGACTGGGTTTTTACTCAAACCTGTTTGTAGTTCCCAAAAAGGAGGGAACGTTCAGGCCAATTCTGGATTTAAAAATCCTAAACAAATTCCTCAGAGTTCCATCATTCAAAATGGAAACCATTCGGACAATTTTACCAATGATCCAGGAGGGTCAATATATGACTACCGTGGACTTAAAGGATGCGTACCTGCATATTCCTATCCACAAAGATCACCATCAGTTCCTAAGGTTCGCCTTTCTGGACAAGCATTACCAGTTCGTGGCTCTTCCCTTCGGATTGGCCACTGCCCCCAGAATTTTCACAAAGGTGCTAGGGTCCCTTCTAGCGGTGCTAAGGCCAAGGGGCATTGCAGTTGCACCTTACCTAGACGACATCTTAATACAAGCGTCGTCCTTTCACAAAGCAAAGGCTCATACGGACATTGTTCTAGCCTTTCTAAGGTCTCACGGGTGGAAGGTGAACGTAGAAAAAAGTTCTCTGTCCCCGGACACAAGGGTTCCCTTCCTGGGAACAATAATAGATTCGGTAGAGATGAAAATCTTTCTGATGGAGGTCAGGAAGTCAAAACTTTCAAATGCTTGTCGAGTTCTTCATGCCATTCTTCAGCCCTCTGTGGCTCAGTGCATGGAGGTAATCGGTCTAATGGTTGCGGCAATGGACGTAGTCCCTTTTGCCAGAATTCATCTCAGACCACTGCAACTGTGCATGCTCAAGCAGTGGAACGGGGATTATGCAGAATTGTCTCCCCAGATACAAATGGACCAGATAACCAGAGACTCGCTCCTCTGGTGGTTGTCTCAGAATCGCCTGTCTCAGGGAATGAGTTTCCGCAGACCGGAGTGGATCATTGTCACAACCGACGCCAGTCTCTTAGGCTGGGGCACGGTCTGGGACTCCCTGAGAATTCAGGGTCTATGGTCTCTTCTCCCGATAAACATCTTGGAACTGAGAGCGATATTCAATGCGCTCCTGGCATGGCCTCAACTAGCAGAGGCCAAATTCATAAGGTTTCAGTCGGACAACATGACGACTGTAGCGTACATCAATCATCAGGGAGGAACAAAGAGTTCCCTGGCGATGAGGGAGGTATCCAGGATCATCAATTGGGCAGAGGATCACTCCTGCTACCTATCAGCAATTCACATCCCAGGTGTAGACAACTGGGAAGCTGATTATCTGAGTCGTCAGACTTTCCATCCGGGGGAGTGGGAACTTCATCCGGAGGTTTTTGCCCAGTTAACTCAACTATGGGGCATTCCAAATCTGGATCTGATGGCGTCTCGAAAGAACTCCAAGGTTCCTCGCTACGGATCCAGGTCCAGGGAACCCAAGGCGACATTGATAGATGCCTTAGTGGCGCCTTGGTCGTTCAATCTAGCTTATGTCTTTCCACCGTTTCCTCTCCTCCCCAGGCTAGTAGCCAGGATCAAACAGGAGAAGGCTTCGGTAATTCTAATAGCTCCTGTGTGGCCACGCAGGACTTGGTATGCAGACCTGGTGAATATGTCATCGGCGCCACCATGGAAGCTACCTTTGAGACAGGACCTTCTAGTACAAGGTCCATTTGAACATCCAAACCTAGTTTCTCTGCAACTGACTGCTTGGAGATTGAACGCTTGATTCTAGCCAAGCGTGGGTTTTCAGAATCAGTTATAGATACTCTGATCCAGGCTAGAAAGCCTGAATCCAAGGGTTACTCATGGAGTAAGATTAGGATTCTTTCCTTTCTCCAAGAGGGATTGGAGAAAGGTCTGTCAGCTAGTTCTCTAAAAGGACAGATATCTGCTCTGTCGGTCTTGTTGCACAAACGTCTGGCAGCCGTGCCAGATGTTCAGGCGTTCGTACAGGCGTTAGTCAGAATCAAGCCTGTCTACAGACCTGTGACTCCTCCATGGAGTCTAAACTTAGTTCTTTCAGTTCTTCAAGGGGTTCCGTTTGAACCTTTACATTCCATAGATATTAAGTTATTATCTTGGAAAGTTTTGTTTTTAGGCACTATTTCTTCTGCTAGAAGAGTTTCTGAATTGTCGGCTTTGCAATGTGATTCACCCTATCTGGTGTTTCATACGGATAAAGTAGTTTTACGTACTAAGCCTGGTTTTCTTCCAAAAGTGGTTTCCAATAGGAATATTAACCAGGAAATAGTTGTTCCTTCTCTGTGTCCAAAACCAGGTTCTAAAAAGGAACGTTTGTTACACAACCTAGATGTGGTTCGTGCTTTAAAATTCTATCTAGAAGCAACAAAGGATTTCAGACAGACATCATCCTTGTTTGTCGTCTATTCTGGTAAGAGGAGAGGTCAGAAAGCTACTGCGACCTCTCTCTCCTTCTGGCTTAAAAGCATCATCCGATTGGCTTATGAGACTGCCGGACGGCAGCCTCCCGAACGAATTACAGCTCATTCTACTAGAGCTGTGGCTTCCACATGGGCTTTCAAGAACGAGGCTTCTGTTGAACAGATCTGTAAGGCAGCGATGTGGTCTTCTCTGCATACATTTGCTAAATTTTACAAATTCGATACTTATGCTTCTTCGGAGGCTATTTTTGGGAGAAAGGTTTCACAAGCAGTGGTGCCTTCTGTTTAGGTAACCTGACTTGTTCCCTCCCTTCATCCTTGTCCTAAGCTTTGGTATTGGTTCCCACAAGTAAGGATGAAGCCGTGGACCGGATACACCAATGTAGGAGAAAACAGAATTTATGTTTACCTGATAAATTTCTTTCTCCTACGGTGTATCCGGTCCACGGCCCGCTCTGGCATTTAGTCAGGTTTTTTTAAATTTTTATTTTTGTACACTACAGTCACCACTGCACCCTATGGTTCTCCTTTTTCTCCTAAACGTCGGTCGAATGACTGGGGGGCGGAGCCAGAGGGGGAGCTATATGGACAGCTTTGCTGTGTGCTCTCTTTGCCACTTCCTGTAGGGAATGAGGATATCCCACAAGTAAGGATGAAGCCGTGGACCGGATACACCGTAGGAGAAAGAAATTTATCAGGTAAACATAAATTCTGTTTTTCTTTCATACAGGTGCTGAGAGCCCATGATCCTTTACTCTTAAAGTGAATGTAAATTTTGATGCTAAAGTGCCCGGTTTTTAAAAATTCGATTAAAAACATGGGCACTTTAATTCATCAAAATTTACATTTCACTCGTTGTGGAGAAATACTTACCTTTTAATCATCACAGCAGCTCCAGCTTCCTGCATCCATTGCAAAGCCTCTTCCTGGGTCTAAAATGAGGAATCCGGCTTCCTCCAATCACAGTGTTGAATCAGACACTGATTCCCCCGGAGGGGGGGAGCTGTGATTGGAGGATGACCTATCCATCATTTCTGACATCAGAAATGGTTTGCGACGACCGGAGGAAGCTGGAGCTGCTGTGAAGATTAAAAGGTACGTTTTTTTTCACATCAGGAGTGAAATGTAAATTTTGATGAATTAAAGTGCCCCTGTTTTTAATTGAATTTTTAAAAACTGGGCACTTTAGCATCAACATTTACATTCACTTTAAGAACTAATACCTAAGCTGTGGAGTAAACAGAAAGGGGAGGAATTTAAAAACATCCTTTTTCACTGAGAAATTAAATCCACAACAAAAAATTTTATGCACTTAAAATTAGCAAACAGGCAAAAAAAAGAAGCAAAAACATCAAAATGGTATAATTTAGTAAAAGTATGCAAAGAAGACCAAGTAGCTGCCTTCCAAACTCGATCAACTGAAGCCTCATTCTTGAAAGCAGGGCCGGACTGGGACCAAAAAAAGGCCCGGGCATTTTGGAGCATAGTGGCCCACTCCCCCCCCCCCCCCCCCCTCCACTTCTTATTTAATCGTACTTAAGATAGGATGTCTGACCTTAACTGGTGCAGCAAAAACCTAGAATATATTAAATATTTACACTGACTAGGCCCAGGAAACACTGTTCCATGTAGTATAAAATACTGTTTAAATTATCTATGCTTTTATTTTTTATTTGTGCAAATGTTTTTTTTGTGTAAAGATAAATTATTGGTTTACTTTCCTGGGCCTAGTCAGTGTAAATATGTCCTTGTAAATAATGTGTGAATGTTAATCACTGCTGTGATTACAAAACTAAAGACATATTCCATAAAAATGATCCGAGTGCCAGTGGTATTAAAGAAACGGCTATGTGGTGATAGAATATTCTCCTCAAGCAATTGAAGCTACTGCATCTTTCTATGCAATTAAACAAAAGAGTGAAATAAATGATTCTCTATTCTCTCAAACATATTTCTATGGCATAGCCCAGCACCCAGTCCATTAATCTGTCAGAGTTTCCTCATCCTCACTGTAACAATCACTTATTTAAATTTTACACCAATGAGCCGGCCCAGCAATAACATTTTTTTATTTTGATTGAAACAAAAAGGTTAACCTGCTGATTAATTCTTTTGTGCTGCGTCTACATCGTCACCACTCACAAGTCCGGTCCGTGTCTGTCTCAAACTGAGCCTGCAGTGCCAGAACGGTGGTTGCTTTCCGAATCCCACCCACCTTGACCCCACCAGCACCCCAGCAGAGGAGATTGTGAATATACGGCAAAGGCATGTGACATGGTGGCACGGCCATTTCTAGGCAATTTGGCGCCCAGGGCAAAATTTAAAAATTTGTGCCCCCCCCCCAACAAATTCTAAACTCTATAATCAGATATATACAAACTAAACAAAATGCACACAAATAGCAATAGTTTAATGTTCAGACTCTATTAAAGGAATAGTCTAGTCAAAATTAAACTTTCATGATTCAGATAGAGCAGCAATTTTAAGCAACTCTCTAATTTACTCCTAATATCAATTTATCTTTATTCTCTTGGTATCTTTATTTGAAAAGGCAAGAATGTAAGCATAGGAGCTGGCCCATTTTTGGTTCCACACCTGGGTAGCACTTTCTGATTTGTGTCTAAATGTAGCCACCAGTCAGCAAGCTCTACCCAGGTGATGAACCAAAAATGGGCCTGCTCCTAAGCTTAAATTGAAATAAAGATACCAAGAGAACAAAGAAAAATTGATATTAGAAGCAAATTAGAAAGGTGCTTAATTGCATGCTCAATCTAAATCATGAAAGTTTAACTAAACATTTCCATTAAGCAAACCAACATCCTCATCATTCAGCCTAGGACAGGTGCAACAATTTTTAGAGCTCCAAGAAAAGACGCCCTACTGAATAAAATGTCTTTTTGGTAGTAGTAATCAATGGCAACCAGTTTTGCACACCATAAAGGAGGGACTATATAGTTCTATATACTATAGAAAGCAGAAGGTACCATAAAGAAAATCATATATACATGCCTATTGTGTGAGCATGTATGTATGTGTGTGTATATATATATATATATATATATATATATATTTATATATATATTATGTGTGTGTGTATGTATATATATATATATTAGAACATACACACATATATATATCTAACACACACACACATATATATATATAACATGCACACACATATGTATGTATATGTATATGTATGTGTATATATATATATATATATATATATATATATAAATATAAAATTCATTAAAATTATGCGGGGAGATAAAAAACTGAAATTAAAATCCTCCATGTCTCAAAATTAAATCAATGTAAATATTTGCATAGGAAATTAGTACATCTAGGCAAGCGGGGATACTTGCCTAGATGTACTAATTTCCTATGCAAATATTTACATTGATTTTATATATATATATATATATACACATATATATATATATACACATATATATATATATACACACACACTTATACATATACACACGTATATATATATATATATTTATAATTTATTTATTTTACACATCTTAGCAACCTTCAATAATTAGGAATTTGAAAATACATTGGAGCTTACACTGACTAGTGCAGACATCATTGCTGTAAATCAATAATACCAGCCCATCCACATAACCTCCTCACCTCTACAGCTCTTAGGAAAACATAACATTTGGAGCACAATTTAACCCCATGTCTGCCAAAAAGGGCTACAGTACACTACATTGGAATACACTGCAGCCTTCTCTTGCAGCTAAGGGGTTAAACTGTGTGATCTGATTCTGGATGTTATATTTTAGCAGTTTTTCCCCTCAAAACTTAAGTTGAATGACAAACAAAGCTGGAGCCAAATGCCAATAGAAGCTTGCAAAGCGTGTGTTGTCTGAGACAACTCACACTTTGCAAGCTTCTATTGGCATATTTGGCTGTCGGTAAAGCAAACCCCGCAGCATCAAAGTTAATGTGATTGCAAATCACAAACCACGACCCACACAGACACATTTATTACCGCAGCTCTCACAGTGTTGACCTCAGTCCGACTCTCCGCAGTATATCAGATGCATGTGTGAGATGGAGTTATAGAATTGTGAGCACTTTTATATGCTCCAATGCACACTCCCACAGTCCCACTCTTAGGCAAACAGAAACACACACCCTATGTAGCTGCTGGGCTTTTCAAGTCAGAGTGAGACAGCCTGCTGTGAGATAGGACACGACACAGAGTAGGACACAGATCCCTAGAAATGGTCCTTACTGGCACCGTGGCTGCTGGCACGTGTAATCTATCTATCCCCGCCAAACGAACCCTATAGTCGGCTGCAGTCTACAGAGCCGGAGTAAAACTGGGCCAGTGACAGTGTAGTGTACTAGAAACAAAACGGCCCTCTCTGCTCACCTGGCCGCCCGGCTCCCACTGTCCACCACCTGCTAAATCCTCATGGCTGGCTGCTGCTGGGCCCGACCGGCATCATCTCTCATCTGTCTGACTCGTCATCTCCCGCCAAGTACTCTCCAGATGATGACAGGTCTGAGTCTGACACAGCCTCTGTGATTCACTGTGTTTCACATGGGCACGGCGCGCGCGGCATCAATGTAGTGCAGCCGCATGCCGGATGTTGTCACTCAGTGGTGCCAGGGTGCGGATCTGATATCATCTCTGAGAGTTGAGACAGAGTGTGTGCGGCCATGCGGAATAGGGAATGGGTTGGCTAAGGCAGCGGCGCCAGCTTACTTTGGAAAATCCAGTGTGTGTCACTGTTACAAAAATAAATACATTTTTAATACATAATAAAAAAATTAAAATAAAAAAATTCTCCAAAAAAAATATTGTATAATGCGGTAATGGGCGCGGCCAAAATACCGCGCAGCCCACCGGGCAAATGCCCGGTATGCCAGATGCTCAGTCCGGGCCTGCTTGAAAGCCCAAGAAGTGGCAATTGACCTAGTAGAATGAGCAGCAATCTGCTTCGGTGGAGGCTGATCTGCCTCCAAATAAGCTAGTGAATTAAAAGTTTTATCAAAGCAGGAGAAAGTAACATTGAGGACAAAAACAAACTGACAACTAAAAGGAGATGTTGCGTGCCAAAACCCAACACGCACATAACCTTGTGAACATGCGTAAACAGACACACAGCAAAACTATAGAAAGACTAAAAGGGACGTGAACTAACCCGACAGACTTATCCGGCACGCAGGTAAACTATATAAAGACTAAAGAAACGTGTGCAAACCCAACGCACAAAAAATAACTAAACAGGCCAAAAAAGCTGACGCAAGCAAAACAGCAAGGGAATAGTGAAAAGGAACAGACCCTAGGATAAATATATAAAATATAAAATGTTAATAAAAAGAAACTTACAAATAGACAATCGTCCACTAGCAAACAAGCAGCAGACAGCCAAACCAGTACTGAAACATATCAGCAGAGGTTATGGAATAGGAGTATAGTATAGATCCATAAGTCCCTGCAAATAGTTACAGAGGGTTTACAAAAAAATTCCCATGAGGTGAAAAAAGACTCAAACTATACCCCATATACATTCCTTTTGACAAGCACTGTACTGCCTCAATATAGACTGAAAACCCCTCTCTTTGAAGAATAAAATGTGCATCTTCATTTCTTCAGCCACCTCCAGCGGAGGCAAAATAAACACTGATGTATGTGGGAGAAGTTTTTTAGAGCTCTTGGGGTTGCTAATCTTTGCCCCCTCCTAGTGGTAGAGAAGAGTAATTCCCAATAGTAAAGGATCGTGGACTCTCACCACCTGTATGAAAAAAAGCTTCTATTGTGAATGTAACAATAACCACCAATCCTTTTTTCTAGATGATTACTACCGTTTTGAAGCTAGAAAAGCCAGGATCATTAGTACTGCAGTAAAGAGCACACCTTGTACCTCAGATAGTAAATGTGGGTATTTTAAATATTAGCCTAGTGGAGCACTGATTTAAATTCTATTTTAGGAGATAGTCAACACAACATCTGTATAAATGTATATGCAAATACTAATATTGTATATGCTAACAGTCAGGGCCGCCATCAGGGGGTGACAGGGGTGACTCCTGTCAGGGGCCCAATAGGCCAGGGGGGCCCCATGAGGCAAGAATAAAAAAAAAAAAAAAAAAAAAAAAAAAATTTACATTTTGGCAGCCACCAGTGGGTACTACAGCAGAGTGCTAATTGAGCATGGTAAATGTTATTACAATGAGTAAAGTATTAGAATTTGAGAGAATTTATGAGTGTGCACTAAACCACTATGCACAGTGTGAGACAGATCACTTTCATTTGCAGAGGAGGTAGGACTTACTTAGCAAATGTTTTTTATTTCTTTGTGCAATTTCGGATTGTAACTTCAGTGTGGTAGTAGTTGTATGGTGGGGCCAGGGGTCCATAAAAACACATTTTTTTTTAGCAGTAGTGTATTTAAGATTATTTGACAATGCAGAAATGTTTCCTCCTCAATACACAAATAGTAGGTGCCCTTTTGGCAGATATGCATTTTGTTATATATATATATATATATATATATATATATATATAAATATAACATTCCAGTTTACTGCCCCTTTATGCAAGGACTTTCCAGATGCAAGGAGGCATTTTATCTAAGATTTTTACATCTGCATAACATGTTATACTTTCAGACTAAGTGTTGCTCAGTGTTTGAAATGAGACAGGTTAACTTAAAACTGTTCAGTTTACACTACAGCTGACTTAATTTTGAAATACATATCAACAAGCCTAACTCCTGCATTTAACCAGATCTAATGGTATGAGTACCACAGCTTATGGTTCCACCAAGACCATATAGAGTACAGCCTTTTCAAAATCAATAAGTACAGCTGACAGATGGGAACATTTGTACACTATATTTAAAGTGGTGCTCTTGGTTGGGGAAAATGGGGAAAAATCAAACAAACATGTCAACCTTTTAAAAGTACTTTTCTTCATCTAGCCATCTATGCAGATCATTAATGTACAAATTTGAATTCACAGAATTATTTTTGTTTGCACATTTACAAATATGAGTCTTTAAAAAGTGTCACCACAAAAATATTGCAGCACCTGTTAACAAGCCACTGTGGTTAAATGTATACATTCACAGATTAACCCCTGTATTCAGCACTTTCTCCGTCACTCCAACCCCTATGAAAGTTCCAAACACATATGCATAGCAGTACATACGCTGATAAGAAAACGGTGAGGTTTGCTTTTAAAAGGGGTAAAACTATAGGCAACTATGTAGCCCCTACACAATTGAAACAGGATGAAACTAGTGTATCCTCCTGGTTAAGATACAAAGGAGTTTACAAATGTAGTTACACCAACTGCATAGCATGTGGACATGCAAAATTGGGCAATATGTTCAGAAGCACATACTCTGGTGAAACGTTTGCACATAGAGCACTTTTTAATTGCAGATCCACATATGCAGTCTATCTCCTCAATTGTGATTCATGTGACATCCAATATACAGGTCAAACATCTCGACAGGTCAGGACTAGGATAAGGGAACACATAAATGACATTAAGACGGGCAAACTAACCACCCCCTTGGTGAATCATTTTAAGGTTAAACACAACAAGGATCCCGGGACGTTGTCTTGAACAATCATTGAAGTTGTGAATACAAATAATAGGGGGGGTGATAGGGATAACTTGCTTTTCAAGAGGGAGGTGTTCTGGATACACAGGCTACACACCAGGATGCCCAACGGGCTTAATTCTGAATATGATTTGATCAATTTCTGGTGTTAGCCTGTGTATCTTTCTAGGAGACATTACACTATACCATGGTACATGTATGGATAGAGTATGCTTTCCCTTCCTTTTGTAGCTTTTTATATGTGATATGGAATTATCCCCCTTTCCTAGCCCCCTCTGGTGTTCATCCGCCATATAACATTATCAGAAATTCAATACTCATTATACAATTTAACCCCTCTATTTGCCCCAATAAAAACACACGGTACACATAGGGTTGCATCAAAAGTATGAAACTGTTTTTAAGCAGCCGAATAAGGCTGTCTATATAGAATTGTATGTGTGTAAAACATTATTCAAGTTGTGTAGGCGTGTGTTTTCTTTTGTATAAAAATATATAACAGGAAATGTTTAGTCTATTCTATAAGTTTTTATAATCCTGTTGCTTATATACATATAAAGGTTTATAATTCATTAAGAAGTGGTCATTAAGATGTTAACATCCAGAATTTGGGCAGTTACTAAATTCACAGGTGGAGGTGTGTGTTACCCACGTAGCACAAGATTTTAACCTATCACAGGTGATCTGTTTCTTTAAATCAGAGATCAAGCTTAAACCCTTCAGCTACGATTACGGCACCAGCCGAAATGCGTCAGCATCAGGGTACGTGGGGAACCACTACTCCACCTTTGCCCTAGAGGTTTACAGCTTTTTCCTGTGTGTCCTGCTGTCTTTTAATACTTTGAATAAAGGACGCTTTACTTTTGAAAAATATCCGGTGCCTCTACTTGCTTCTTTTGCTGATTTTTCTTTAAAAAGTGATCTCTTAATTTCTTAAATTTTTTTATCATGCGTCACACTGTTGATTTAGGGGATGCAAGGTGCATAAATGTTTCCTCCTGTGAGTGTTTCTGTGGGTGTCTGTGTTTATGTCTTTGTGCTTTGGTTTGTGTCTCTATGAGTGTGTATGTATTTTTTTTCTGTGGGTCTCTCTGTGAGGGTGGGTGTGTATGTCTTTGTGCATTTTCTGTGGATGTCTGTGAGGGTGTGTGCATATGTCTGAGTTTTTTCTATGGGTGTCTCTGTGAGGGTGTGTGTATGTTTGTCTTTGTGTATTTTCTCTGGATGCCTCTGTGAGGGTGGGTGTGTATGACTGTGTTTTCTGTGGATGTCTCTGTGAGGGTGTGTGTTTTCTGTGGGTGTCTCTGTGAGGGTGTGTGTATGTCTTTGTGTGTTTTCTGTGGATGTTTCAGTGAGGGTGTGTGTATGTATGTCTTTCTGTGTTTTATGTGGTTGTCTGTGTGTGTATGTCTTTGTGTTTTCTGTGGGTGTCTCTGTGTGTGTGTCTTTGTGTGTTTTCTGAGGCTGTCTCTGTCTGGGTTTCCTTGGGTGTATGTGCAAGTTTGAGTTTGTGTGTGTGTGTCCATTGTCTGTTCCTTTTTAGGACATTTTGATCTTACTACTCATTATTCACATCTTTATACAGACTTTGAGACTAAGGAGACCTTTCTGGAAGTCACCAATCTACCATTTATCCTTTAAATTATTGTGTAGGCAGTTCAGGGCACTTCCTTTCAGCCACTGCCTGCTGTTGTCATCTTCCTTTACAAAAAGAAAATCAGAACTCCATATTTTGTTTTCTAAATCTCCTTTTTTTACAAAACTGTAGTTTACCTCATTACTTGTCAGGTCAATGTGCTGAGTGTCTGAGTGTGTTTCTTTGCGTGTCTGCTAGAGCAGTGTTGGTGTGCCGTGAGAGATCCTCAGGTGTGCCACGGCAGACTGACAAAAGTGTGACATATTTTTTAAACTTTGCTTGTTTTTTACTCCCAGTGCAGGGGTAGTTTGTAGGAGGCATGGCATAACAGCACAATACATACAGTGTGTGTGTATGTATATGTATATATATATGCTGTATTAGGCTACAATGTGTGATTTTTTAAAAATTTTGGGATGGTGGTGTGCCACAGGATTTTTTTAATGTAAAAAAGTGTGCCACAGCAAAAAAAAAAGGTTCAAAATCACTGTGCTAGAGTGTCTATATGTGAATCCTTGTGTGTGTATGTTACTACCTTTACAACATTTCCAACTTTAAATAGACACTTAAGAATAAATGCATATACGTTTCAGTCACTTGGTCAAAAATTGCACATGTCAAATGAGGGGGGGCCCTGATCAATGGTTAAGTCAGGGGCCCCAAAATTTCTAGTGGCGGCCCTGCTGACATTAAACAGAAAATTAGTCTACTAGAAAGGAGTGCAATATTGCACAGTTCATACAGGAATATTCTATAGACTCTAATGCTTTAATGATCTATACTAAAATGCAATGAAGCAAATATTAGCTGTGCCTCTATTTGCAAGACTGAAATAATGTTAAACCTCCATAATAAAGAATAGCAACCTCAGTGAGACAACCATCTATGATTTGGCAAACTCACAACCTTACCCAAAAACCAGTTGTCAATTCACAGTCATACATAAAAAGAGCTGAAATGTTTGTTTTTTTTTCCCCAAAAAAATTGATAGTGTAGGGTCTCATTTATTCGTCAGGTAGTGAAAGTGACTGTACTGGGTTCTGTGATTGACCTCACAGCAGGAAGCGACTCCCACCTCAGAGTAAATGTCTGATAGTTTTTGGAAAAGTCTGCATCAATGCCACTACTGGCCTTTGGCATCCAATTAGACAATATTACATGGTGAGAAAAATAATACAAATACATTTCTCATGGGGGGGGGGGACTAAATGTGCTAGTAGGTCTGTATGATAAGCCATCTTCCTAGCTCAAGGGCTACATATCTAATTTCCTTCTGACGAGTGTGAGCCAAGTTCTGGGCTTGTTATTTTGGAGTCATCCAAACACCATAGTGCAACAACTACTGAAGTCTTACCCTGAGGCCCACTTAAAATTAGGACAGGCCACTATAAAGTCACAGCTTAAGTCTCAGAGGTAAGTGTCCCCACAAAGCTTTACGAGTCATGTTGAACTGTTTAACGCCGTTATGCCGTTCTATTCCGTCATAATTACATTGGGCTTTAGTGCCGTTACGACGAAATAGAATGTCATAACCGTTGGCTGTCCTAAAGCCAACTGCGCTTCCGATAATGTGATCGCGGTCTGGAGGGCGTGCCTAGCGTCACAGGGACGCCCCCCTGACCCAATCCCATCATTGAAATCTCGCAATCACGTGCACGATCGCAGGATTGCAATTTGTTTACATTGGAACGGTGTTCCGATGTAGACAAATTAACCCTGTCATCAAAGGGTTAAAGGACCACTAAAGACAATGCAATAACACCTACTTTCAAATAAGCAGTACATTATTTTTTTCTGGCAAATTTATTTTTTTCTCCCATTTTCTGGTCCCCTGTATCACTTGACAGGCATCAGCTAATCACACACTAGTATATGTTTACCCTGTGTTCTTGTGCACATGCTCAGTTGTAGCTTGTTCCCCAGAAAGTGCATATAAAAATACAAAATGGAAGTAAATTGGAAAGTGATCTGAATCATAAAAGTTTATTTCTCTTGTAAGGTGTATACAGTCCACGGGTTCATCCATTACTTGTGGGATATTCTCCTTCCCAACAGAAAGTTGCAAAGAGGACACCCACAGCAGAGCTGTCTATATAGCTCCTCCCCTAACCCCCACCTCCAGTCATTCTCTTTGCAACTCTCGACAAGATAGGAATTATAAAGAGATATGTGGTGACTTAGTGTAGTTTTGCCTTCAATCAAGAGTTTGTTATTTTTAAACGGTACCGGCGTTGTACCGTTTACTCTCAGGCAGAAATTAGAAGAAGAGTTCTGCCTGGAAATTGATGATCTTAGCGGTTTGTAACTAAGGTCCATTGCTGTTCTCACACATAACTGAAGAGTATGGGATAACTTCAGTTGGGGGAACGGTCTGCAGATTACCTGCTTTGAGGTATGTTCAGTACTTTTATTTCTAGAGAAAGAATAAGTTCTAGAATATGCTGACAGAACCTTGTGTATATTGAGGTAAGCTAGATGCAGTGATTTTACAACGACTGGGATCATGCTTACAAAAGGGGGTAATACTCATATTAATTAGTGACAAAACGTTTACATGTTTCATTAATGGGACGTTTTTTTCTCTGAGGGTGATAAGTCTTTATTTGGGGCCTAGTTTTCCACATGGCATAATCAGAAACTCTTAGGAGTATTTCCTTAAGGCCCCTCTGACATCGAGTGCATGGGGGGGGCCTATTTTTGCGCTTTAGTTGCGCAGTTTCTTTCAGACTGAGACATCCAGCTTCCCTAGAGGAGTCCTCTTGCATCTGAGGACCACTATAGAGGGCTTATTTCTTCCCTAATCGTATTTGAGGGCAGGTAGGAGCCACAGCAGAGCTGTGGCAAGGTGCTTAACTGTCTTTTACAGGTGGTTGACGTTATTTGAATCCGGTTTGGGGGCTAAGGGGTTAATCATCCATTTGCAAGTGGGTGCGATGTTGCTTTAGTCCCTTACACACACTGTAAAAATGTCGAAGTCTTTACTACATTTTAACACTGTTTTGCAGTTTAAGTGCTAGTTTTTTTCTCTTAAAGGCACAGTGCCGTTTTTTGTTTAATTGCTTTTTCACATTTATTAAAGTGTTTTCCAAGCTTGCTGGTGTCATTACTAGTCTGTTAAACATGTCTGACATAGAGGAAATTCCTTGTTCAATATGTTTAGAAGCCATTGTGGAACCCCCTCTTAGAATGTGTACCAAATGTACTGAAGTATCTATAAACTATAAAGACCATATTATGGCTTTTAAAGATTTATCACCAGAGAATTCTCAGACTGAAAAAAGGGAGGTTATGCCATCTAGCTCTCCTCATGTGTCAGAACCTATAACTCCCGCCCAAGTGACGCAAGTACATCTAGCGCGTCTAATTCTTTTACCTTACAGGACATGGCAGCAGTTATGACTTCTACCCTCACAGAGGTATTGTCCAAACTGCCAGGGTTACAAGGAAAGCGAGACAGCTCTGGGGCTAGAACAAATACAGAGCTTTCTGACGCTTTAATAGCTGTGTCCGATATACCCTCACTAGGCTCCGAAGCCGGTGCAAGGGAGTTTCTATCTGATGGTGACATTTCAGATTCAGGGAAGGCTTTACTTCAGTCCGATTCTGAAATGACAGCGTTTAAATTTAAGCTCGAACACCTCCGCTTATTGCTCAGGGAGGTTTTAGCGACTCTGGATGACTGTGACCCCATTGTAGTTCCAGAGAAATTGTGTAAAATGGACAAATACTTTGCAGTGCCTGTTTACACTGATGTTTTTCCAGTCCCTAAGAGGTTTTCAGAAATTATTACTAAGGAATGGGATAGACCAGGTGTGCCGTTCTTTCCCCCTCCTGCTTTTAAAAAAAACTATCCCTGTCGAGGACAGTTGTGCTTTCCTAGATCCTATGGATAAAAAATTGGAGGGTCTCCTTAAGAAAATTTTTATTCATCAAGGTTTTATTCTCCAGCCTCTTGCATGTATTGCTCCAGTTACTGCTGCAGTGGCTTTTTGGTTTGAGTCTCTTGAGGAGGCTCTACAGGTGGAGACCCCGTTAGATGATATCTTAGACAGGATTAAAGCTCTTAAGTTAGCTAATTCCTTTATTTCTGACGCCGTTTTTCATTTAACCAAGCTAACGGCTAAGAATTCAGGTTTTGCCATTCTGGCGCGTAGGGCGCTATGGCTTAAGTCCTGGTCAGCAGACATTACTTCGAAGTCTAAGCTTCTTAACATCCCCTTGAAAGGACAGACCCTATTCGGGTCTGGCCTGAAGGAGTCATCTCTGACATTACCGGAGGAAAAGGTCATGCCCTTCCTCAGGATAGGTCCAATAAATTAAGGACCAAACAGAATAATTTTCGTTCCTTTCGAAACTTCAAGGGTGGCGGAGCTTCGGCTGCAAAACAAGAGGGAAATTTCGCCCAGTCCAAACCAGTCTGGAGACCTAACCAGACTTGGAACAAAGGGAAGCAGGCTAAGAAGCCTGCTGCTGCCTCTAAGACAGCATGAAGGAGTAGCCCCCGATCCGGGACCGGATCTAGTCGGGGGCAGACTTTCTCTCTTCGCCCAGGCTTGGGCAAGAGATGTCCAGGATCCCTGGGCACTAAAGATTGTTTCCCAGAGATATCTTCTGGAATTCAAAGGTTCATCTCCAAAGGAGAGATTTCATCTCTCACAACTATCTGCAAACCAGATAAAGAGAGAGGCATTCTTACGTTGCGTTCAAGACCTACTGGTTATGGGAGTGATCCACCGAGTTCCAAGAGAGGAACAGGGGCAGGGTTTCTATTCAAACCTATTTATAGTTCCCAAAAAAGAGGGAACTTTCAGACCAATCTTGGATCTCAAGAT